>NC_137458.1:319312239-319392818 GCF_964235325.1 Thermobia domestica
GTGCAAAATCAACACCCTCTATATCATTATAGAGGGTGTTGGCAAAATAGAGTGAATGTCGCTCCCGCTATTATTATGCTTCCGTGGTAACCGCTACTATTTTCACATTAAAATAACTGAACTAAATAAAATTAGAGATTACAGCTAAGAACTTTTCTCCTTGAGTAAAAGAAACCCGTTTTTGCTGTTTCAAACATATTTGTCAATAATTACATGTATTCGTAAAATCATTATTTGAGGAACAAAAAGGAAATATAAATTGAATGAAAAGTTGCGGTTCGTGTATTAATTAAATCTTCATATTTTAAAGACAAAACAAAGAAAATATACATACTTTGTACGCCAAGTTTCTTGCTTACATCTGCCCATAATTTGTTCACTATGTGTTGTTTGTGGTAATCTGAATGAGCTTGGTTCCACAATGGAACTTTATCAAAAACACAGTTTATTAAAACATTAACATATATTTTCATCTTTATTTTATTTTATTTTATTTTTTATCACCGCACCTCGCAGCGTCGTCTTCTTTCACGTAGAACAAACCTCTCACGTTGTGCTCAATTCCTCTGCAGACGACTCTCCATTCGCACGAATTCAGACGAACAATCCCAGCATGTTGGGATCGTTCGCATTCGCATCTTTTCGCAATTTGCAGGTCGGAACTAGTCGAGGCACTCCAATTTATTTACATGTGCTGGGAAATTCGTATTCGCAATCGCATTCGGAAGCAATGGAGGCTCGCCCTAAGTCATTGTCACACACATAAGGATCGTCTTTTTATATGAACACTAGTATCTTGTGTATAGGCTTACATGCAACGATTTAACTAGTTAACAATCTCAGTCTCTTTTAAAGGTCAAGTGATGCTGTAGGCTAGTAAATAGCACAATGAACTGCCATTTGGAAGACGAGTCCGATTCCAGCAACGATGTAAAAAGCATTGTAAATAGTTTATTTAATTACTTCTATTTTTAGCATTAATGAATTTGAAGATAAGTGTAAATTGTATCAAATAATCTGAATTTTATAAGATAATTAACATACAACATATGTTGTTTAATGACAACAATAAGTACTCTACTCTATTCTATTCTAAAGACACACACACTGGCTAGGACGGTGCAATTGGTACGTTTTACTTAGTGCAAATGTTTAATTCTTCGTGCCATTTATTTTTGCTTAAACTCTTAGTAAAATTCGAACAGCTATATTTTACTTAAGGATGAGATATTAAAGAACTACAATTTATTAAAGAAATTTCAATTCAACTGTATTCTACACTAAAGAAAACCACGAGCGTCTCTGACGGGGGGACACGTCCCCCCAATTATTTTGAGTACGAGATAAATGGATCAATGCTGAATGTATTTAGATCTATATGGAAGAAGTAAAAAACATATTAGTGTATCAGGGTTCGATTCTTGTACGTCCCTGTTCGGGAAGACATATATTACTGTATGTGGTTCGTGTCCTGCAGTTCCCTAGGAGGGCTTAGGCATTCATGACAGTCCGGGATTCGATCCTCTATGTTTTAGACGTCTCCTTTAGACTTCAATATCAATTCGGACTTTCTACCCAAGCTGACCATATAACCACTGGACAACACGGTTCAGAGTTCGGGTCAGAACATTCTGGGAAACTGACATAAAACCTGACTTTAATCGTATTCTCAATGCCGATACAATTTAATAATGCGAAAATTATTATGTTGTATAGGCATTAGTTATTTATGCTGAAAAGAAAAATAAATTAGGTTATTTTAAACTCTAACATACAAATTTAAATCATGGTGATTATTTAGATAAATTATGGTGAAAGGATATGTGTAATTAAATTTCGAAAACCATGAGTTTACCATTAATAATGGTATTTTTTTATAATTTTATATATCTTGTTCCTCCCCCAGTCGTGGTGCTGTATTTGCATTTAAACGGGATCGGAAGAATCACTATTCGCCTTAGCGACGCCGAAAACTATGGATTCGACACTAATTTTTGGGCATTTTTGATCATTATTATGTGTCTCCCTCTCCCCAAGATACGAGGCTGAATTTGGTCGTAAACGGTATCGGAAGTGCAGGATTCAACTCAGCGAACTGGAAAACTATCGATTCGACAATAATATTGTCATTTTCGATCGTTTTTATATATCTTCTCTTCCCTCCGCCAAGCTACGGGGTTAAACTTAGATTTAAATAGCATCGGAAGTATCACTGTTTATCTCAGCGACCCTAAAACTATAGACTCCATTTTAATATCAGTCATTTTCGATCATTTTAAAATATATTTCATTCCTCCTCCCCCTAAACTGCACCGTCAAAGTGATATGACAGAAACCACCTCAGTATGATCCTCATCTATGTTGAAAATGAGATCGAGTTCCGTATGGTGATTCAAGAGTTATTAAATTTAATTTATTTTTGTACATTTTCCATCCCCACCTCCTATCCTAAGTTCTACCGTCAAAGTGATTTGATAAAAAAAAAAACACCCCAAATCAGAACTTCATTTATGTTGAAAATTTGATTGTGATCGACTGACTGGTTCAAGAGTGATGAAGTCACAAAGGCAGCACTAATACTTTTAATATTTTACACACAACACGCACACGCACACACACACACAACCAACTGAAACCCTTACCAACTGAAACAAACCCTAAAAAACTTTCCAGGACCAAACCTCATACATGTTAAAAATTTGATCGAGATTGGACGTTTGGTTCAAGAGTTATTAAGTTTTATTTATTATTTTACTCCCCCTTCCCCTCTCCTAAGTTTTACCGTCAAAGAGAAATGATAAAAACACTCCCAGGCCCAAGCTTCATCTATGTTGAAAATTTGATCGAGATCGGCTGGTTAGTTCAAGAGATTAGGAGTAACAAAAATAGTCACTTTATATTTTATAATATAAATTTATTGTTGTAGTATAATGTTATATCGTTCAATCCTCGATGTGCCGTATACCTAAGGAGGCTAAAAGTTATATTAATAAACAATTATTGAATGTATAAGCATCCGCCCATGAAATCAAACTTGCGGTCTCATGCACTAAGTTTTTGTCAATGCCATGAAAATGTTATTTCGATATTAGTTTTAAGAGTACACAGTGAAATTATCCAACGGATGCTTGAGTTTCGGAGCCAAGGCCATACCCATGTAATCGACACCTATGGTGTACGGTATTACTGATGTTCAATACTACATTTCTCTTTAGTTCTGGAAGAACACCACTAATATGCTTTGAATTGAAATGAAGTATCTAGTGTAATGTCCCACGATTGTGCACCAACGCTAAGGGAGACAGTGATGATGAGAAATGACTGAAATGATGGAACGAAGAAAGTAGGAGGAAACGAAAAAATATTTACAAAACACACGCACATGGTGTTTGTACACCAAAAAAGCTAACTTGGTGCGATATGACACCTGTGTGACTTGAAAAGGAGTAATATCTACGGAAAACGCGAACAACCAATTCAGAAAACGACATGCTGTAGCTATAATCTGCATCGGCAGATCGACTCACACGGATTGCATAAACTACTGGGAACACATTCACTCCGGCAGCATTTTTACTGAAGCCAAGAAATCCATCTCCTTTTTTTTACAATATATATATATATATATATATATATATATATATATATATATATATATATATATATATATATATATATATATATATATATACATACATATATATATATATATATATATATATATATATATATATATATATATATATATATATATATATATATATATAAAAATTCTAGTAGTGCCGGTACTTGTGCAAGACTCTTGCGCTCATCACTAGAAATAAACAATAGAAGCGAAGGTAACAAGAGGAATTTTTTTTTAAAATAGAGAAATTTGAATATTATATATGAGAGTAAATTTCATGCGAACACTGTAGAAGGGCAGCAAGGGACAACTACTATGACAACATAGAAATTAAAGTTAGAAATGAGTGTTTAATGAGCGAATTTAGTTTGAAGAAGATGGAAAGAATACATTGAGAAGCCGGATGACAGCAAGAGTAAACTGTACATTTTAGACATTAAAACGGAAAACGAAGTAAATGAGAATGATTCATTCGACAAGTTCAAACACATACAGCAAAATGAAGAAGAAAAAGGTAGATAATATACCTTTTGAGTTTATTAGGAATACAGAAGAAGAATGAGAATAAAAAATTCGAAATTCGCAATCAAATCAAGTGTCATCGTAATACTTCTTTCGCGAAGTTATTTGTCATAAAAAGAAGAGAAACAAATTGCCGCTGGTGCGAAAAAGAAATAGGCAACATTAATCATTTAATTTTTCAATGTGAACTAATACATCAAAAAAAGAAATATACTTAATGAATTACTGCTTAAGTTCTTCTATACGTTCCCTATCAACATAAGTATGATACTACATACGAAAAATTGGAATCTAATCATGAGTTTAATACAATTCATGCAAGAAAATAACTTAATATATATATATATATATATATATATATATATATATATATATATATATATATATATATATATATATATATATATATAAAGGAACTCGCCGGAATAACAGGATATATATATATATATATATATATATATATATATATATATATATATATATATATATCACAAAGTTACTATATCAATCTCGTTTGTATAACAAATTTACTAGAAACATCCATTAGATCTGCATAAATAGGGGAATCCCGGTGACCCTAAACTACAATGGTTAAAGTAAAACGACATATTTACGACAATAATTCATATTTTATTTATTACAGTTGAATAATAATAAAAGCGTTTCTGGATTTTTTCTGAAGTGTCTGATGTGTAACATAGCATGTTGAATGAACTTGCGGATACATTTAACAATAATTTTACGTAAACGCAACGTAAAGTCTGTAATTTATTTTGTGATAATTAGCGTAGCAATAATGAAGTGTTGAATTTTTTGCGTCGAATTGCTGTACACAAAAGTTTGTGACAACTGGTACTAAGTGATACCCTTGTATTTCGTTTCTGAAGTTAATATTGTTGGATCCATGGTGGAAAGATCTTGGATCCATTCTGTAGCAGTTTTCTAAAAAAAAAATGAATACATTAACGCAACACAAAAAATGCAAAAAGTCATTATAACTGCTATACAAGTATCGCATATTAAATTGCACTTTGTGTTTCGTCGACGGAAACTGATACGGAATGTGCCCGTATGTGTCTTATGACTTTGAATGGGAAACAAAAACTTTTGTTTGTAGTATCTAACAACATTGGAGAACCGGAAGTTCCTTTTTGTGGATCTAATGTCGTGGGAAACGTGTCTGCGAACAATTTGTTCATATTAGGTATCTTTGTACATCATCGGGTAATATCCCGAATAAGAGAAAAGTGTTTCAAATTTATGTAAGTTATCCACGTTTTAGTGTTGTTGGAACTGATATTTCCATAAAACTGTTCCTTAACTTGAAACATGGTTCAGCGGTTAACGTATCGTCGTAGGCTATCCTACAATACCAAGAGTAACAGAAGACGAATGTAAGTATAGTTAAACAATATATATTTGTGTATTTATGTTTATACAAAAACTTCGGAAGTGAAGATATATTTCCTTCATTATTTAAGCTGTGCAAGTCAGGTTTACGCACACCGCTGGAACTACTTGTTGAAAATTATAATTCTGTAATTTTCCTATTGTTTAAAAGTTATAAAAACTAGATTAAAAAAAAACTCATAGTACTAGGTGTTCACTAAAATATACGACTGCTGTTCGTCCGCCAGGGCAGAGCGAGCTTGTGCCCCCCCCCCCCTTCGTCACGGTTGCACCCGAAGGAACCAGGCGCGTCAGAGACGGTGGATGTGAGCGTAGTGAAAACTATGGCTTTCGCAGTGAGCCTATAGCATTGTTAATCGTTTCACGCTGATAACGACAAATTTGTAAGCATAAAATACAGCTTTTGTACACTGCAGAAATGCTCCGCCAGCGGAAATTCGGACAAGTTTTTAATTTGATTGGAACGTCCAGTGGAACTTAGCTTCTATGAGAACCAGTACTAGTGACTTCTAATCGAACTAAAGTCTTATCGAAAATTGTATGTATTATTGTCATCTTTCACCAGTGCTAACTTAACCATTGTAGCGCGTGTAACGATTTTATACTAGTTGCCCTACGCTTGTAAACATAATAAACAGCTGGGCATTACTGCTGTATAGCTGGACCAATTTGAAAATCGATAAAAAGTACCTAAATATATTGCATTCGGTTATATTTGTTTGGGTTATATTGAGCTACGTTAGATTACGTTTTTAGGCGTGCTGTTTTATTATACGGATTCATGGTAGGCCTATAAGTAGTAGTACGAACGGGTTAGAAGCCCCGCAGGGGTTGGGTGGGTTCTGTTCCTCACATGAAACGGGCAAATTAAAGACGCCCAAATTTTTCTGTACATTTTATTATCTATAGATCTGTATAATAAGACAAGTGTACCTCTCCGCGAAATAGTCCATTCTCCTCCACATACAGTGCCGCTTATATCATCAAAAACAACTTTCTTAACTTTTACTATTCCCCTTACTTGACTTTCATTATTCCTCACATACATAAATAAATTATCCAATTGACTTGGTAAATTTCGTAAATTGGTCTGGCGATATAGCAGTTAACCCCACAGCTGAATTATTTGCTATTTATTGCTGTGGCCTGCAGAAATTTGGTGTAAACTTTACAATACACGCTCCAACTACGCATCGATAAATAGGGTAGTGGTAGGAACGGGTTAACTTAAGGTTAGGGAAGTTTTGACCCATTAAAGTGTAATTTCTCATTTCTGAACGAGTAGGCTGTATACCACCTGCGACGGGCATTGTAAAGTTAACCTGAAATCGTTCCTAATGAACATGTCTTTCCATGCAAAGTACTAAATTTTGCAAAAAGTGATGTACCTAAACTTGACCAGCACCATTTAAACTTTGTTTCTTACGGAAGGATTTGATACCTGGGTACATATTCACTTTTGTTATTTTTACAAATGCAACGTCTTTTCGGTTAAATACGGTCAACGTATACAAGGTGACAGCTAAATACTAGAATTGTATGTAACCCACTCAGTAGCAGGACTAAATTGGTGGACCCACGCGGGATGCGTCCGTAATAGGAGAGTAACGAATTAAAATAAGTATCCAGATATTTGTATAGAGATAGGTTTCGCCGGTAAGAACCAGATGTTTCACTTAACAGATTGCTTGGTAAATAATTCACACCCTTTGATACTCTTACGTAGTTATGTCAGTGTGTTTTAGAAGGGCTTAACCGTTACTTTTAAAAGTACAGCTACAAACATAGGCTGTAAAAACGGCAGTGCTAAGAACACCAACCAGCGTTCGGTACTTTCTACTAAAAGGTACAAATTGCATCCATTAGTCAGCGGAGGGGTCTTGCTTTCCTCACTATGTTGAAGGTCTTAAAAAAAATAGTCTTCCCCGCTGCTCATCATGACCTAATACACTGTCTTAACTTTACTTCGTAATGGCATCCGTATACGTGAATGCGTGCATATAACGTTCCACTTTTGTTGATATATTTCGACGTTATTAGACATGTCACAGGTAAGATCCCCACATCTTTTTGTTACATCTTCAATGTTCGTATTGACAATACATATTTCTTTCGTAAATTCTGAAAATCTATGGATTCATAAACTTCATTGGCACCAGGGGTTAACTTTACAATGTCCGCTTCAGCTGGTATATTCACTCAGAAACTAGGAATTATACTTTATTAATTTTATGAAAACGGATCAAAACCTATCCTTTAGCTAACCCGTATCTACCCCTACTCTACTTACGTTTATCTTACTCTACTCCGTCCTACCCCACTCTACCACACCGTTTTAAAGACGCCTTACTTATCGATGCGCAGCTGGGTCGTGTATTGTAAAGTTTACCCCTGGACAGTTTAAACTGTCCAATTCACAATTTAGTCACCACTCTTTTTGTAAAGAGCGTAATTGTCTAGACTAGGGATGGCCAGATCCGGATATTTTTGGATCCGGATCCGAAAAAAGAGATCTTGGATCTGGACCCGAAAAACCGGATCTTGGATCCGGATCTGAAACTGTCAGAAAATTCGGGTGTTCCGAATAAGCAAAATTTTCGAAATTATTGACAAAATTTTCATTTCTATGCTTAAAATAAGATTTTAAGACACTTTTGGTATCTGATCGTGTGACAGCCTTGCGTTCTCTTCATTCTGTTGGTATTTGGTTTTCGTGCCTTAATATGTCACAATTACTCCAAATTTGATTGAGTAAAACTGTCGACTTTGGTGAGAGCAATCTCATTGTTAGATTCGATTCTAGTGGAAAAATTTGTCCTTTGTTTTCTGTAACAATAGTCAAATGCTGGGATGAAACCTTAGTCTCAAGCCCAAGCTTCTTCATTAGGCTCAGGCTGCTTACTTTTCTAATTCTTTCTGAGTTATTGTGGTCACTGAATGAGGCCATTTCCTAGTCGTGATGGGCTAGGCCATTGCTAATAGAACAGCCCATAAAATATAGATCAAATCAAATTAAGGAGCAACTTCCTTTTCTTGCTCTTGATAAGCTTTTTTTCTTTCTTTAAAAATACGTTTCTCTGTGACCATACCACTCCAGTTACAATTAAGAATTGTAGTAGAGATAAAGTTCTAAATGGCAATTAATGTATCAAAATCAATGTATTAATGTACTGTATGTGTATACAAAATACCATATGGAGCCTCGAGCAGTAACACGTATCTTTGTAATTAGTAATCCACTACTATTAACTCTGCATAGGTTGTATAAGGAGCTATATCATTCATGTAAACACATAGGCGGGTCCAGGGGGAGGGCGAAAAGTCGTTCGCCCTACCCAGCGCCACCATTAAAAAAAAACAGTGTATTTTAGTAATAATTTGTGGCAATTTCAGATCATCTAAGTAATTTTTCACTGCTAGCATCTCCAATCGCCCCCTCCAAGAGTCCGTTCTGGATTCGCCCCTGCGTAAACATAATATACAACTCATTCAAGAGTACATTTTGGTGGCTTTTTAAAAGTTTTATTTTAAAGGACTCATTTCTCGTGGCTACTTATGCAATTTTGTCCACAGGCATACATGCAATTTCCAGCCATTACGCAAATACATTTATATACTTAATAGACCTCGGCTAGTTGGGGGCTTTGCCACTAGACCCCCGTTACTAGGGCCTCGCACCACAAAAGCCTCTAATTATAATCAATTTAAAAAGAAATGTCTGGGAATTTGCCCTTAGACCTTCTGATATCTCATTTGATCGGCCTATGACCTCGTACCTCGTAAACCTACAGCCACACCGAATCTCAGTTCAAATATCAAGTTGTATGTAATAACATTCCGGTATCCCGAGATATACCGAATTTCAGTGCGAGTACATGGGGGCTTTCCCCCCAGCCCACACATTTGCTCGGTCTACGGCCTCGCACATCATACGCCTGCAAACATAACGAATTTTTAAGGGGGCGCGGTGGCTCAGTGGTAGAGCGTTCACCTCCGGTGCTTGGGGTCCCTGGTTCGATCCCAGCTCGCGCCGTGTGGACTTTGTGGTGGACAAACACCGTGCTCGTGGGTTTTCCCGTTTCCTCCCACTTTCTTCATTCCACCATTTCATCTATTTCTTATAATCACAGTCTCCTTTAGCCTAACCGGGATAATCGTGGGACGTAAAACCCAAGGATTTCATTTCATAACGAATTTTTGTTCAAATAACAAGTTTCAATTCTCTAACATTCCAGGATTCCGAGATATAAAAGTCTTTTCTCCCCGCCAATTTTCTTCCCTTCTAAGACATACATCAAAAAACGCTGAAGTACATACCTAATTATTTCAAATGAAAAGTCCAAATACCAAATTCTATGCTCCTAACCTTCAGAGGTTCCCAGATATCGACATGTTATTATAAGAATTACAATCCCCACCCTCTTTCCTTTCCATCTCTTTTCTTTTCCTTTTTACTGAAACGTCAAAAAACACTGAAACACGTCAAATTATTTTCAATGAGAAATGCAAATACCAAATTTCAAGTCTCTAACCTCAAAGGATTGAACATATTAATACAATAATTGTAATCCCCACTTAATTTTCTTCTCGCCCTTTTTCTTACCTTCTGGGCCACACACACATATATATATATAAAAACGTTGAAATACGTATCTAATTATTTTAAGTAAGAAGTCCAAATACCAAATTCCATGTTTCTAACCCTTTAAGTTTCCGAGATATAGGCATATTATTATACTAATTGCAATAATTTCAATTACCACCCCTTCTTTTACTTTCTACATCTTCCCTGCCCCTTCTAATTTAAATATCAAAAAACACTTAAAAAAGTATCAAATTATTTTCAATGAGAAACCCAAATACTAAATCTGAAGTATCTAACGTCAAGAATCATCAATATTTTCCACCCCATTTTCCCCCTACCTCGTCGAATTTCCCAAAGCCCTTCCTTAGTGGTATCCTACGTCACAAAGCCTATAAACTGTCCAAATTTCAAGTTTGTAGCTTAAGCGATTTGGCCTGTACGGTAATCTGTCACTCAGGACTTTGCCCTTTTTATATAGAGAGATTTAAGATTTTATGGGAAAGCCATGGATTTTGTTCTAAGGCCGCCAGTGTCTTAGAAATGTAATAGCTTTGCTATAAACTTTAAGCAATCAACTGACTGATCTGCGTCTATATGTATTATGTAAAATACCGCTTATGATATTTATTTTGCTCGTAATAAAAAAATATAGAAATGATGACGAAAATTCAAAGACATCCATGATTTTAGCGTAATTCTGCAGGAGTTCAGATCATTGGATTAATCATAAAAGCCGACTGTATAAGATAGACTACATTAATTTCTAATGTGGCACAAAGAAAATATGCAGCATTACTATGCAGTTTTTCAACGTTTTAACTCATTCTGAAAATATTATCATAGGTCTCACAAACAATCGAATTTTAATCCTAACTTGATTAATATATAACAAAAGGCAGATCTATACAACTACTGACTTGCGATGAAAGTGGCATACTTGTAGTACGTTTAAAGATATACTAAAGACAATGATGGGGTGTGCGCAACAGTGGTCTAACCCCGAAAAATCTGAAAATGAGATTTTGATGTAATCTTTTGTCATTTAAATTGAATTGTCTTCCCACTGAGTTAGATAAAATTCACCTAGTAAATTTTATATTTGGTCTAGGAATTAATTCGTGCGGTTGGTACGCACACATTGAAGCTGTAGTACAAACACAAAATACATAAATACCTTAAGAAAAATATTGTCCATCGCTAGCCACCACTTTCGCCCATCTGTCAGGCATGTACGGATTCCGTGGCGAAAGAAGTCCTCATCCTTGGAAGCGATCCAGTCAGAGACCCATGTTTCGATATCTTCTGAAGAAGTAAACCGCTGTCCAATCAACTCGTTGTTCATGCAATCGAACAAGTAGTAGTCCGAAGGAGCAACGTCTGGTGAATACGGCGGGTGGGGTAATACTTCCCATCTGACATTTTCTAAATAGGTTTTGACCGGTTTTGCGACATGTGGGCGAGCGTTATCATGTTGAACAATAAGTTTATCATGTCTGTTCTCCCATTCTGATCGTGTTCTGGCCAGAGCTTGCTTCAAACGCATTAATTGTCGTCGATAACGTTCTCCATTCATAGTTTCACCCGGTTGCAGCAGCTCATAGTACACCACACCTTTCATATCCCACCATATGCACAGCAAAACTTTTGCACAGTGAATATCTCGTTTTGGTTGTGATGGACCTGGTTCACCTGGTTTCACCCAGGCCTTTTTTTCGTTTAGGGTTCTCGTAATGGATCCACTTCTCATCACCCGTAATAATTCGATGCAGAAACCCCTTTCTGCTCTGTCGTTGAAGCAGCAATTCGCAAATGGTTTTTCGTCTTTCAACGTCTCTGTCTTTCAATTCATGTGGAACCCAATGTGACATCTTTTGAATCATTTCCATGGCTTTCAAGCGTTTGGAGACTGTTCTTTGATCAACGCCTAATGCTGCTGCAAGTTGTTCCTGCGTTTGACACGAATCCTGCTCGAGCAATGCTGTCAATTCTTCGTCTTGAAATTTTTTTTGGCTGTCCAGCTTGCTCTTGGTCTGCCAAGCCGAAATCACCACTTCTAAACCGTGCAAACCACTTCTGACACGTTCGCTCAGCTAGAGCATGGTCACCATACACTTCCACCAAAATACGATGACTTTATGTCGCACTTTTCTGCATGTTAAAGTAATGCAGCAGGACACCCCGCAAAAACACTTTATCAGGCACAAATTGCACCATGTTCACTTAACTACAAACTGGTGTTGTTGACGCTTTAATCCACTGCCCTATACTACGAACGATACGCGATGACAGGGGTTTGCAACACATGTGTGGATACACGGAACTGTGGGACGCTCCGTTAGTTGCGCCATCTCTTGTCCACCCGCACGAATTAATTCCTAGACCAAATACATATGGATATTTTAGTTCTGGGTCTCAATCTAAGGCCTAAAATATTCAAAACAGGAGTCCGAATCTGAAGTTCGAAATTTCGGGTGTGGATCCAGGAACCGGATATTCGGATCCGGATCCGTCTGGCCATCCCTAGTCTAGACTCGACGCAAATTGAAATAGGCCAACATATAAATAGAAATTTTACGGGTAAAATATCACTTCACAAAGACTTATTTTCGACAGAATCTTATTTAGTGAAGCGGCTAATCTATAACTATCGTAATGAGGTGGAAGTAATAAAAGTTGTGCCTGTCATATATGTGCCAGTAAGGAATATGGCACACTATATACACCAATATCTTACATTCATTTGTCTCCTAACGTAGACTTGAAGTGTTGATAATTTCAAATAGCTTCGTGCACTAACCTTCTGTGTTACTCGCTTGTCGCTCATTCGGGTTCCTCCACGCCTCAGAGTTTTACAAAAATAATAGTCTGGTGTAAGCATGCAAAATAAAAGTCCACAATAGAATGAGTCCTGCTTATTCTATGTTTGAAACTATGTATGATTTAAGTGAAAGTGAAATCTGACGAAAGCAAATACTTGTTAACACTAATCTATATTTGCTTTGGGTAGTGTGTATTTTTGTTAGTGTATTTAAAGCACTAATACACTAATATGAAAATAGTTACAGTAGCGTATTTCAGTTTTATTATACCTTTAATAATTCGAATGTCCACTGACTTCTTTGTCAAGCCTTTGAAGTTTATAATTGGTAGATTTTGCATATTGGTCCTGTGATTTGTATCCAACTTTTATCAGGTAATGTTCGTTAGTTCATAACCCGCTAAAATGTATAAAATTTCAAACTTATCTAAATAGTGGGAAAGTGGTGATCATTTAATTATATTTCTGAAACAAAATCACCAAAAATTAAAAAGTAGAAAGGAAAGAAATTGTAAAGAAACTGATTAATTCCTCGTAGCGCAATACAAAATGTTGTAACGACAATGACATAACCCTTCCTACTTCCATTTACATCGATCTTCTTCCAAATATACAATATCACTATTTAAATATCCAAATAATCAAATTCAATTCATGCACCTTACGAATAAAACAACAGAAACGTTAAAAATACCTTACAAAATTACATCGTTTTTTTTTTTTTTTTTTTTTTTTTTTTTTTTTTATATATATATAAAGTGCCGTATCCCGTGACCGAGTAACTCTGTCACACAAAAAACATGGACATAAGGACAACATTACGTCAGCATCAATTACCATGAATCAACACTAAAGAGTGCTAACACCAGCACTCTCACTCTCAACCAAAACACAGTATATCGAAGTACGTGTTCTCTTGAAATTAAAAGCCAGTGGAGCTAGAGAAATAATATAAATCAATAAATAAACACGAAAGCTGAAATATATATATATATATATATATATATATATATATATATTTGGTCTAGGAATTAATTCGTGCGATTTTTAATAAAAATTGAAGCTTTATTTCAAAAACAAAGTAAATGAATACGTTAACAAAAATATTGTCCATCGCTAGCCACTACTTTCTCCCATCTTTCAGGCAATTTACGGATTCCGTGTCAAAAGAATTCCTCATCTTTTGACGCAATCTAATCAAAGATCCATTTTTCGATATTTTCTGAAGAAGTGAACCGCTGTCCAATCAAATCGTTATTCATGCAATCGATCAAGTAGTAGTCAGACGGAGCAGTGTCTGGTGAATATCGCGGGTGGAGTAACACTTTCCATCCGACATTTTCCAAATAGGTTTTGACCGGTTTTGCGACATGTGGTCGAGCGTTATCATCTTGATAAATAAGTTTATTCCTGTTATTATGCCTGTTATTCCATTCTGGTCGTTTTCAGGCCAGAGCTTGCTTCAAACGCATTAATTGTTGTCGATAGCGGTGTCCATTAATAGTTTCACCAAGTTTCAGAAGTTCATAGTACACCACACGTTTCAAATCCCACCATATATACAGCATAACCTTTGCACAATGAATATCTCGTTTCGGTTGTGAAGGACCTGGTTCACCTTGCTTCACCCAGGCCTTTTTTCGTTTAGGATTCTCGTAATGAATCCACTTCTCATCACCAGTTACAATTCGATGCAAAAATCCCTTCCTTTTCTGTCTTTGAAGCAGCAATTCGCAAACGGTTTTTCTTCTTTCAACGTCTTTCTTTTCAATTCATGTGAAACCCAATAAGACATCTTTTGAATCATTCCTATGGCTTTGAGACGTTTGGAAACTGTTGTTTGCTCAACTCCAAATGCTTCTGCAAGTTCGTCCTGCGTTTGACACGAATCCTGATCAAGCAATGCTCTCAATTCTTCATCTTCAAATTCTTTTGGCTGTCCAAATTGCTTTTGGTCTTCCAAGCTGAAATCACCACCTTTAAACCGTGCAAACCACTTCTGACACGTTCGCTCAGCTAGAGCATGGTCACCAAACACTTCCACTAAAATATGATGACTTGCGGTAGCACTTTTCTTCATGTTAAAGCAATGAAGAATAACTCCCCGCAGAAACACTTTATCAGGCACAAAATGCGCCATTTTCAGTTGAAAAAAAAATATTGTTGTTTCCGCTTCAAGCAACTGACATATACTAAACAAGATGCTCAATGACAGTAGTTTTCAACGCATGTTTGGATCAACGAAACTATGGGACAATAAGCTAGTTACGCCATCTTTTGTAAAACCGCACGAATTAATTCCTAGACCAAATATATAACACGAATGAGTTAACGAGAGACAAATTACTAAAAAGTTACTGTCCCGAAGTGTGTATTCATTCAAGAACAAAACACTTGCAAAAAGTAGGAGCAGCTAATAAAATAGATATTGAAGGGGACAACCCCCTCTAACCCGCAATATAAACTAAATAAAAATTACGTTGCTATTATAGTAAATATTTAAATATGTTCAACAATTTCAAAATGGTATCGTAACGTAGTCACCGCACTACTTTCGTAACAATTCGTCTCGTGATACAAACTAAATCCCTTTAATCTTTTAGTAGAGTTAAATCCCAGAACTAATAGGTAAAATAAAATTAGTAAGATTAACTAAGAATTCGGTTCACCTAGAAGAAGATTACAATGGACATTGAAATTGTTACGCTTTCATAAAATCCAAATGCACTGATGTGTTACTTATTATTTTATATAACTGTGTATTATGCACAAAATGAACATCTTAATGAAATAGATTAATTTTAGCCCAATAGGTATGCTGGGTCATTCTCAGTCTCCACGATATATTTACTCTAACGAACAACCTGAAATAGGATTTTCATCTTATTTTATCAAGAATTTGGGTGTTAACATTTGGAAAAATCGTAATTTACAAAAGGAGATTAATATTTCTGGATTTTTTATTGTGTCTGTGTGTGAAGGGGGGGTGTAGGCGACAAACATGTACGTACAGTATTAACGTAGCAATAATATTGAGAAGTGTGCTCATTGTCATGCAGTTCTGCGGAAGGAGAACATTCAACTTAATGTAGGCGACAGTCACAGAACACGATACAAGAACTGACAGGATTTTTTTTTTTTTTTGTGGTTTAAAAAAACGGTTGGTTTAAACCAAAAAAAAGAACGAAAAATGCTTTAAATCGTGTGAACTTCATGGTGACGTTTCCCCATATCACACCAACTGCATTACGTTATTCTACTTTTCACCTTTTAATCAAGGGGTCCCGTGTTCAATTCTCGGTCAAACCACAGCCCATGTTTCAAGTGTAAACCAGGCAGCGATTCGAGGTATCACTTTAAGCGAAAGTCTTCTCCGTGATAACCTTGGTATTTTATAAGGATGTTAAGCCTAAACATACGAAACGAAACCAAATTATATATTTCTACTTGCCTGAATGCCTGTTGTTTTATATAGCAGTCAAGGTTGCTTAAATATATTGATAAAAATTGGCAAAATGTATCAACTGCCTACGTAGCTTCCAACATCAGCTTGGATTCGACTTTGTTTTAATTTTATTGAATGATATCTACATACCAAATTTGTAATTTAATACATCAGTTTTAGCGTAGTGATTGTGATACGTTGACCTTAAAATTTTACATACAAATACATTTAAAGTAATAACAGGATTTTCCCAATGGCTAAGGCGGGAGTTTCCCGATTTATATTTAATTTTGTATAATGTTTTTACTTGTGTAACTGTTTATCATTTTGTCCTTCTGAAATGACTCTTGACAATTATATTAACAACTAGGCCTATATAAAGATCAGTACAACTTATTTTTATTAGGAGTTCTTCGTGAGTAAGTCGGCAATTGCATTTGTGACCAATTAGTCCCGGTTTCGTGTCGAAATGGACAATTTCTCGTGAATGTAAGCGGAGAAGCGGTTTGGATTCTACTTTAAGCTTATGTGGCCTCTTCCAGCATAACCTTATTGTTACATAATAACACCAAGGCGAAGCAAACTGATTTCTGTCCATTTCTAATATAAATACATAGAGTAAATTATTTAAACCAAAAAAACTTTTTTTTTTTTTTAATAAAAACCATGGTTTTTGCCAACCCTGGCACCTGACGGCACTCAATTTTATTTCACGCTGTCATTTCAAAACATGGATACCTAAACCTGGAAAGCATCAATCGTATTAATAGTCATACGAAAAATATGATGTAACGTGAATATTTATATTACCGTATAAAAAATTGCAAGAATAGAGGTCTTAGAGAAGGTATGCAGTGAAGTAAGTAGTGTTCGCCCGAACACTTAAGGTGTGAACAAGTGTAATTACATCTTTTAAAAGATTAAAAAATAGGTGATTTAAGTATATTGTACAATTTGTATAACAAAAGATAATGAGAGTTAGTTGTCATCAGTGTTGTATGGGTGTTTTAGGGAACATTTTTATAATGCTGCCGCAATACAAAGGAACGTTTCTAGAATGGCGTAATACAAAACAGTCCGGGTGTAGTGCAAGAGAGGGGCCCACGAAGCGGTATAAGTTTACTTTATGGAATTTGTAGTTAGTGAGCTGAGTGGATAACCTCAGAATCTATACTTGAAAATTGCTCTTCTTCCTTTATTTTAGCTTTGCATTCCTGATAACTGCCCTCACTTATATATTTTGCCAAGTCATTTGATTTTCAGTTCAACAATCTGGTCGATACATGGATCTACAAACCTTTTTTTCAGCTGATACAGACTCCCTTATGTTTGTATGTAGCTTCCGAATTTTCGGAGTTGTTAATTCCAGTAGCGTATGGAATTCTGAGTAGTCCAGTCTGTAGAATTTTTTGTAGGAACGAGGAGGATCTTCTGCAAGTAGTTGATTATTATTCACCATTAAAAATATGTAGCTTTCCTGTGCATTGTTGCGGCGAGGAATCCATGGTGCAGTTTTACTATACGGATCCATAGATTCTAAAATGTACAGAAGATATTGGGCAAGTCTTCAATTTGTCCATGTTATGTCGAGAACAGAACCCAATCAGTCCCTGCGGGGCTTCTAACCCGTTCCTCCTCCTCCTCCTCCTCCTCCTACTACTACTACTACTACTACTTCTTCTACTATTACTTCCTTCTACTACTACTTCTAGTTCTTCTTCGGATCCGTATAGTAAAACTGCACGGAATCCATTCCCTGGCCCAGCATTCCTCTTTTTCTCTTTTTTTTTTTGGGGGGGGGGGTGCTTTTATGCCAATAACAGAGCAGATATTGCTGTGTGGCTATTTCATCCTCTTCGGATGAACTCATATTGTGAAATAGAAACACAATATATGTTTACGATTACGATAGTTGATTGTCCTGTATGTTACACATTCTTAAGTATTTTTCGTCTGTTTAATACAGCGGCCACGAGAGGCTCTAATGGTGAAAGCTACCTAGCTTGAAGGATTGTCTGAGACCCCTACATCACCTCAGGATAAAAGAAATTGCATGGAAGTTTGTGTTAGGTAACACTGTCAAGTTGTAACCTGGGTTGAGGCCTCAGTTCACCGTTCACGCCCATGTGAGAGGGGATTTAGTAATTATTGAATGCTTGAGTTTGTGTGGAACTTTTTTTTTTTTTTATCTGGATGTACCGTATAATAAAGGCTGAGGTTGATATGTAAGTTGAACAAGTGGTAATTGAGAAAATTATAAAATAAATAAGAGAAATAATTGAAGAGATGGTGTTTTTCTCTTTCCATTTTTGCAGTTTCCTGAAGTTCTTAGTAACCTATTCAATGTTTTTAAAATCAAAACAGAAAATGGTTTATTGTTAGCTAACCTTTTTGGGTCTACGCGTTTTTCTTTCTTCCTTTTTTCCTACACTTCCGTAGCCTTTCGCCACAGTAGCAGGAAGGAGTTACTCTCTCATTTCCCTTATATTGGAGGGATTGTGATTTCCTAATTATCCCTTATTTTGTAACTCTCATATAAACCTAAACTTTTATTAAAATACTCAGATGAAAGGTTAACTATATAACCGGAAGCAAGATGCATTCGATATATGATATGGGATGAGTAAAGAATGTAATGTAAAAAAATATTTGAAGCTAATGAGCTGTAATGTTTACACCTTGTAATATTTAATCCTTGTTGGTACAGTGGAGCCGTATATTTACTGAAGAAATGACTTGTGTTCTTAAGAAACAATGTATACTCATGTCCAAAATTATTGTCGCATGTCTATAAATATGTTGTTGTAGGAATATAATTTGATAATGAATTCGCCCGGTATTTCTTGTAATGTTAGTATGTGTATAATCGGCAACGACATGTATGTAGCAAATTTCATGTGAAAAGAGCAGTAAATAAGAACAATAAAACGAAAATAAATTTTTCTTGTTCATTTAGCAACAATTTGTTTTACTTATTCTAATTTTCGTATTTATAATTCTTTTCCTATGAAATTTCGCGATTATAAACACAGTATCAGTATTAAAAGTACCCTACAAAATAATTATGAAATTATATTCTTACAAGAAAACAGTTATAGATATGCGAGAATCATTTTGGACATGTGTACCTTACGACTGCATTTAAGTAGCCTACAAGAAGATCCATGGCTTGTTGTTTTTACAATCTTATTTACACAGATGATGGCATGTATTCAATATGATATGGACGGAAATATCCAGTAAATACGTATAATTGTTGCGGGTACTTTTTTTGCTTTCCTTCATAAACTTAGAGAATTCGAAGAAATACGTATAGTTGAGGATATCAGTAGGTTTTAACGATGAAATGCCTTTGTTTTCAGAGTTCGAACTCCAGGTGGTCGTTTGGTTTACCAATATTTGAAGAAGCCCAAAAGCGTCCCACGATGTGGACAGTGTAAAGAAAAGTTGAGAGGCATCGTCCCAGCAAGGTCGATGGAGAGGTCTCGCATGTGTCGAAGGAAGAAGATGGTCAGGAGAGCATATGGTGGCGTACTCTGTCACAAGTGCGTCAAAGAAAGGTATGCGTTTTTCTTTATCTCAGAATATAAAATTTTAAAGTTGGTTCAATTTTAAGAAGTTCGGTGTACCAAAATTCCCTTAAATATTTACCGTCATTGAGACAATATATATTAAACAGTTGCCAGAATGTAGTCAACCGGAACTGGTAGAAATAAACCACTTCCAGTTTCAGCAATCACTATAGAACAAAAGCTGTAATAGGTAGCGAAAAGCAGTTCCGTGCGATCGGTTAACAGTCCCAAAAATACATTTCATTTCATGTCCATCCTTAATTTCTTTCAAAACCGAAACTGACTACAGCTTTCAGTTCCAATATTAATCTACATTGAGCAGAAACAATAAGAGATAACGAAGTTTTTTAGCGTTCTAAGAATAGTAGAATCTTCTCTCTTAACCATCTATTCAAACCAGAAATGACAGAAATCAACCACTTCCGCTTTTGACGTTTATCGCTCTGGTGTGAAATCGGTAATAGATAGCGAGAGGTTGTTTTCTGTAATCAGTTAAGCGTCCCAAGAATATATTGCACTTCTGGAGTAGATTAAAAACGAAAACTAGTATCATACTATAAACAATACAGGAACATGTAACACTTTTGGTATTTCCTTTGCTAATTGAACATTACTACAAATTGCGCTGATCTTATAAGCACGCCAGTTCACGGTTTTGGCCTCCGTGGTCTTATGGTAGCATATCAAATTCTACTTAGTAGGTCAAGCACTTTATCATATGTTCTTTAGGTAACTACGGCTCAGGGCGTATGGATGATGATAGGATGAATTGGTGGAATGAAAACAGTGGAAGGAAGCGGGACCACACCGGAAACTCCCACGCACACGGTGTTTGTCCACCACAAAACTCACATAGCACGAGCAGGGATTGATCCGACGACCTCTAGCACGAGATGTGAGTGCTTTTCCTAATGAGCCACACACACAAAAAAAATTGTAAGTGGCGTACTTAAAAAGGTAGGTTACATGTGTAATTCCTGTAGGTTTTGGACTTAACGTACAACAGACGTATAACTGAAAACGCATGTTTTATAATACTTTCCGAATAAGAGTTCCATCTATACGTACTTTTCGTATCAATAATATAAGCAGACAGGATCTCATATACAAATGGACGTATATAACATATAACTGAGAGATGTAACATAAGTATCTGCATCTGATAAACGGAAGACTGTTAGATGTCTGACATCCTGCAACGGCATGATGTAACACATAAGGGCAGTGCGTATGTACCATATGCATAACGTATGCTCCATACTGGCTTCTGTAGTAAGCAAGAGGATTCCGTATATTTGTACAATATACCGCTGTCCGGTAAACTGATTTTTCTTAGTGCACCGTTGTCCCTCGTAGATCAAGCATCGGTTCAAATTCTACGCAGACCGGCCATAGTAACTAGTATTTCTCCTTTTTTTCTGTACTTAGAAGGTAAATTCGGTACCACTAGACATGTCAACTCTGACGCGAAGTCGTAGCAGTGGTCGTAGTAGTGATAGTAGTAATAATAGTACTTTGCAGTATTGAATAAACAGTCATTTTCCCAAACACATTACTTTTAGCATAGGCTGACATTAGTTTCCGATCCGTCTTCCAGAGTGTCCGGGCCAGCCCGGAATATGCCCGGCCCGGTCCAGTAGTTTGAAACGGGCAGGGCTGGGCACATGCGTCCTTGTTTAAAACTATGTGCGTGTTAGAATTTAGACAATTCAAACGCAACTACGTTGAGTTCCGTAACAATCGTGCGGCAAAGAAGGCAGTACCAGTTTGAAAACCAGTCCAAGATAGCCTAAATTGAACATAGGAGTCACAAGTAATTGGTTCTAATATTGAAGAATTTATATAACTAAAAAATTTAAATTTTCCGTTAAAAAAAAAAAAAAACTATTGATAATATACACTCATGTCCAAAATTATTGTCGCATGTCGCGTAAATATGTTGTTGTGGGAATATAATTTGATAACGAATTCGTCCAATATTTCTTATAATGTTAGTATGTGTATAATCGGCAAAGACATGCATGTAGCAAATTTCATCTCAAAAGAGCAGTAAATAAGAACAATAAAACTAAAATAAAATTTTCTTTTCCATTTAGCATCATTTTATTTTACTCATTATAATTTTCGTATTTTTAATTCTTTTCCTGTGAAATTTACCACAAATATACATTTCCCAATTATTCACATAGTATCAGTATTAAAAGTACCCTGCAAAATCATTATCAAATTATATTCTTACGAGAAGACAGTTATAGATATGCGACAATAATTTTGGACATGAGTGTACATTGAGTATTTTCATTTGGAATTTGTTGTAATGGATGTAGAAGATAAATTACGTCTATTACTCTCTCTCTATTTGTAACTCGTCGGTAACATTTGTGTGTCTCGTTGTTAATTACCTAGCGAACGTCAAATCATTTTTAATTGAAACAAGATAATAGGAAGGATAACAGTATTATCCACTCATGGCCAAAATAGGGCGCGATAACTTCAGTTTGCGTTCAAGTGCTGTGGTTCCTACTTCGGTCCCGATTTATAGAAGTTGTGCCGAAAATATTGATCTGTATATTTTCTTTTTCTCATTCTATCATTTCCTCGGATTTGTTGTCTCTCTCAATGTGAAGTTGAACTAATGTTTCATTTTTCTGTCAGCCTTTACTCAGACCTGAAATGGAAGTTCAGTTAATCCTTAGAAAAGATCTCATAGGTTGCAGTTCTCTTGAGGTTGATTTTTAGGGATGCTAAGTGTGATTGCAGAAATAAATTATGAACACATTGCCATCGTAATGTAAATGAATAAGAATTAAGCTCGCTGATCTTTTTCAAACTCCAAAACAGCTTAAAAGTTATTTTATCTCGCTTTTACTAATTTGTTCAATAATACGTAAACTACAGGACGACAAACCAGGTAAAGTCAGAGAAATTGAGAAGACCGAGAATAATCAGGGAAAAGTCAGAATTTCGATTTGCAAGAATGAACTCCCTCCATGTAGTGGACAGTCATCGTCGGAGAGGGGGTGGAGCTGAGAGGATGGATTCATTTTTCATCCATAAATCACCCCTCATGCGCATGTTCTTGCGTGCCCTTTCAGCCGCGAAAGCCGCTATCGAACTCGTGGGTGGTTGGTGGAAGTCTTGGGAAGTGGATGGTCCGTGGACGGTTTTCTTCATCTGAGGTGCACGTGCATTTATCCTGGTCTGTAACTGTGTCAGTCCAGTGTTTGTGTTGTCTTGTGCGCGAGTCTTTGAGAATATCAAAACAAGAAAGTAAAAGAAGAAATAAAAGCACAAAAAAAAAAAAAAAAACACCCTTTGTTCTGTTTGGCATGTGAGGGTTATGTTTTTAGTTTGACAGGTTCTTTCTTTCAGTTCTAACTCTTTTTCCAGAGCTCAGCGTTTTTGTCGACGGGAATGGTTTATTTGCCCCCCCCCCCCATTTCCATTAACCGCGCCAGCCCCACTATGATTGTGCGGTGAGGACGTGCTTGTGAGATAGCTAAGGGAGTTGCGTAAATTCTGCCCGCAAGCGCCCCGGTGTGAAGATGCGGTTTATTTATAAATGTCTATTTAACACTAACTTTTACGGGTACAATAAATAAATAAATAATAAAATTGGTCCGGATTCACCCTCACGTAAGAAGCCCAAACCGAGAGCGAAATAAACTTCAAGTTTTAGATAGTGTGGTAAAAACAAGTATCGTGGTGCCTGTAGTTTGATATCTTATAATTAAAAGATTCTGGTAGCGCCTGTAATTAAAAGATTCTGGTAGCGCCACTGCTGAAGCTAACTGTCCGAATGCTATTAAGAGCTTCTTGTTTTGTTTCCTTATTCATAAAGTTATTATTTATAACGCCAGGCAGGTTAAAATATCAAGAAATACGGATTGGTGAAAACTGGCGACGGGACGCAAACAGCAAAGTTACGTAAATTTACTATCATTGGACCAGTGAACGTGTCAGTAGAACCTCGTCGTCTAGTGAACGTCTCTTCGCGATGTATTATCATGTTGGGATCTCTGCAATAAATGCCACCGAGAAGTAAAAATAAAATCGGAGCTGGCTGACCAACATCTTGTAGAGATAACTCGGATCAAAAGTAAAAAGTCAGGTAAACTAGTTATTATTTACTGATACTGATTCTTAGTCACTGATCTTACTTTCAGTTTGGCTACACTTTCGGACTAAATGAAGGCTGGTTATTACCGACTTAAGGCTCGTCCGTATATCACCAGTTGTCTGCGCTGTATCAAATGTCAACACTCGGGCACTACGACGTCGTGAAAATAGAGTTCTGAAGAATTTTAGTAATTCGCACCTTGATCTGCAGTAAATGTCTTTCCCTGGATTTATTCTTATTCTTAGGACAGATCCTGTAACCATAGTATTACTTATAAATACAGTCATCCAGCATGAGGTCTTAGAACAATTGTGCTTCTTTTGTGACTAGTGGCGACGGTGGAGGTATCGATGTTATTTCAACGGGTGTCCAGAGTGCATATTTCATTCTAGTAAAAAACTTCATGTGCCTGTTTCTCTATGAACGATCAAGTTTTTTGATTCCCATTGTATCGATGGTTTTTGTATCTTTAGGGTGAGACTGATATTTGAGCAGCAGTTTCATTTGCCATCAGTTTGTTTGAAACCAAATGAAATAGACATATGCCTGTTTTAGTATTATTCTTTGAGTGATGTTACAAGCTGATGTACGATAACTTTTAATTTATTTTACCATATTGTTATTGGAACCTAGCTTGGAAGCTCAGTAAGGCAAATTCTTGGACATTGCCTTTCATTAGAAGCCAGCCAATACCGAAAAGATAAGAGCCACTCAATACTAACGAAACTTAAACTAAAGTTCGGAAAGATTGGTTTCTCAAGGTTTAAAATGACAATAACAAAATTACTGAAATAAACCTATTCAACATTGGAGAGGAAAAAAATATTCAAGCATGAGTATTGCAAAAATGTGTACATCAAAGTTGAAGCATCTCGAAGAACTGACAACACCAAAACAAAGAATGGTGCTAAACAATGGATAGCAATACTTTTATTTCACTCAAGCTTTTAACTAATTAATAAAAACTTTCATATTAAATAATTTAACAGAGTATTAATGTCGTTAAGAAGAAAAAAAAAAACTCTAATTTCTTCCAAGGATGCTATGAAATAAGTAGAGGATCTGCCCATAATCTATTTTCATCCTATTAACTCATTGAAGCCAAAGAAACAACAGAGCGTCGTGACTCTCGTTTGCTACTCGCCATCGGATTGGCTACTCTTGTTTCCGCCATGAATGTTGCCTCAAAACATTGCGATCTTAGGCGGAGTGGACAGAGTAGGGGGTAGCGAAACTATCACGTATGGCTTCATGATTTTGTTATATAGGCAGATCCTCTATTTTATAACATTCTTCGTTTCTTCACTAATTCCATGGACTCCACCTGCTTATTAAATCTCATGCACTATCAAGTAACTTACATAGGCATGACGAACAAAATTGGGCTGAAAGAAACCTATTTATCGTTTCAAATACAACATTGCTCCAAGATCACTTCTTTTCAAGCAGCTAACATTGGTGAAGTGGGAGTTGCCTAAAAATCAAGAGTTCACAGAAATTCAGGCGCACGGACCTTCTTGATGTGAAAGAAATCAAAATTAAGCTCCTACATGAACACTCTGGATGGACATTGGAATTTGATTGACACCGTCGCACTCGCAGAAGAACCACAATGGCTTCTGTGAAAACATATTGAATTGCTGTTTATATGTAATGTTCAATTAAAATATATATATATTCATGCATTATTTGTCCTACTCTTGCTAAACGCTATTTTTCCTACGTGCGTATTGACAGTGTTGACAATATATTCAACAAAAATTAGATCTTAATTTCTTAAAATTCTCTGAGACAAGATAAAGGAGAGGAAGCTGATTATCTTTTAAGTTAATTTTTCAAGTACTTTAATGACTTCAGAATTATGTCTTGTTGAAGGATGGAGAGTTTTTTGTTTGTAGTATTCCTAGGGGTCATGACTGAGAATTCTAGTGAAAGTTCAGTAATTGTTGCAGTTTGCGAAAATGTGTATAAGTGTCCAGAATTATTTTAAAATTGAAAAGTTTCATTAAGAGATTATGACTGTCTGTACTTACGATATGATAATAGTTTGTATTTGCTGAAATTGTTGCAGAGTTAGATTTATTCTTTGACTAATCGGTTATATGGAATAATCATCCTCGGTTATGCCATGATTTTATCTATGAATAACATTGTTTAGGGACGTATGCGAAAACTATCTCATAGTAAAAACCAGCTATTTTTAGAAATCTAGACATCTATAATTCTTACACCAATAATCACGAACATTCTGTTAAGAGTGAAATGAATAGAATTAAATCTCGGAGAATGATGATAATGCAGCAATTGACACTTTTCATGTCTGATGAAGTGGTCCAAGTGAGTAGACGTGAACAAATATACCACGACTTAGAAATTTTAAGTGTTTTGTTTCACGACTATGCTGAGGTCAGAGACTCGCTATACTAGTGGCGAAATAATAGGTATGTACCTACGAATGTACTTGTATAATCATGTTTGTCAATGGATTCACTTACACGATGACGTGATGCAGGGTAATTGACTTGGGTACTTGCAAACAAATTCAAAGACTGAATTACAGAGTAGTTCTACAGATAAAGAGTTCTTAAATTAATCATAAATGAATTTTGAAATATCCTTTCACCATCTTTTACAAGTCATTTTGAAGAATAAGGAACTAAAAGTACAATCATGGACAAAAGTTTAACGTAGTCCGTGGTACATCTGAGAGTTTGTCTTTATTTATTGGTTTCAGTCTTAATATAATACTGATCGTGCCAAACGTTCGGGACCAACTTCATTATAAGTAAAGGTGCGAAAAAGTGGAAAGAGATAAAAATTGGTGGAAATAGGTGGTTTTCAATCTAAAATGATGAAAGCTTTCCAATCGCACCAGCCGTTTGGGCTCCACACTGGTAAAAGGCTCCTTATGTTAAATTAAAATGCAACGTTTCAAGTTCAGCAAACTGTTCGAGCGGATCGTAAAGGCACGCAAAAACGACGTGAGGAACGTGCACATTGTTGGATGAGGGAATCCAGAACATCTCTCACCCGTTTTCCAACAATAGTGTATTATTGATATAATAGCCTTCTGAACAACGTTGCTCTTTAATTTAACATAGGGGGCCTTACAATGTGGAGCCCAAACTCTAGCAACTTCCTATCTTCCCATTTTTCATATCTTTACTCTCAGAACAGACTTAACAGTGGCTTTGAACTTTTGGTACACCCTGATATTATATGTACGGCACAAACACTTAATCTTACCATAAATACTGTCCCGAAGTTTTACATTGACACAAAATGGTTAGAGATATTTTAATACCTAACAACATGAGTTACATGAATGCATTATGAACCAAAATCGCAAATAATTGTTCAAAATGGCCATTAGCATGCATACAGAGCTTAAGTCTTTGTGGCAACACAACTATTGGGAAATCTGCAGCTGCCTTCCGAAAAGACCGCTTTAAATTTCCAATATTGGGGTGTTTTTTTGCAAGCTATCTCCTGAAGCTTGGACCACAATTTGTAGTTCAAACGATTTAGGTGCAATCTGAAAGCCAATCTTGCAGACTTGCAGAAGGCCAATCTGAAGTGGAAATGAAGTCCGGAACCGGAACATTTGCCTCCAGCCGCCGCTGGATTGTCTGTGCCTTGTGTGCAGGGGCTGCGTCCTGTTGGCAGCTCTGTCAATGGAAGTGTGTGTTGGTGAGATTCTTGACTAGTCTCTCAAGCACTGTGTCCTCATAGCTCTCACGCCATAACACCATGACTGAGGCAGGATGCTAACAGGCACCCTCAAATTGGACAATATTTATGGTAAGACAAGGTATTATGATCAATGCACTGGTTCAGTTAGTATAGAGTAGTAGTGTTTTCTCTTCTTACTGCACACTCGTCACGTCTCGTAAACCAGAAAAGAATTATTCCGCAGTACCAATTGAATAAGCGATATTGATTAGCATTAAACCTAAGTTCCTCCACGAGAAATCGAGTCAAGAGATCACGCGTGGGCCAATAGTTTGCCTACATGACCGTAGTAATAGCACTGACCTTTTTAATTAACACTGTGGGTACAATAGTAAACCGTTCATCTTTGTTACGAGGGACTCTAGGTTTGCCGGAAATTCACATCGAATGAACTAATCATATGCATGGGTTTTTACGTGGTTTTCCATATTTCCTTCTCAACAATTCTTTAATAATTATTCACTTTATTTAATGGTTAGTCTTTAGTATACGTAGAAATTTCATTCTCTTTAATTGTTTGTACTTTTCTTTTTCAGGATAGTGCGAGCCTTTTTGATAGAAGAACAGAAGATTGTAGTGAAGGTGCTGAAGGCAAGACAGGCAACGGTCAAACCCAAGAAAGGAAAGGACTGATTTCAAGGATTTTAAATTCTAACGTTGTAATATAAGAAATAAAAACACATCGTAAAAGGAAATAGTTTAATTTTATACTCCAAGTATACATACTGTGTTTCCACGCTGATTTTGAATTGGTTTTAAATACTAAGTGTGTAAAAGGGCTTGCTATAAATTTGATTATATATTTGTTAAACTATACCAAATAATGGGTTCTTAAAGTAGTACAATCGTGGATAAATGTTTGTTTTCCTGCCCTTAGTGTATATTTTCGGTTGCATTGTGATACCATAAATTTTCCTAAGATTTGAACCATATTCCGTAACGGTTTGCGTTTTAGTTTGCGATGATCGGCTCAACAGTTACAATTACCAGTATATGTTGTATTATTTGCCTTTCTCTTCGCAAATTTTGCGAAGGCTGTTCATTTTAGTTCGAAAACTTTTTCAAGGAAGGAATATAAAATTTCATCTTAAAATTTAAAATTCAGGTGGATGCCATCGGAAGATAATGCACACTATATTTAACTTTGTAGCCGGGTATTGTCAGTTTCAGCGAAACGTAAAACTGACTTCAAGCTTCGATGAGAAGTTTTATTTATTTATTTACTTTTTTTATACAGATAACAAGCGGTTTGAAAATAAATTTGGTAAAGTTTTTTTTCTTTTCTTTTTTTAATTACAGAGGGTATAATATTGAAATGGGGGAAATTTTCACTAGAGGTCAATGTAGTTTTACGAGGTGCATACCAAAGATATGTTCCGTTCACATATAACTGTGGTCATGTTTACCATATGGGTGATACCTCTCCATTTTTCAACATATTTTCCGTTTATCTCCACACCATCCAAAATTGAGTATCTACATTTCAAGAGTATCAGCACGCGGTCATTTTTGGTGTATGTGTGTGTTTGTGTACTGGTAAACTTTTCGCAAGATCATAGTTGTGGAAGCTGATCTATTAGTCGCCATCTACCACTACATGGTACTGAACTTGATACTTTCTACGAAATATTCTTACGAACAAATTCAAAATGAGTGTCAGTGTTCGTTTGCGATGGAGGTGAGTAGCCTAAGTTCAGTAAAGCATTAAGTTTTATCGCTACTGGCTAAGGGAAGAAATCTACAGGAATTAATATATTAGGTAACCTAGCTTTCCTTAGCTTGTAGCGAAATAATATTTACCGATGCGACTTCTCTCAAGACTCGCCAGTGCTATGCATTACTCTGTTCATTTTAGAATGTCCTAATATGAAGAAAAAAAAAATGTGAGAACTCCAAGAATGTAATGTTCTTATCGACCAATGCTTAGAGGGGGAGGGGGACCTATAAAACACACGTTTCATTCATTACAATTGAGAGGGGCAGCTATATGTGTCACCGCTGCTCTAGCATGAGGCGTGACTCAACGCGGCTAGAGATGGTCATCAAAAAAGAGGAACTTCTGGATGAAAATTTCTGCTTTGCAAGGAATTTTGGAATTTGGTAAACTGCAAAAAGTCACTCAGCCAAATCTAAAGATTACTGTAAGGATGGGAGAGATTCAGTGTATTTGTGCTGCAAATAGTCCAGGATATTGGCAGCTCTGTGTGGTGGTGCATTGTCCCACCGCAGGAGAAACTCCGAACTTGCGAGCTGTGGTTGATTTTCTTGGAATTGAAGAGGCAATCTTTTCTCCAAAGGTTGCGCTACTATTGGCCAGTGATCGTATTTCCGTTTTATCCTAGAACATGCAGAGAGACTTCTTCGTTTCAAATGACCGTGCGAATTTTATTTTTTTTATTTATTTATTTTTTGGTTAGAGGCGAGGAGGAATATTCTTTGTGTTGACTGTCGTTTTGGTTTGGGATTGAAGATAAATATTTTGTCAATACTGATCGGGGGATTTTTCCATTGACAGTAGTTTCTGGTCAGTAGATCAATGGCAATTGTCTTGCGGAACATCTTCACATAGCCCAACTGCCTAGATACCCAATGTGAGCAGACTTTTTAAGCTTCAGATGTTTAGTCGATATATAATCCACGACGGCGTGCCAGAGCCCTAAATGGTTGCAAATGTCCTAGAATTCGGAGCCGCATCATCAGGTTCGCGATATATGGGCACATTCTGTAACGGTTTGCATTCGTTTATGTAGACGTGAATTTTGCGAAGACTTACGAAATGACCCTCAGAAGCATATCTTATCCCCTTGCTTCGGGAGATACAAAAATATCGGTTGAGTGTATTAAAGATATGCGAATGCCGTTTAAATGAATTCTTCCCACTATTGTAAACTGGAGTGCATGGACCCTGTTTGAATGAGATGGGACGTCACTCTATAAAGTAGCGTAGCCAACGAGGAAGTGCACTATGGTTCACTGTACATCTCAAGTTGAAAGTCGAAAAAAATGCTTTATACGCGATTATGGCTAGGGCTTTTTACTTTGCGATAACTGGTATAGTGTTTTTTTTTTCGTTGCGTTGTGATCCGCTAATTTTGTGGAGACTTGATAGGGAATGGACTCTTTAGTGAAGGTCTGTGTACTAGACTTGGTGGGCCTTATGGGGCGTTTACACTTAGTCGATTCAGTTGAATTGACGCCACTTTCAACTTAATCGACCGTGTAAACGGGAATTCAACTTAATCGCTTGTTGATCGAAAGCGACTAATCGACTGGCAACTGAATTAAAAGACGTTCTATTTTCTGTGGTTGAAATAATTGAACACATCCATCGATCTGATTCGGCCTAGTTGCTTCGATTTAGTGGCAAATGCAGCGAGTCGATTTAGTCGTGCGACTAAATCGACCAAGTGTAAACGCCCCATTATGCAGAGTCGTTTTGACGTACGATTAGCGTCATACTAAAGGCTTGACTACTGTAGGAAAAATGTTAGTCGAACTCTTTAGTGTGGCACTAAGCACGCGTCACAACGACTCTGCATAAGGCCCATGTGTCATTAAGGCAATGAAGGACAGGAAATGTTCGAAATCCCCTTCGTAAGCAGAAACTCATGACCCTGTAAATAAACATTTCTCAGTCAATGTAAAGGGAGATCAGTAAAGACCTAGGACTACATGCCTATCGCAGAAGGACAGATCAGCGCTGGATAAGAATGCGACGTGACAGATCAAAGTTGCTTCTGTAGCAGTGCGCGGAATAACAAGCATTGACAAATTTTGTTCACAGTTGAAGGACGCCTCAACAGGTAGAATGATATGCTACAATCAGTGCTGCAGCTTGTAAACAAGTCCAGCGAGGCAATCACCCTACACAAGTGGTTGTTCAGCTAGATGTGTTATACCTAGGTCCCACTGGTTTCCAGTTTTTTCTAAAAAGGTGTAAAAGCGGGCCAAAATGTACCAGGTCATTCTCGACAAGGTGGCGAAATCTCTTGGCGCCACTAATGTTCAAAAATAAGTCTTGGGTGTCGCAACAACACAGTACCCAAGTGGTTTATCATCACCGAAGATTGTCCTTTGTCCTGTCCCTACTTAAATCATCTTGGATACAAGATCTGGCCCTGTTTGGAGAAGGTTTATGCTCAACTTCACATGACTGTGGACCGCTTGAAGTTTGCTACAGTGAATGCAGTGGGTGACAGACATGACATGAATGTGGTTGCGTGTTGCCATTGATGTTTGGCCGCATCATTTGAGTCTGTGTCCAGGCACAGGGACGACATTTTGAATAACTGTTATACCGATTGATCTGCCATTTACCCCTGTACTTAGTTTCATTTTTATGGTCTAACCTTGGGACGGAACTTTTGATCAGGTTGTAATAAGATGCATTTACTACATGCAGTATATCCCAATATTATCCTGCGCTGTCCCATTCCATCTGAGTAATTTAAAATGATATAAAATGGCTATTAAATAAATGACATAAGGGTCAAAACATTTATTTATTTTTAAGAAAACTGGGTTCCCACTCGTCCTGGAAAACCTGGAAATGTTCTTAAAAATGCATTTCTGTCTTTGAAATTTACAGAAATACTGAATGTCAGATTTTCCATAATTATTATGAAGATTTTGATCGATTGCTATTCCTGTTTTTGTGCTGAATAATAATTTGTCATGATCCTGAATGTGTGGTTGGTTGGTAGGTTATCTTTCCCCCAAAAGGGTGATGGGCTGGGAGAATTCCTCTCTTTCATCCACTATTGTGAACTCATTCTTGGTTGTTCTCTTATCTAGCTGTATCCTCCAGAAACTGTACTTTGTACCAATATCAGTTCTCCATAATCAGTCTTTTCGCAACAGTACTTACTCTTCTGTAAAATTTCATATGAATGCTATTTGTGACAAGGTCATAAAACAAGATGAAAGAGGTAAGTGAAAATGTACAGCAGCTGCAAAGAAAGAAAAGAAATTGATCAGAACAACTAGAGCTTAGGAGACAAGCAAACCAGCTTGCACATGAAGCAGAGCAGAAGTCTTGCTTTACTTTATTGACAGTCAAATGCTGTCTGTAGAGCAACTTCGCTCAAGATGAACGAGATAATGTCTATAGATGAAGAAATGTAAAACTCCATACTCAGTTGAAGAACTTGTAATATATTTTGTGCTATGTGCGAAAAATAGATTTTTGTTGTTTGTAAATTTGTTCGGTGCACAATTAAAATGTCATGTAGAAAGAATGAAAATACATGTGCTAGATGTGGGTGGATCAAGTGGCTATAAGGGGAGTTGAAAGGCCACCAAAAAAGCAGCATATTACGCTCCGCTTTGTGTATTAATACTGAACTTGCATTAATATTCACTTCATAAGTTTTCATTTCACTGTTGAGAGTTTTAAACCTACATTTGCAATCCTGTTTTACCTTCTTGTGTCAGTCCTGGAAAATTTGTGATTGATTTGTCCTGGATTTTTTGGGGGGGAAAGAGTGGGAATCTTCTTGAATTAATCTTCCGCTCCAGTAATAAATAAGGTAATAGTATACATGAGAACGTCGTGATCTGCGTTTCTTCTGTGTTCTATTACCACTTCTACATGAAATACCATAAATTTTCTACTAGTGCAATAGTAAGAAGTATCCATGCGCACAAAACATGCGATATGCGTTAAATCCCCCCCCCCCTTACACACACATAGTCATAGATAAAGTACAAGGGCACTACACATGCAGATATGAAGTACAGGTACGTTCTGTTTTATTTTCGTATCAGTCGATAAGTAAATCAAAGTCGCTTTGTTACCCCCTTGGTAAGATTGTAGATACTCAATGAATAATCCCTAAAAGTATGAGCGTCTAGCTCCTTCGGGAACTGACGCGGCTTTTCGTATACTATATCCATAAATAACTTTTGGCTACACAGATATATATCCTCAGTTTCAAATCTTCGCTCTGCTAGAATCCTCACCCCACTAAAGGCATATGGCATTCCGTAAACTATAAATCAAGATCAGGCTTGACATGTTCTGAAGCCTTTTTTTCTTTTAGATAGACATCTCCAGTCAACACACTGTGTTCTCTTGGCTTATATGGAGGTTATACACAACCACCATGAATTTACTGCATGAGAAAAATAAGTGTACAGAAGAACGAAATTACAACCAAGAAATTGTTAGAGAGTCGTAAAGCACAATAATCCTCTTAGTCTCCAAAGAAGAGCACCAATTTCCAATTTGCCGTGGAAAAATTCTCTCATAAAACTGTCAACTTTCAAGACTGGGATGCACCTTCCCTCCACCCTTTTAACACAACCGTGATTAGAGTAAGTGGCACTTGACCTAGATGGTAAAGCTTGAATTGTATCATGAAAAGAAATCATAGGGCTTTATGCAGAGTCGTTTTGACGTATGATTAGCGTCATATTAAAGGCCTGGCTACTGCAGGAAACATGTTAGACGAACTCTTTAGTATGTCACTAATCGCGCATCAGAACGACTCTGCATAAGGCCCATATAGTTTAGCTAAAGTCATTTGTTATTACTAGTAATAATATTAATAATGTTACCCCTCCCCTCAGCAGGACTGATGGTATTTATCTCAGCGACAACTGGAACCATTGATTGGAAACCAATATCGGCCCCTTTCGAATAGTTTTACATATTCCACCTTTACCTTTGATATTGAGTGATGAACTTGATATCGGGGTTGTCACTATCTCAGCCTCCCGAAGACTAGCAGTTGTCTTTTCTGCATCTGTAGTTGGTACTTAGCTAGCACATAGGATGGGGTGTTGTGGGCCCTGTTTCTGAAATGTGAAACGTTTAAATATATTCCAGAATTTAGTGGGATTTGTTTCTTGACGCAAAGCATTACAGGAGACACGCCAGTCTAGTCGTTTGCGGGCTACTATGTAGCTCGGTACTGTTCGTTAGAATTGACGATGCAGAAGAAATCGGCGGTCATTTGTGCGACGAAACTTAAATACTCGTGTGAGCGCCGGAGAAGATCGAGGGCGCGTGCTGGTAAACGAGGTTTAGACAATTTGCTGGCACATTTAGGAACTGCATAATCCGTAGCGTGAGAGACTATGTCTGTCAGGGTATGTGAGAGTGTTTCAATAGATGCAACTGTTGTGAAAGTAGGTGCAGTAGCTGGCAGATTTTCGGTAATATAAGTGCTGTACTGATCCCACCGAGCTTTGCTAAACTTATATCTGGGTATGCGTGGTGATGCAGATGCAGTGAATGTCAGACGTGGAGTTATGGAGAGAAGTATTGGAAGATGATCACTACCTATGGAACCAAGGACATCAATAGTAGTAAATTGTAACAGATTATTGGAGATGATTGTCACATCGGGACTAGTGTCGCTTTCCGGACGAGTAGGATGTGGGAACTGCAGTAAAGAACTATGAGTAGTTTGGAGGAAATCGCGAGAGCGTTGTTTCTGAGCCGCTGTACGAGAATGGTAGTTCATGTCTGCTAAGATGATGTATATTCTACAGTTGAGATCTAAGTACGTCAGAAAACGATACGGAAGTGGCTGTGTAGATCGAACATAGGTGGTGGCGATGGTAATAGTAGTAGCTGGAAAATAGAGCGTCTGTATGACGTGTTCGGGATATTGCCCGGGAGAAGGTGGTATAATATGGCGCCGTTGAAGAGAATGCTTAACGGCTATTGCTGCACCACCACGTGCGATGTTTTGTGGCAGATCAGAGCGTATGAGATGTTAATGTGGAAGATAGAAGCGGTCAGATCGTTTTAGAAATGTTTCATTAAGAAGGATGCTATCTGCATTGTGCTGAGTTGCTAGTCTTCCTTCTCTGACCTGTACTATTCATGATGGCTGTCTATGAAAATGGAAGTAGGTAAACAGGCCGGAATATGTAGCTGCCATGTGGAGCTGGAATACATCGAAGGCGGCTTTGGTTGCATGATTTAGAATAGCCTCACGCTGGAAGGGAAAGGCATTTTGAACAATAGTGATGAACTTCAAAATATTTTCCACAGTAGGTGGTGGTAAGTAAGATGTTTGTGTAGCCGCTGTGATATTAATCGAACGTGATGAGACGTGGACTCGTAGAGGTACAACAGTCTCGGGTCTATCTGGAAGTGGTTTAGGTTTGCCCTTACACTTGTAGGAGTAAGTTGGATGTTTCTCGTCACAAGTGTTGCATCTGGAAGGTAAAACATGTCCCTTATTTTTTATTCATTTAAATATTTAATTTCATCTTTCTAATATGAGTGACGAGCTCGTGAGATATTCTATTTTGGCATATTTATTTATTTATTTTTAGCCTTCCTTAGGATAGTCTTTCACAAAAATTAGTTTGATAAAACACACACACACACACACACACACATGATGTACCGAGAATCATCAAAATAAGTCTACCAGTCTACAAAGAATTAGCAGGTAAATAGTTTTACATTTCATAGATTATTATTTTGGTAAGTAGGACCTGGAAAAATATACATATGAATGCATGTGAAAAGTACTTATGATCAGAGAATGTATTTTATTCATCTTATTTTTTTTTCCTTTGCTACTAAAAAAACAGCTGGATGCCTTCTTCCCCGTGGAACATTAAGGGAGATTGCTCTTTCCGAAGACAATTTATGTGTATTTTAGAAAAAAAAAAAAAAAAAAACAAGGTTATATTTCCATCCTAAACTTATTAAAATGCTCTGGCGTATCTTTTTTATTAATTTCCTTACGGAATTTTCGATTAATAAAATAAATTACAAGTGTAGTATGCGCAAGAAGCTTCTATCGATACAGTTGAATATGTACAGTGGAGGGTGGATGTAAGAATCGAAGTTCGTAATCTGTACTCAGTCATACTACCTCCACTGAGAATAAGCACCAACACGTGTGTAATTTTGGAGTAATAAAAATTTGAAAAGATCGAGGTTGATTTTTGTACTCTTACTTCGTGGACGATATATTAGTACTAGCCTCATAATAACCTTCTGAGACCGTATACAGAGTCGTTTTGAAGTATGATTAGAGTCCTACTAAACTCCTGACTACTGCAGGAAACATACAGGGTGTCTCACAAGTCCCCGACATAGGGTAACTTATTATCAAAGTTACAGCAAAATGTAAGAGGGAAAACCTTAAAAAAAAAAAAAAAAAAAAATCGGACAAGCAGTTTGGGCTGTAGACTCTTTATGTGCCCAATGTTAAATGAAAATGCAACGTTTCCATTTACCTGGACTCACAACATAAGTGAATGAAGACACAGTCTTTTATACTAAGGTGTCGATGGCGAGCCCCCGTTTCAAATATGCCCCATTTATTTTGGATCCAGGTAAATAGCAACGTTGCATTTTCATCGGAGACGGTGTTCCCTCTTATATTTCGTTGATAATAACTCTGATAATAAGTTACCCTATGTCAGGGGACTTTTGAGAAAACTGTATGTTTGTTGAACTTTTAGTATGGCACTAATCACACGTCAGAACAACTCTACAAAATGCCCTTAGTCTACTAAATTATAGATATACCCAAATTCGATTCATGTTGGAACTCAATTGGTTCAGATTTCGCCTAAGTTGCGCTAAACCCGAATCCAACTAACTAAAAATATATAGAAGATACTATGGGCCTTATGCAGAGTCGTTCTGAAGAAGGATTAAGTTCATACTAAAGAATTCGACTAACATGTTTCCTGCAGTAGTCAAGTTATTAGAATGGCTCTAAACATACGTTAGAATGACTCTGCATAAGACCTTATGACTCGTTCCATGGCGGTATTTGGAGAGTATTGCAATGAGTAATTATAACTATGCGGTCTGTCAGAAATTTAATCGCTAATTTTGCGTTGCGTAGACTCAAACAGCTGCGGACATTCATTTGCACTCATCCCGTGCTGGCTCGTGTCAACGCAATACAAAATGTATAGTGCTCCAGCTCTTGCTTCGCAGTTACCTAATGCGAAGAATGTTATGGAAGAACGTTAAATATTTTTGGATAGACCTCGGGACTTACTGTGTACAGCTTTTTCATGAAGCAAAATGTGCAAAAACTATATAAACAGTTATCAAAATTACAATATACTGGGCCTTATGCAGAGTCCTTTTGACGTGTGATTTGTGACATACTAAAGAGTTCGACTAACACGTTTCTTGCAGTAGTAAGGACTTTAGTATGACACTAATCATATATCAAAACTATTCTGCATAAGGCGGACTAAATTTTGCGTTATTTTTAAAACGCTAAATTCGCGCTTTAGTTTGCGATACATGCCATAATATATTTAATTGCTACTTGCATCTTTTGCTTTGCTTAGCGATCCGCAGAGCTTACATGTCCCTAATCTTAGTAGTTACAGGAAAATCGCTGTCGAACATTTATATTAATTTCACAAAAGCTTACAAAAACGAGAGAAAGTTTTAGTTCGATTTTATTTAAACTTCCTGTTAATAGTTATTATTATTCGCTACGATTGTGGATATATGTTGTTATATAGTATTCTAGCTAAAGTAAACTGTTTGGATTCAACATGTCCATTTATGTGTCTCGACCCTTAAGGCTTTACAAGGAATGATGCTGTGCTGCTCTTCGCTGAAGAGCGTAGACTAAACAGTCAATGTTGCCAATTAAGACATTTTATAGCTAAATATGGCCATTTTTATTTTCTGTTTTGCCAGTAAAAGTAGTTTAGCTATTAATTACCTGTTAATTTGAATATTTTTTTATTTTGATAATCATTCTTCTCGTTGTGATACATTTTGCAAGCACCACAATGTAATTATCATTCTCGCTTAATAGCACTCATTCCGTAACAGTCTTCGCAAGACTTGTGATTAGCAACGTAATGCAAATAATACAATGGTAATATAAGTGCTAGGCAAACTATCATGAGCTTTGTATTGTGTTTAGGTAGCTGACAGTTGAAGCTAGTACGAGTGCAAAAAGACGCGAAGATAGGCAAGCTTTCCCCATAACTGAGGTACATTTTCGTATTTTCTTTCGATGAAGATGTAAATGATGCACAACAGGACTAAAGTGAGCCTGAAAAGGTGGGGAACGCATGACGTCAAGTGGGAGGAAAATGTGTGTATGGACCAGATACATAATCAAAAGTAACAGCCAGAAGATGATTCAGTTGATTGCGATGTCCGAGGTAGGCCTACTTCTGGCGACCTATCACAGCAAAAATGGATGATACTCTGCTAAAAATAGTGTAAGACTGACATGAAAGCTGTCATGAATTCAATTACTTAAACATCCATCACAGGGCCGTCATTTCAGACTTCGCATGAGGGGGGCAAGAGCACCATCGACATAAGAATACTTTCACGTTCTGTACTAATATATTAGTAGTCAATCGATTAAAGTATATGTATTACTCAAACTCTTGGGGGGCAATTGCCCCCTCCTGTTTTCCCTAAATGACCCCCTGATCCATCACCATTTGGAGAAATATAGAGGTTTGGATGCCACATGATCTGACTCAAATATTTACTTGATCGGATTTCCATATCCATCTGCAACTTTTATCCCCAGACCCCCTTGTAGCAGCACCACTGCGCAGTTAATTTGCGAATGAGAATTTTGATTGTATATTTCAAGGATGTTATAAATTAGAAGATCTGCCCATACAACAAAATCTTGAAGTATTACGTCACCGGTTCGCCACACCTACTGTGCCCACTCCGCGCCACTAAGATCGCAATGTTTCGAGCCAACAATCATGGCGGAAACAAGAGCAGCCAATCAGACGTGTCGGTTTAGACGATACTCGGTTGTTTTCTGGCTTCATTGCGTTCATATGACGAAGATACATATGGGCAGATCCTCTATTTTATAACATCCTTGGTATATTTGACATGAACGGTTTAGTTTTAGTCAGTGATGTGCCGTAAACTATAATTTTACGTCTACGCGATTGTCTACTGTAATCTATACGTAATCTGCATTACACATTTTCTCGTGTAGACTATGTAGACAACCACGATCAAATGTAAGGAAGAATTTCGTTGCTCGTTTGTTTCTATTTCCTCATTCAGTTGTTTTGCTTCGGTGCAGCAAAAGATTGGGGAAACGACTAACATAAAAAGTAGAGGGAATTATCTAATCTGAAAGTGATACGGATGACAACACTGAAATTGCGCTGTCGATGCTGCTGTAGTGTTTAAGAAAGGTAGAAGAATGAATCCTATATCCTTTGTCTGTGCATACCACTTCCTTAGATTTTCCACTTCGAGCACTGCTTTTATAATGAAACGTACAAAACTAATTCTCACCTGTGGGCTTTCAGTCTTGAATCTGCTGTATTTGCCAATTTTTTCTTGCATATTTTACAAAATGCATAATATTTTTCATTTTCCTTCATCAAGACGAAACTAAGTATTCGAAAGTTACTATTCGCTGGTCTAGTCATTTTATTTTGTACGCAATTTCGCAAGGTAACGACAAAATAAAGCTCCTTTATTGTCCACAACGCCATATTAAATTACGTGTTGTTGACATATTCTACATAGTCTACGTTGTTTACATTGTCTACGCATTGTTGACACGTAAACGTAAACTATCGTTTTTTACGCGTAGACGCACATCTCTGGTTTTAGTGTTATGCTAAACAATGATGCAACGTACATTACCACAAAGATTGGGAATAAAGAAAAGAATGAAGGTACGTGTATTATCTCGTCAAGTTTTTGATTTAGATTTGATATTACGGTATTTTAGCGTCCCGTTGAGCAAGAAGCTATGTGAGAAGTTGATGTACAGCATAAATGTGGGATCCAAAGCACATGAGCTTCCGTCGAGAACCCTTGTCTTCTGCGATGTGTACTCTACCCAGGGTCGGATTTGCATGTTTTGCGCCGATGGGCCCTAGCGAAATTGCCGCCCCTAGCTGCCTACTGCCGCCCTTTACAGCAGACTCACTGACAATTTATCAAACCACCATAATAACCAACTGACTTATAATAATATTTGCTACGATTAATCTACTACAATATTATTGTAGTCATAGTCATTAAAAAAAATGACTTTCGCTTATTTTATTAGGTCGTTGGTGAATATGTATTTTCAATAGTTTTATTGTTTTTTAAAATATTTTTAAAAATTGCCGCCCATGTCCCGGGCCCATTTGGCCCATGCCTTAAATCCGGCCCTGACTCTACCTACATAGCTATGAACGTACTAGGACAGCGATGCATATTACAAATATCTTAAATAAGAATTAGGTATGAAAGTGTTTAATATGATAATTTCAGGGAGAATATTACGATATGTTGTTGCGGTGTACAAAATATAGGGCATATTATATTTGCTTTATTGATTAATTCTGTTGTCCGTAAATTTAGCTAAAGTTCCATAATATTGGGCCTTATGCAGAGTAGTTTTGACGTTCGATTAGTGACATGCTAAACAGTTCGACTAACATATGTTTTTTGCAGTAGTCAGGTTTTTAGTATGACTCTAATCATATGTGAAAACGACTCTGCATAATGGGGCGTTTACACTTAGTCGATTTGCGTTCGATTCAGTTGAATTGACTTCACTTTCAACTTAATCGACCGTGTAAACGGGACTTCAACTTAATCGCTTGTTGATCGAAGGCGACTAATCGACTGGCAACTGAATTTAAAGACGTTCTATTTTCTGTGGTTGAAACAATTGAACACATCCATCGATTTGATTCGGCCTAGTTGCTTCGATTTAGTGACAAATGCAGCGAGTCGATTTAGCCGTGCGACTAAATCGACCAAGTGTAAACGCCCCATTAGGCGGATTGAGTCAATCGAGTTTTATCTTGAGCATTTAGCTATTATCTGAGGGCACCATTTGGCAACACTGGAAGCAGTGTCGTGCAAAGTGATTGCAAGATGGCTCCACTTTAGTGAATGTAGGAATACTGTACTATAATGGGTGCGAATGATGTCCGGAAGTGAAAAATGGACTTAAATATGGTCGGTGAGATGGGCTGGGATGGTAAATGGACTTTCGTTGGGTTAAGTGTTTTACTTGGTCATCGGAGTATAGGTAGGTGTTGGTTTGAATTGTGTTATGAGTGCACTAATTTTGACATGATAGTACACACGCATCAGGCTATAGACACATTTGTGTTTACATTTTTGTTGTTTTGATTCATCGCATCTGTGTTAGTTTTGCCTCGAAGAAAATATATAATCTTTGTTATGCGCTCCGAGATTTGATATGGTATTGCGATAAACAACAAATCTTACTTGAAAAGTTTTCGCACTGAACAACAAAGCTCTTTTGTTCGTATTCGGCCTCTGGCAAAGGTTATTGCGGGAGACTGATGGTACACTTTGCTTGACCGCTCGATTGCTTAATTTATTGAGTATTTTTATTTATTAATTTATATTTTGACAGCAGCACTTAAGTAAAACGTCTGGTTCATTATACTTTGTACGTTCAGTGCTGATTTTAAATTTTTCCAATGATAGAAATATTAATGAACACCTCTCCTGACACATGCCCAGTATAAAGTATTTTACCTGACCTGTATTGAGGAAAATAAATGTTACCATATATTTGTTTTTAATGGGTACAGGTCAAGTTTAGGCACAAACACATTTTGCAAAATTTACAAATGAAGTTCAGTACTATGCATGGAAAGACATGTTTATAAGCAACAAATTACTGGAAGCGGCAGAGTTAAATAGTATTACAGCTGTATGTTATGTTTACAAGTGTGGGGTTACTAGTGTAAAATAATTACAGGGTTCAGTTCCGCAGGTGGGCCTCCCAAATTATAAAATTTAAGGGAAAATTAATAGAATTCCCATAATTTAAGCGCCAGACAAACGAAAAAGGTGGTAAAGGTCATCACTGTACGATGATTACGGAGAAAAGTGAAGTTCAGTTTTGGATTGTATGAATGTGCGTAGTGAGGCTATATAGTGACAATAGACAATAATGTGTGTATAAAACCAATTTAATACGTTTCGAACCAACCTAAGAAGTATGTGATGCAATAGGGAAAATGAAGGTGCCTATTGATTGTAGCAACACTCGATGATGCCACTCAGCGTACTGTCCCTTCGAGACTCGGTACTGTCTTAAGGTTAACTTTACAATGCCGCTCCAGCAGGCATACTAACTCAGAAACGAGAAATTACACTATTAAATTTATGAAAATAGATCAAAACTTACCTAACCTTAAGCTAACCCGTTCCTATCGTACTCTGCTACACGTTTTAAAGCGGTTCTACTTATCGATGCGCAGCTGGAGCGTGTAATGTAAAGTTTACCTTTGTCTTATTTTAGGGAACATAAATTTCCAAAATCTAAGGAGGAATTATGTGAATTTGATTTCATTAGGGCTGTATGAGTAACGAAAATATCTTACCAAGTACGCTAAAATCACGAAATGCAAAGTGTGTTCCGTACCACGTAATACTCGATAAGGAAGACACAATAAAGTGAAGTGCTATGTAATGGTAATCTACAAAGTGATCATGAAAAGTACCGCTAGGCGTGTTTTTATTTCATATAAAGTGTATACCCACTATCCTTGGTTATGCGTGCACCTACCATCGCTGATGAGCCTGCTTCCTATTTACGTGGTACTGAGCCCCTACCCTGACTTGTTTAAATAGTGTTCATGCATTTACTCTTTTTTTTTTTTTTTTTTTTTTTTTTTTTTTTTTTTTTTTTTTTTTGCATATGGGTGGACACTGTAAGCAAATTGTTAAAGAATTGTAATTTTTCAAAAACTAGGGTGGCTTCCTTGAACTTCGTCAATATTAAGAGATATTGAAAAATTACAATTCGCCCATCGCAATTATTTTGGAGAACCGTAAGAGGACAATTCAAGACAGAATTATAATTTTTCAACAGTTATCTCGAGTAGTGTATCTGAGCTAGCCGAACACGTCTTTTTATTTATTTATTTTAAATAAATAGGATAATTGTTGTAATTATGCATTCTCAATCTTGCTGATAATATAGATTCATTTTGTTTTTACTGGTCCCTGTGTTTTGGAGGTGGGTAACTTTAAAGATGTTAGGATAAGTAGATTCGATAGTCAGGCACGTATTTATATATTGTGCGCCCCTGTGCTCTAAATAATTTGCACGCCTCCCCCCTCGCACAAGCTTATGTCTCAGACAAAAGAAACAAGCCGTGATTTTCCAAACATACCAGCTCCTGTTAAGTAGCAGTTTAGGTATTACAAGTTATAAAATTTACAACGTAATTTTAAATGGACTAATTATCTCAATGATGATTATGATGTGGTTTTCTGCCAGAAGGTAGATGGGCCATTCCAGGTCATATCAACATAGTTTGAGAACAAAATTTACGTTACCATCTCAGATTGTCATGAAATTTTGCACAATGGTACTATTCATGTAGACTTAAGAAAAATACAAAATTTCAACTTTATATATCGACCGGTATTGAAGATATGGTTATGTAAAGTTTGGAAAAAATGCCCAAAATAGCATGTTCAATGTATTTTGAAATTGGAATTTCAGTTCTTCTAATTGAGCTAGCGAGCTGGTTGAGGTGTCGTTTTACAGTATTTTTCATGCGCTTTCATGTGTCATATTTGCTAATACATTTTTTTATTTTCAAAATCAAAATCAAAAATTTTCAAAAAGTACATACTTTAAAATTTTGAAATTAATTCCATGAATAGATAGTATTGTTGTAAAGGACCTGGCAAAATTGAATTTGGGATGATAATGGGTTCACTGTTAAAAAAAAATTAAAACTAACACTATAGTTTTCATTAAACCCTGCACCTAGCTGAACCTGGGTGAAAAGTACGCGAATGCATTTTTTTTTTTCTTTTTTTAACTTATGGGAATAAATATGAACACTAACATGAAGAGTAGAGTAATGGGTCTAAAATATATCATACTGACATGATGTAATCTGCTTTATTACTTCATACTTTAAAAACTAACTTAAAGCAAGTTAAAGTGCTGATACTTTTGAACGTTAAAATAATATTAATACAAGTTTCACAATTAAAAATGTTACTGTAATTAAACGTGGTTTATGAAAAGTATACAGATAGCACTGGTACAACAGGGTTGACTTGTTTAAACCAGTTTTTTTTTTTTTTTTTTTTTTTTTTTTAATAAACAATGCAAAAATGCCACAAATCTTAATCACAAATACCACGTAAATTTCATAGTGACTTTTTCACTTACATATGTCCAATCATCTCTGTTTAGTTGAATCTAATTTTCGCCTTGTTATTAAGGGGTCCCGACGAGCCCACAAAATTTCTTCCAGGTGGTAACTCAGTAGTGGTTCAGATGCCATTTTAAGTAATATGTCGAATCCTTCATAACTTCGCTGTTACATAAGGACGTTAAACCTAAACAAACCAAACGAATTGAAGCAGCTTTAGCGGGTAGGCATGAGTTCATTGGCAAGCAACAGGGAGCCTTCCTTAACTACACGAAAGAAAATCTCAAAGAATCAGAATTAGATGTCATCTGTGATTTTTCTGAAAATTATAGTACAGCGCTACAAGATGAAGCACAGAGCTACCACTGGACGAGCCAACAGATCACAATCCATCCTTTTGTTTTATATTTCAAACAGGAAAACAAAGCTGAACATGTTAAATATATAGTTGTTTCCGATTGCCTGGAGCACAATACAGTTGCTGTTTACACCACCTTAAAATACACCACTTAAAAAAAAAAATCAGACATCCAAATTTCAAAAACTTCCAAGCGAGGTTTAAGTTTTTGAACCTCTGCTTTCATGAGGCAGCTTTTAAAGTGAAAGTACCTTGCGATGGAGTAGGCGGTTCAGTAAACAGACTGGCAGCTTGTGCTAGTTTGCAAAGACCCTATGACAATCAAATTCAAACCCCAAGAGAACTTTCTGAGTGGACAGTAGAAATCATTACCAAAGCAAGTTTTGCCTACTCAGCCCAAGAGGAATATATTGTAGCTGAAATGTTCCTGGAAAGTCGCTTCGATCAAGCATTGAGTATCAAAGGAACCCAACAATATCATGCATTCATTCCGAAAACTACATCAACATTGGTGAAACACTTTTGCAGGGTTGGGAAAAGGAAGTGTCAAAATCTCCAAATCAAGTTCAATATTAGAAGAAATACCAGGCTACGTCACCGCTGTCTATGAAGGAAATTGGTGGTTCAGATATGTTTTACAGAAAAATGAAGAACTTGATGAAGTAAAAATAACTTCGTCACCCACCTGGGTTTTGAGCTTTTTGTTAGTATATTGTTGGTACAACTAAGGTAATTGCATTAAAATTTATTTTTATCAGATTTTGAAATTTCCTGGGCGAATTAGATGCTTTCACGCTAAGGTATACAACAACATAATACTTTTATAAACTTCTGAATGCACTGAATGACTTAAAAGGTTAATTTAAAAAAAATAGCTTGAGTAATTATAGAACAAATTAATTTATAGATTATGCTTATAGCCCGTTTGAAGTAAGACATGCAATTTTATATTTTAGAAAGTACTTTCCGTGAAAAGTGTGCTCGCTGACTAGGCGACGCCGAGGGACGTTATCCCTCATCGGGTTTAAGGCCATAGGTGCCGGTACTACCAGTAAATATGTAGTGCCTTAGTAAAACTATTAGTATTATTGTTTTATTACCTTTGATGGTAACCCAAGTATTTTCAGTAAAATTTGGTTTTCCAACAACAACAGTTTAGTTCACTCTTCAAATAAGCATTCTGCAGAATCAACACCAGCAATAGCGTAAAAATTATTGCCAAATTTAAAAAGCTTAATGCTCGTAGTTCCGAAGATTGCGTAACTCTTACGCCCTACTATTTCAAATGCTGACTTCAAACTTCCTTACTAATGGAAGTTTCGATGTAGGCTACACCAAGAAAAACCTGCATTTTTTTGGGGGAAAAAAAGCGAAAGAAGTGCTCGGGAAATTCCCGCAATTCAAAGCACAAAGCGTTGCAACTGAATAATTCTACAATAAAACTATTTATTTTACGCTGGAAGATATTGAATTTCATTTAAGACATTTTGAAACATTTCTTTATAAAATATGAATTATGTCTGTGTTGTTATAAAATTAATTTTCTAGAAAGAGCAGTCTTGCAACAAGTACTCGGAAAATTCCCGTAATTGAACCCACAAAGTATCGGAAGTGAACTCCAACCAGTCGCAGCGGTTGGACGTTAAAAGTGGGGGGGAGGATTTCATGATCTGAATATTTGATATCAATGTTAGTTTCCCTGGTAGCTTGTAAGGTTTGTTTGACAAAAGGTTGTATAACTATTAGGATACTGTATTTTTCAGTTAAAATACCGTATATCTTGTTTCATATTTATTTTAAATTGACAAGAGCAACGCAAGTAGATACTAGCCCTACTCTTAAAGTTTGTACTCTTAAGTAACGAAGGTGTAAGAAGAGATTTGATTCCTTGCTCATGAATATCTGTCTGGAAAATTGTGTGATCAGATTAGGGACCTATTTATAAAACAAATAAACAGAAAGGATAATATTAATCATAGTAATGAATAATGAGGCTTGTTTTGCAAAAGTTATATTGAAACTGGAAATTAATGAACAACTTATATTTTTAATTCCACGCATGCTATTATATGTGTTATTACTCTTAGAATGACAGGGAATACTACAAGCATATGCGACGACATTTAAAGAAATACTTTTGCAGCTTCCAGAAACATGTTCTCTGCCGTTAAGTACAGTTTTTACTTTCCTGGAGTATATCAAAACTCAGCAATACTTAGTCACTCCACATTTCAGTTATACAAAATAATCGTGAAACCTAGAATTATGCGGAATTCACTAAATTTAATTGTATATACAAAACTGTATATGTACACCCCTAAACTCGTATATTACACTGCAAAATTAATATTCCTTACTGAGCTCATTCGTGGCTAAGCGGTTAGCGTACACGCCTTTGACGTGGGACACCCGGGCTACATTTCTTGGGGGTGGGGGAGCTCACGTTGTTCGGACTCCACGTTGATCATTAAGTCCACGTCTCATATAACTTCGCTGCTGAACAGGATGTTAAACTGAAAAAAATCAAATCAAAATATTCCTTATTTTTAGAAAGAAGAAAATACATTTTAGGATCTGTTGATTTTTGTGCAATTAAAGAATAACTTGTGAAGGACTTCTTTTCTTGCGAAATGTTATCTCAATTAGTTCCAGAGCTGCTGACTAACATATCGAGCCCTTGCAAGAAGAAATGAAAGTACGCTCGAATTGTGGCGCTCCGATAGGTTAATTTTTGGGCCATTTTTAGTGGCAGTTCAAACGCAATTCCTGTAGCTTTCTTAGTTCCACGGGAAGACAACTAATACGTACTCATGGAACGACAAATATTTTATGGCACCATTTTTATTCTATGAACCAATAATACATACAAAACTTTATATTTTCAAATGAAACTATATACATTAATGGGTAATTTCAAAAAAGTGGGGGCAACTGCCCCCCTTTGCCCCCCCCAAATCGCCGCCCATGACTGCAACAATAAAACTATTTATTTTACACTGGAAAATATTCATGTCGTATAAGACATTTTGAAACATTTATTTTATAAAACACAAATTATATATATATCTTTGTTTTAAATTAATATATTTTGTGTTCATATTTGGCGAACGTTACTGAGGCTCCTGGGATGATTCGATCTACATTTGTTCTTTCGTTTGTCTGTTCCACACATACTACAGGGTATCACTTTCGGTGTTTTAAGTTTAAATTTTCAGGGTACAAGCAAGAAACACACTAAATTTCCTGTGGCGGCATACCAACGTAAGATTTCAAAATGACGGCCATTCTTTTTTTCAAAATAGCGGATGTCCACGCTACAAAGTGCAATTTTTGGTCTTTTAAGTTGCCATGTTCAGAGTAGAAGCACGAGACACTCTAAATTAGCTGTATATACTTTGGCAGCGATCCAACGTAAAATTTCAAAATGGCGGCCGTTTCTTAAAAACTGCAGTGAATAGAAAATTGTTGTGACAATTGTGACAAGTTCTGACAATGATAATCTTGAAATATAAATCACATTTTAACACTTTTACCCCAAAAACATTGAAATATTTCGAAAAACCCACATGGCCCGAGGTGTGTTGGGCTTTTTTTTTTAACGGGTTTTTTCGAACCCTGCAACTGGGCCATCTCCATCATTCTCATATCCAAGGAACGCTGACGTGTGGATGTCTATAGTCTTAGGGGAACTATAGTCCCGGGCCTCCAGGTGAAAAGGGACCTCCACTCTGATCAAAATCTCAACTGGCTATCTAAAGAGAATCATGGAGATACAATCATCATACAATAAAATATGACCAAAAATGTGAAACATATTCCCTTAACTTTCCTACTGTACTTTTACAGAAATGTATTAGGTGAAGTCAACAGGGGTCTTTTTTTAAACCCCGGACCTTTACTTAGGTTAATCCAGCCCTGATGGACGTTCTGACAAAAGTGAATCCTGTAACTCCCGATGGAAGAAGTTATGTTCTCCTTGAAAGTGATGTATGTCGAACAAATGTGACTTTTTCAAATTTCAAATGAGAAACATATCCTGTTATATATTGAAAAGTTTTACAATGAATTCATCTGTACTTTTTCTTCAGATTAGTGTCCATTTTTATTTTTACAGAAGTGTAAAACTTAGTATTCTTGTGTTATTATCCTACGTACAGAATATTCCTTTAAAATAAGTGTTTTGACTTTTTTTTTTTTTAACAATGAACCCATTACCATCCCAGATTCTTATTTTGCCAGGTCTCATACTATCTATTCATGGAATTAATTTCAAAAATTTAAAATATATACTTTTTGAAAAATTTTTATTTTGATTTTGAAAATAAAAATTTGTAATAGCCTATTTGCTGTTGTATACCATAGGAAAGGGCATGAAAAATGCTGCAAAATGACATCTCAACCAGCTCGCTAGCTCAATTAGGAGAGCTGCAATTCCAATTTCAAAATACAATGAACATACTATTTTGATCATTTTTTCCAAACTTTACATAGCCCTATCTTCAATACCGGTCGATATATAAATTTTAAATTTGGTATTTTTCTTAGTCTATCTAGAGGTCATCTATGTACCAAATTTCATTAAAATCTGAGATAGTGAGGTTGTCACTGTTGAATTGATATGGAATGAGCAGGTGTTTGACCCCAAGGTCTCTGGGCAAGTTGAACTCACAGTAGTTTGCCATTGCCTTCCATGCGATGTTGATGACTAAATTGGGATGAGAGCCGCTTTGTCCCCACCGGGAATCGAACCCGGGACCCCGTGATTCCGACTTGGAAAATAATCAGATAGGCTAACTATACTGTAATTAGAGCGAATTAAACACATTGCCGTATTTTCACGGGCTTGTGCAGGGTTCTGCGAGTTGCTGGTTTTAAATATTACTTTATTGTGAATCTTAAAAAGAATTCCAAAATTTTGCCGCCCTGTGCTACGGGCCTGTCGATAGTGTATCAGTTGGAAAGAATAAGTCTTGAACATTAAATTGGCTTCGTTGCGTTATGCCGGATCAAAATTAAAACAAATTATCTCAAGAAGCATATATTTTTGATTACACTGTGTGAAAGCATGTTTACAATTTAAAAAAAATAGTTAAATATTACCTACGAAAGCTTTTTTTTTTTTTTTTTTTTTTTTTTTTAATATTAATTAATAGAAGATAGGGTTAACTTTGCAATGCCCGCTCCAGCTGTTATACTCACTCTGAAACGAGAAATTACACTCTATTAATTTTATGAAAATGGGTCAAAACTTCCCTAACCTTAAGCTAATCTGTTCTTACTACTTCCCTACTTTGCTTTACCCTTTTGAAGCGGTCCTATTTATCAATGCACAGCTGGTGCGTGTATTGTAAAGTTTACCCGAAGATAGAATGAAGTGTTAAGAATTCGTGAGTGTGAGTTTGCTAATAATGTTTTAAACCAGGCACGAAGGTTGGCAAAAACCATGGTTTATTTTGAAGAACCCAGTTTTTTTTTTTTTTTTTTTTTTTTTTTTTTTTTTTTTTTTTTTTTTTGTTTAAACCAGGTTTTTGTTTGGTTTAAATAATTTGTTCTATGTATTTATATTACATATGGAGAGAAATAAGTTTGTTTCGCCTTGGTGTTATTATGCAATAACGGGGTTATGCTGGAAGGAGACACATAGGCTCAAAGCGGAATCCAACTGGATTTTCCCGTTATTGCTTTGCGTGTAAAATTTTAAGGTCAACGTATCATAATCAGTACCGGTACGCTAACACTCAGGTACCATTCAATAAAATTAAAACAAAGTCCAATGCAAGATAATGTTCGAAGTTACGTAGGCAGTCTATAAATTTTAAAAATTTCTGTTTATATATTTAAGCAACTTTGGCTTCTTTATAAAACAACAACCACTCAGGCAACCAGAAATATACAATTTGGTTTCGTTTCGTATGTTTAGGCTTAACATCCTTATGTAATACCGAGGTTATGAAAGAAAAGACTTTTGGTGAAAGTGACATCCGAACCGCTACGTGGTTTACACTTGAAGGAAGGGTTGAGGTTCGACCGAGAATTGAACATGGGATGCCTTGATTAAAAGGTGAAAAGGAGATAAAACTAATGCTAATAAAACTGTATCATCACTTTTCAACATGGCGTCTTGCTCTTTTTGTGTGTACATGGCTGGAGAATAAGGTAGTCATAAATAGTAATAACAAAATCCATAGATTTTGAAATATTGTAAGGATGAAATGTTATTTCCTGCAAAGGTCTTAAAACGAGAACTCATTTCCTTGAAAAGCAACGAAGTGATACGTAATTTCTAAAATGTGCTATACAATTGTAGACGTAGTTCACATGATTGTAAAGAAAACCACATTTTACGCAGATTGTACTAGTATATAAATGAAATTAAAGTTTTTACCTTTAATTTGAATAGAGAATATTATTTATCGAAGAATATTATTTCGACCCTTATTTCATTCCCTGGATAGTGTGCTCGCCAAGAGACGTCATCCCTCAAACGTGACGGGCTAAATGGTTTTAGATACCGAAAGCCCAGAAATCTAAATCCTAAATCCCATCTCTCGTGTGGTCTTGATCAGGGTGGAAAGTTCATCGAAGAGAGTGTGAATCCTTCAAATATACATAGTGCCTCTTCTTATGAGACTAATAAATATTTAGGTTTGTATGCGTAACACTAAAAGAACTAATAATTACGTTCTTTAAACGTGCGGATCCATTTTGTTCACTGTTTCAAGATACCAATTCTCGCCTGTTGCCATAAAGTTGTGCACAGCATGCAGCGCTGAATAAAATGGACCAGCACGTTTAGGAAAAGTTGTTATTAGTTCTTTTGGTGGTATCCACATAAATTTAAATCTTTATTGGTTTCTCAATAAAGAGGAGGTAGTCTGAATATCTGAAGCATCCGTACTGTTTTGAAAGAAGTGTACACACTACTTCTTCCAGAATAGTTTTCAAAAATGAAGGCCACAAGAACCTCTTTATTTTCATTTATTGCGTTGCCTAATTGCAATAAAATTAAAAAAAAAAATATTGTGTACATGTGAAATTAGTCAGCAACGATTAGACAGCATACTTTAGAAGTTAGGAATTAGTATTTCAATCTAGAAGTTTTTCAAGATCAAGGAATGTGGTTATGAAGAGTTGTGCCATCTATTCTTCAGCTATGCAAATATGAAAATGCTTTGCCAGTAAGCGACCCAGTTCCACTGATGAAAGTAGTAGGAAATAGAGGGTTAATTAATAAAGATCACAATAACTGGTAAGCGCAGAATTTATTGATCATTATTAAGAGTGGTAAGTTTCATGAGTAACTAATGACAATAAGAATCGTAAACAGCTAAATAACACCTGTATTGACTTTTGATTATTTCCACGCATTCCCTCCTTTTTTTCGTCCTGAAATCAAGCTGTGGGTAAGTTGTGTGTGTGTGTACTGTTTGTTCACCACAAAGCCCACTTGGCACGAGCTGGGATTGAACGAGGGACCCCACACCCCAGAAGTGAACGTTTTATCAGTGAGCCACTGTTAAAAATCAGAAGAAAATATTTAGGATCAATCTCTGATCTTTGGATGGCAGTTGAAGTATCGGCCACATGATCAGTCTTCTGGCTTAATATTTATTATTTATTGCTCGAATGATACATTTTTTGGCTTTTATTTTGTGAAGTAAATCCTTTTTTAATTTGTGGGTATTGTGGTGGAAGATTTTATCCCCAAGTCTTAAGTCAGCACCTTTTATTGCGTTTTTTTTATTCAATATATGCTGTGTATGGATATAGTTAATTTATCCTTTTATTATTAAATGCTTTTCTTTATTTTTATTAGCGAGTTAGTAGTTTTAAATTTATTTCACTGACATTACGTGTCTTAATGAAGAGTGTCCAAAAGAACTGAAGATTTTGAAACGTGTGATGGGTTCTGGTATTTAGGTAACGCTACATGGTAGAAAAAGTTAGTCACGACATTTTGTCATCTAGCTACCATGGAAAATGGACTGGTCGATGTATATTATAAGAACAAAGACAGTTGGAAAGCCGTGCAATGAAAATTGCAAGACACTATAACTGGCATAATGGTGTGCCATCAGGACATAGGTATAAATTTAGAAAAAAAAAATTAACGAGTTTTTCTTTGAAAAATAATTGGTAGGAAGTCTTAAGCGAGTATACGCCACATAATATCAAAGTTGTTCAAGGCGCTACATTAAGAAGCCTACAGTGTTCAGTATTATTATTAGGTGTTCTGCCTTCCGGCAGATCCTGGGATTAATAAGGATTTTTTTTTTTTTAATTTTTAGAATTTGGCCTGGAAATGTTTCTTGCACGTTTCTCGATCTTTATCTTCCTCTTTTAACTGCCAATATTTTCTTCTATTTTTCAAATTATCGATCACTTGTGTTCTTGATCTTCCTATTCCTCGCTTTCCTTCAGGGTTGGCTGGTTTAAACCATGATTTAAACCTTGGTTTAAACCAGCTGTTTTTTTTTTTCAAAGAAACCAACTGGCTTAAACCAAAAACGAAAAATGTTTGTAAAAGTGTAACTATTCGTAAAATCTTGATAAACACACATTTGTGGGTTATCACGTTTCACTCCCATATATTATTCGTACTATATTCAGACCTAAATTCCCCATTCTTTACTCAAAGAGATTATATTACAAAAGCAACTTTTTTGTATATAACTTTATGGATGTTTCATTTGTGATTTTTTAAGTAGTTTTTTATTATTGTTATGCAACCAAAGGAAAATTCTAAACATTGTTTCGTTTTAATAATGTTTACTATTGATAAAATACATCGAAATGCCGTACTTTTTGGGGAGGGGGATCATACAAACCCCACGAGAGGCAATTATTGAAAATAACAGGAATCTTTGGTAACTATTTATGCATAAATGGGTCATAGCCAAAGTGGACTCAAATAATTCGTTTCTTTATTCACTTTTCTTACTGATATGCAAAGTAAGTCGTTATATTTCTTTTACTTTAACTAATAAAAGTCGTAGTGAACTGACTTGGACTAAATTAGTTCTTCTGTACTCCGTAGTACTTTAAAATTGTCCATATGTAATTCTGTATAATGGTTCCACTTGTGCAATTGTTTATCTTTTTGTCCTTCTGTCTTAATGATTCTTGACGATTATATTAACAAATATGTAAAGATCAGTCAACGTATTTTTATCAGGAGTCCTTCGTGAGTGAGTCAGCGGACGTATCGCATTTGTGGCCAATTAGTCCCGGTTTCTAGTTAAATGGAGGACAATTTCTCTTGGATGTAAACCGAGAAGCGGTTTGGATTCCGCTCCCCTTCTAGCATAACCCGATTGTTGCATACTAACACCAAGGCGAAACAAGCATATTTCTGTCCATATGCGATATAAATACATACAGTAAATAATTTAAACAAAAAAAAAAAGGTTAAAAAAACGGGTTTAAACAAAAAAAACTTTTTTTTTCAATAAAAACCATGGTTTTTGCCAAACCTGCTTTCCTTGTATGGCGGTATGCAGAAGACAATTTGTTCGCAAGATTATACAGTCTAACTGGCCTTCCTACGAAGGATGCTGGTTAGAAGTGTCCTCTTCTCTCCCAATTCGTTTTAAAACATCTTTCTTTTGTTGCTCTCTCTGTCCATTTCGTCCTCTCCATTTTCCTCCAACACCACATTTCGAAGCTTTCTAAATATTTCTTCTCTGACTTCCGTAATGTCCAAGTCTCTGAACCCATACAGTTCCAATGCTTCATATATAGCACGTGAAAAACTTCTCCCAAGTCCAGTGTGTGTGTGACCACTTCTTCCTAAGACAATGTTCAGTCCGACGTTAGATTGTCTCTCTGCAGGTCAACATAATCTTATTTCGAATAGTGATACCATTCTATCACCTGTAAGAGTCCTGATCTGAAATGTTCGGTTTTTATTATGGGGGCTCCTTAAGAGTAAGTTGTACGGAGTTTACTTGCGACCGCTGAGAATTGAAAGCAAGGATCCGAGAGACAGTACGGGAGTGTCGGGACAGAGATGTTGACTATAGACAGAGTGTCATTAACACACTACTTCCAGTACGCGTAATTTATCAGTGGAATATCCGTATATAAAATACTTATTTTCCTTCATAAATTTTCATTCACAAAAACCACACCGTAGCTCAGTGGTAGGGTGCTCACATTTGGTGCGTAGAGCCCCTGATTGAAATCCAGGTTCCAGTAAGTTGCCATTATTGTAGGCAAACACTGTGTGCATGTTTATTTTTTCTCTGGGTTCTCCCGTTTCCCTCTACTTCCTTCATTCTACTGTTTCATTCATTACCATTGTCATTACTATCTTCCTTAGCCGTGGTGGATAAACTTGGAACGTTAAACTAAAAAAATTATAATCATTAAGGCAATCTGTTTCTGGTTTTCGATAAACTATTCGAGCATATTTTTATTACATAACGCACTTTATATTCATATGTTTTAGGAATGTTTTTAACTTGTGTGTAGCGAACCGTCCTGCTTAAACAACATAATATGCTTGTCAAAAACTCTCATATGCCGGAAGCGAACCAGGAATTCCTCGCACCGGAAGTGATCACTCGAATCTTCTATTCCTAATCAGGAATCTTTTGAAAAGTCTGTTTCTCTCTAGTTTTTCTGAAACAATACAGTTTCATAGTTCGTAAGCCACATTAATCATTACCAGCTCATTGCAATACACTTATTACAGTGCTCATGGGAAAACGTTATGTGAAAAATTGGGATTTTTTTTTTTTTCTAACTGATATTTCAGTAATAGTGTATCTTCAGTTTTATATCCGCTGTTAAAATTTTTCAGTGAGTAATTTCGGAGCTGGAACCCGCCGAAAATTGGCCAGAACAATAAAGGAAAGAGTCATAACAGAGATCGAAAAAAAAAAAAATGATTATTTCATTCCTAGATCCCAATAATGTACTGCTACTTTCTAAATGTCAAGGTAAAGTTGGCTCCAATTCCATTCGGAACGTGTGAAGTCTACGAGAAGGATCAATTTTCCAATATTCGCCCTAGATTTTCTATTGTAATTACCGGGCTGATTAGAGAGCGTTTACGAAAACACAACATTGGGAATAATTATAATTAATCACATAAATGGCCAGTATGTGGCGGTGTGGTGCTTCGGTGTAGTAATTAAGCTGATTTTTGGATGGTTTTGTGTGTTATTGAGTTTTGAGCTTATGTTTGTTTTTTCCTATGAATATTTGCTGAACACTATAAAACAATGGATTTATTATATTTTGTGTTTTAAACAAGAAAATTAGAAAGAAAATGTGTTGCTGGTGGACGACGCAGACCCATTGTTTACATTTGTGAGCGGTGATTTTTTATGAAGTTATCTGAATATGAATCGAAATGAAAACTTGATATATTGTGTACGAGCATTCAGTGGATATTATCCGCAATTTTGGAAAGAATCGACGTAGTTTCCTTTCAATACGGTATAATTTTATTGATAAGCGTTTATCTCGTAAGAATAACATTATAATTTTTTAAGTGTTACAGTACTAAAAGTTTACTATAGAAAAATATGGGAAAAATTGAGTGATCTCTGCCATTTTTAAGCTTCAAAATAAAAGAGGTTTCATTAAAATCCATTTAGTGGTTCCCAAGATAAAAGATCTTAAAACTTAAATGTGTACTGTTATGCTTTTTGCCTAGTTTACAGTGAATACAGGTAGCCAGATCCTACTAATATGGCCCCGATTAGTCAAGACACGTCTTGTTCACTGTCTCCGAAGAGTCGAATTGTTTTAGATATTAAGTGTGCGAAGTGTTGTAGAATAGTAAGAAATGGTATCATTTGTGATAATTGTGATAAATGGAATCATTTTCGCTGTGCCGGAGTTGATGAGAATGATTTACCAGCTGAAAATGAGCAGTGGTTTTGTCCAAAGTGTAAGACGGAAGCTCAAAATAATGGGTTGGTGACGGACGATACTAATAAGAATAGTGAAGCATCTCTCCTGAAAATTATTGAGATACTGGAAAATGACATTAGAGTTCTGAAAAATGAGAATGAAGAGTTAAGGAAGAATACAATATGTATATCTCAAGAAAGGATTGAAGACATGACTGCAGACAAAAAGTCAGTAAACCCTAGACGATGGGAAACTGTCCCTTACAAAGCCTCAAAAAACACTAAATTTAAGGTTAATAGTGTCAACTTCCCACCCTTAAAAAATAGATTTGACCCATTATCAGATTTGCCTACTGAAGCAGAAGATGGAAATACGATACGACGGCCAAGTAGTGAGACAAAGAAGACAAAGTCAAACTGCAAAACTCGACCTATGAAAATCTGTTTATATTCTGATAGTCAGGGAAGAGGTGTTTACTCTGATATCTTGAAAAACAGTCATCATAAAATTGCAAGTATGGTTAAACCCGGGGCTAAATTCTCCGATGTGACAGCAGATGTGTTGGTACAGAATATAACGGATATTCCAGTTCTACTTGCAGGAACCAACGATGTCGCTAGAAATGAAACTAAGGATCTTTTGTCTTCTTTGAGAAGGAAATTGTATGAACTTAGAAATGCCAAGCTAGTGTGTGTCTTTTCTGTGCCTCGACGGCACGATTTGCCGTCGTGGTCCATAATCAATAAAGAGGTAGACAAAGCAAATAATGAAATGTATAAAATTTGTAAACACTTTAGAAATGTCACCTACATAGATATTAGTAACTTGGGGAGCAAATTTCATACTGTCCATGGATTTCATCTTAATAGATTGGGTAAAAGAGTTGTTAGTGATAAGATCTTAGAGGCGGTTAACAAAATTGCCAAATGTGAATCAGACCCTATTCCTCTGAATGTTGAAACCAATTCTTTTTTAGGATAAATCTAGATCAAAATGTAAATTCATTCAGTACGTCTGTACATATAGAAAGTAGTAATATTAGTAATCAATCTAGGCCTAATGAAGTAGTAACTTTTTCATGGAATATCCAAGGATTATCTAATAAATTCGCTATAGTTGAAGAATATGTTTATAATCTGAATGTTGATTTTTTATGTCTTGTTGAGCATTGGCTTCATCCAAGTGACATTAATTTTTACGTCCTCAAGGGATATGAATTGAGTAACAGCTACTGTAGACCCATAAGGAAACATGGGGGATGTGCTATCTTTATTAAAAATACATATTCTCATAGGCCTATCCTAAGTGTAAATACCATGTCTATTGAAATGGTCTTTGAGGTTACAGCATCATACTTGCCTGATATTAACACTATTGTTGCAGCTGTATACAGACCAAATGTTGAATGTAAAGATTTTAAGTTATTTATTGACAGAATGAACAATCTTCTAGAGCATTTAAATACTTTTAACTCCAATATTATTTTATGTGGGGATTTTAATGTTGATTTTAAGTTGGAAAACAACATAGAAAGTATTACGTTAAATAATGTGTTCTCTTCATTCAATCTAGCTATTGTTACTACTGATATTACCAGGCCTAAAGTTGGAGGTGGTAGTTGTATTGACAATATAATCACTGTAATCAACAGGTCTATTGATAGTTCAATCGTAAAAACTGCTGTCTCTGATCACTGGGCGGTCTTACTTAAATCTGAGGTGTATTTTCTCAAGGTAACAGATAAGACTAGTAACAATAAATGTAGGTTAAGGGTTGGCTTAATGAGAGAAGAAAACATAACAAGATTTCAAGAGGTACTATCATTAGTTGATTGGAACTTTATGTATAGCTCCTTGCACGATGCTAAGGATAAACTAGAATTTTTTATGTCTGTAATGTCGTTCTCAACTGAAAGTGCGTTTCCTGTGAAATACGTTATGGGTAAGCCAACTAAACCGAAACCTACTAGAGTTAAGAGTAAAGAAATTGATAGACTCAAAGCAAAATGTGAATTTTATTATGACTATTACAGTAGTACTGGCTCAAGTGTCATAAAGAATTTATATAAAATCAGTAAGAAAATGTTATATAAACTAGTGAGAGAAACTAGAATTAAGGTTAATGAAAATACCATCAACAGCTCTAGCAATAAGTCTAAAGCAATGTGGAATATCGTAAAAAAAGAAAGTTATCCTATCTACAATAACATAAAAATCTCTGATAATCAGCTGAATGCATCTGAATTTAATAACTTTTTTGTTAACAAAATTGAAGAGATACTGAGGGAAGTTTCATCATACCCTCATAATAATGATTCAGGTTTTTATTTAAATAAATTGTCTAAACCTACCACTACGTTTAATTTTCATCCTGTTGAAGTAAAAGATATTGAGAAAGCGATTATTAAAATGAGTAGCAGTAGATGTGAGGATATTTATAATCTGAGTCCTATTATGTTAAAATATGGTGTAAATTTCATAAAGGAACCTTTAACTCATATTATAAACTCTTGTATATTAGACTGTTATTTCCCTGAATGCTTTAAACTAGTGAAAGTAGTACCTATAATGAAAAAAGGAAATAAGTCTTCTCTTGATAACTATAGACCAATTTCACTGGTTCCAGTTATATCTAAAGTCTTTGAGATTGTTTTGAATGAACAGATTGTTAACTATTTTGAACATAATAAATTATTTAGCAATTCTCAATTTGGATATAGATCCGGGCTAGGAACTGTTAAGGCTGCTGTCTCATTTTTGGTAAATTGTATTTCTGGGTTGGACAGTAAAAACTTTGTTCATGTAAAACTATATGATCTATCGAAAGCATTTGATACGGTGTCTCATGATATTTTATTGCAAAAACTAGAATTCTATGGTTTTGATAATGCAGCTCTGTTACTTCTTCATTCATATTTAAATGGACGATATCAGAGGGTTGTTTATGAAGGGGAAGAGTCTAACCTGTTGCCTGTTAGACACGGAGTACCTCAGGGATCTATTCTTGGTCCGATTCTTTTTATTATTTATATCAATGACCTCCCATACAACGTCGCTTCACCCTTCGTTAATAGTTATTTATTTGCTGATGATCTGAATATTTGTGTTAACTCACGACAAAAAGACTCAGTTCAGTCTATATTAAGCATCACCTCAGATATTATTAAAGACTGGTGTACTTCCAACTTGCTTTGTATTAACTCTGATAAGATCAAAGACTTGGTGCTTACCTACAATAACAAAAATTCGAATCCAGAACTTAAAAAATATTCCGCTTCTTTTTTGGGTTTTTTAATTGATAATCATTTGAACTGGGACGACCATATCCTTAAAGTGGAATCTAGAGCTAGTAAAGGGGTTTATCTAATTCGTAGATTAAGACTGTGCGTAAGTTTAAAGGTACTTAAAACTGTTTATTATGCACAAATTCACAGTCATTTAAGTTACGGAACGATACTTTGGGGTCATCAGTCCTCCATTAAAAGCCTATTGAAAATACAAAAGATATGTGTAAGATTAATGCTCGGTCTCCCTAGTCGTGCACATTGTAGGTCAAGCTTCGTTAAATTAGGAATTATGACAGTACCTGCAATTTTCATATACCAATGTTTGCTTTACATCAAGGAAAACAATCATATTTACAATGAGTTAGGGTACTCTCATACGTATCAAACTAGAAACAGAAACAGTTTAGGATTATTTAGATGTGAATATAGTAAGACGCAGAAGACCTTTTACTACATGTCAGTTAAATTTTATAATTTTCTTCCTATATTTCTAAGAGAACTTCCATTTCTGGCTTTTAAAAAAGAAGTACAGAAATTACTTATTAATAATTGTATATATAGTGTTGAAGAATTTTTTGAACTCAAAATTGATAGTTAAAATATTTGCGTCTGTTATCCAGTAATCTTTGTTTATATTATGGTATATTATGTTATGTTATATATGTAACCCTAAAAATTTCAACTTCTATTTCTGACGATTGTAATACATCTGATGTTCTCAGATGTTTCTGCAATAAAATTTATTATTATTATTATTATTATTATTATTATGGAAGAGCATAGAAAATGATTGGTCACGAACGAACATTCCATGTCCACTGGCACATTAATGGAATCTAGGCACAAGAGAACTACGATGCTCTTTTACCCTATCTGCATCAGAGTTTTCGTTCTCGAGTTATGATCCTTTTTATATCGTTCAACAAGCTACAATTCTGGAAAAAAAAAAATGCATTTCTGCATATACGAGACGCGTTAGAGAGGTAACCTTCATTGGTCACTGAGCGTGAAGTATTGAGTGCAGCGCTACCACCTTTGCACACAGATGTGCGTGGTAGATCAGTCTGCATCCAACCATGGTAGAGTGAAGGTTGTCTGATCACTAGTTCCACTTTTGTAGCGTCTTAAAATGTGCAATAGAAAACCCCGCCAAGTGCGGGGTACGAGCTGTTATATGTTTTCTTAAGGCAAAAGAATAATCGGCAGCAGCTATTCATTGGGAACTTTGTACCGTGTATGAACCAAGTGTGATGAATGTGTTCGTTCATTTAAAAGTGGACGAACAAACATTCATGACGAAGAGAGGAATGGCAGGCCATCAGTGGTCAGTGATGAACTCGTTTAGAAATTGATGGAAAAATTTGTGAAAATTGACGGAATTATCATCTCTTCATGCATATGAAGAAGTGGCTTGGATCTCAGCGGTGATGATAAGGAGCTGAAAGATGCGGTCACAGTCTGGCTCAAGGCACAGGCGGGAGATTTTTATGCTGATGCAATTTCTAAGTTACCGTAGTATAGAGATATGATGAGTGCTTGAATGTTTATGGAAACTATGTTGAAAATAGAGCAAAGAACTAATTTTCAGATGTATATAATAAATTCTTCTTAATTACTTTCATTCGGAGGTTACTTTCCGAATGGCCCTCGTATATTTCGTGTTTCCGTGTGAGAATTCATATTCTTTTTTTTTTTTTTTTTTTTTTGTGTGTGTGTGTGTGTGTGTATTTTGTGTGACGACTCTCCCAATTTTTGGATCCTTTGCAAAGCATCAGGGAAAGGAAATATCCGTAAATGGAAAACCAATCCCGTGGAGGACAATAAGGTAAAGAATTTTGGTTATCGGTGCGCTGCCAGTTTAATGTGTAATCAGTTTCTTTCTATAATTGAAGATTGATACGTAGTCTGGGAGGATTGACGTGTACTATTAATTTTCATATTTATCCGTTTTTCATATATTGGTCATTTTAGATCATTATATCCCCCCCCCCCCCTTCGAAGTGACGGGGCAGAATTTGGATTTAAACGACATCGGAAGTGTCCCCCATAGCAGAACATGCCACGATCTGCGATGTGATCGCAGAAGATTTGCCGCGCCGGGTCTGTGCAGAAAAATTGCAGGGAAAAAAATAGCCAACAGAAAAGTATAAAAACATGCCTGCTATGAGTAGATGTCTTAAATGCATGGACGGCTTGCATAAATATAGTTTGAACTGATTTTTACGTCGCGTAAAGCGTATTTTTAACAATCACAGGTGTTTCTTCTGCAGACAATTTTTTGCAGAATTCCTGCAGAAAATTTTTGACTTACAAAAGCTCATCACAGAAAGACAAATAAAGTTTTGCCATCGGGAAAGTGTCACTTTTCATCTCATCGGTTATTTTGATTATATATATTTCCCCTCCCAAAGTTGTTCGGCTGAATTTGAATTTAAACGGCATTGGAAGTGTCACTGTTCATCTCATCGACCCCAAAAACTATAGATACGACACTAATATCGGTCATTTTCGTTCATATATATCTGACGGTTTGGTCAGATGATTCAAAAGTTATTAAGTCACAATCATAGTCACTTTCATTTTTATTTCTACAGATTTATGTATATAGGTTAACGTTTTTATAAATGTTGTATAACATTGTTATACCTTGCTTTTGTTTCGACACAGTTGTCTATGACGACCTTCAGATAGTTATTATTTTAAGTTTGGAAAATGAACGTTCCGGACTCGCAGTTGTGACCAAATGGTCAGAAACATCAAAATTGTACAGACTTTGGGCAAATTAGATGTGATTTACATTTGTAGTTTTTTTTAATGAACGCCGTATCAAAATTACGTACCAAGGAGTCCATAGAAAAGTTGCACGTGCCAAGTTGAAAGTAATGGAGAACGAATGCTTTTATTTTCTATTTCCCTTTGTGATTTTCTCTTTCGATTATTTCAGTCTTCGTGTTCAATTTGTCGAAGGAATATGACAGATAGCAATTGATCTCTTATGTTGAAAGTCACGCGATTTCTTTTCAAAGAAATCTCAAATACAAAGACAGAGACACTCTCTTTTATTTTTATCCAAAGGAGCTTTGGAGGGATAGTGAGAAACTCTAATTGAAAAAAAAAAAAAAAAAAAAGTATGATACGAGAATGACATATCGTTGAGTATGCTCTTTTCAAGGAATTCAGCTCACGTATGGAATTGCATGCAGTGGGGTGTTAATACAAGAACGAAACAGAATGAATAGTAGCATGGCATAGTTTCATCTATGGAACTTGCCTTAAGTTTGAATGTTGCCGATCAGTTCAGTACGACTGTGGACTTTGGTAGATATAATTGCTGCATATTATATACAGAGGGTTTTCAAAATAAAGGAAACACAATTTCATTTGGCGTGGGACCACTGTTAGCCTACAGAACAGCTCTGCTTTGTCGTTTAATGAAGTCATATAAATAATGTATGGTTTTCAAAAGAATGTTTTACTGTCGTTTCTCATGCAATGCAGCACGCACTTTCGTCAGCAAGGATAGAGGAAAATGTCTGCCCCGGAAGCTGACGATTGAATGGGCCAGGGGTTGTGTTGTAGTTAACATCTATGTTAATGTAACCGCACCTCAGCAGCTTCGGTAGTGTGAATTAGTCGGATGAAGGATCATCTTGAGGAATTGTGTCATTAGCTGGAAACATGTGGAGCAGAACGCACTGGTCAACTTAAAATGTTCACGTAATCACCGGTAGTGATGCATTCTGTGAGCGTAGTAATGGAATCCACGGAATACCATGAAATTGCAACCCGCGGTATCACAGGGCTCTTTTTTTTTTTTTTTTTTTTTTTTTTTTTTTAATGCGTAGGAGAAAATTCGAGTATAAGTTTGTGTGTGTGTATGTGTGTGTGTGTGCGCGCGTGCCCACCATTCATAAACTTCCAGTTGCTTTAGCTAATGTAAAAGACGACTAACCAGACAGTATTATGCATTTGCGGTCATTTGAGGTCCATTTTATATGTTCTCGGCATTATTTTTTGACGGTGATTAGCGGTTTGGAGTTACAATCTGAGCGCAGATGCTAACGTTACACGACTCTCGTAGGCTGTTCCAGGTGCTGATTGAGTTCAGTAGTCACCTTTTCCGCATTCGTTTTGCGGTTCTTGGTAACAGTTCTCTGCAATACTTGACGATCTCGTGCAATACACGACCTCACTAAGATTTCACTAAGGTTTCTCTTCCATCCACATTACTCTTCCTCGATATTATTTTACTGTGAGTTCTGTAGACTGTGAACACTTTGGCAAATTCTTCCTCACTACACGTCTAATACACTGGCCATTGTAGATATATGTACGCCGATAATCGCGGACACACAGACTCTGGCAAAGCGGTCTTCCATTTCGCTTCACGGCTTCTGCCAGCTTCAGCATTCCTCCGTTCTACCCCGCCTGACGTACTACAGACGATCACATGGCGTCTTACCAACAATGTGCAGGCACTATTTTGATAATCATCTGTGTATGTTATATATTGGATGTTCGAAAAAATGGCACATCTTAAAGTATGTCGCCATGTAAAGGAGCTCAGATCAAAATGTCCGATTCAAATCCGGACCGAGAAAGTGTCTTTTTATAGATTGTTTCTCGTCCTAATACAAATAGGACAGTGTGATTTGAAGGACTGAACTAGTACTAACCGTCGATGAGGATACAGTACTGCAAGTGGCTCCTTGGTTCGCGGAGTAGCTGTGATTAACTGCATGAGTTGGCTTGAGATTACATAATTGGGAATTGGGAGTTACCTCGCCATCGCTTCTGTATTAAGTATACCGTTACCAATTGTTCACAGGATTATAGAACAACTTGCTTAGTGAAATGCTTAGAGGCAAGGTCGAGTCGATTGGGACCAACACCACTTGAAAAATACGGACGTGACGGGTGCAAGGATCAGGCATCTAAATCTGCCAGTAACATCACAGCTGAGGTTGAGAGATTGGTAAGAACCATCGAATGGTGTTTGCATAATTACGGAGATGTTTCAGCAAATCGCCAAAGACAAAACTACAAATGACACGAATTTAGACCACCGCCATGTTTAGCAAGCCGCAATACTTTGGAGCTGTGTTATAGTCTCTGATAAAAGCCATTTTGCCAATTACCGGATAACAGTCGATACTCCATGATTCACTTGATTTCAAAAACACAGTGGCCTAAATGTCAAACTGTAGAGTGCAATTTGGAAAGATGGTTGTAGTAACCACGCTTTCATGAAGATATTTCAAGATAGAGTGTTACTCTTATTTCAAACAGGAGACCTGTCGCAGCATGCCACGAAGTTCGTGGATGAGAAACCACCATATCAGAGACCAAAGCTGAGTACTGGCTGGAAGAGGGAAAATGAGGTTCAAATTCTTGTGTTGTCGAACAGTACAAGCACTTCAATCCTCCAGAGAATGTCTAGCATCTCTTTCAACTAAAATTGCACAAGCGGACGCATCATAAAACTATTACTTTAGGCGATGAGAGACGAATGGTACTAACTGTCGGAGAATATCGGTGCATTCCCAGAATTCGTACTAAGTCCAGAATCAGAAATAATCTCTTCTCCACACTGGTAGTAGTAGGAGTCAGCGCTTTTTTTTTTTTTTGTGTGTGTGTGTGTGTGTCTGTTTAGTTAAATCAGGGTGATGTACAAAGTGCCGAAAATAAAATTAGCAGCTATCAAGCTGAAAACCTGTGAGATATGGTAACAACTATTTAAAAGAACTAATGGGAAACTGGTGTGTTATCTGTGCTTCGCAACCATTTGGCGTCGAGCAACTTTTGTAACGGGAGCCAGTGTATCGAAATGTAGTTTTAAGTAATAATTTGCTATAAGTTTCATTTCAAAGCTTTAAAGTATAATATATTATTTGAAATTTAGAGTTTCAAACAACGGGAATTACGAAGTGGTTCCAAAAATTATACACGAACTTAACATGCGTCTATCTTAGGTTTCCATGTTTTCAAACAGTACTGCACGATCACAGCAGGTTTTAGAAAATAACTATCGTAACTGCTAGAAATCATTTACGGTCTTCCTGAATTTTTCTGTAGGTACCACTTGGATTGTGAACTTGTAAGGATGATTCCTAGAACCAAACAGAGCAATTGCAGGCTTATTTTTGACTGAGCTCCTTTCCTTGTGTTGCTTGCTTTGAGATTTACAAACGCTTCGTTAAGAGTAATAGGCTGAGTAAGTGACAGTAAAAGTCAGGGAATAACTCTATAACCAATATTCAGAATGCTACATGTAAGTCCCATGACAACTTCACAAAGGATTCCACATAAGAAGTAAGAAATTGGTTTGCCTGATACATGTTGATTGATAACTCGAAAGAAAACAATTCAGTACTGCCAATTCGGATTTCGAATAACTGTGGAAGTGTGATGAACTTTCGCAGTTTTAAGTCTTGCAACTGGATTGTACGTAACTGAGTGTAGGCTGGAATCATGCTAAATTCAAGATCATTAACCTCTTGCGTTCCAGTGATATCCATGTGGATGTCATAAAATACTCCGTTGCAAAATACCAGTAACATCCATGTGGATATCATAAAGTACTCCGCTACAAAATACCAGTGATGTCCATGTGGATTTCATAAAATACTCCGTTGCAAAATACCAGTGACATCCATGTGGATTTCATAAAATACTCCGTTGCAAAATACCAGTGACATCCATGTGGATGTCATAAAATACTCCGTTGCAAAATACCAGTGACATCCATGTGGATGTCATAAAATACTTCGTTGCAAAATACCAGTGATATCCATGTGGATTTCATAAAATACTCCGTTGCAAATTACCAGTGATATCCATGTGGATGTCATAAAATACTCCGTTGTAAAATACAGTGATATCCATGTAGATGTCATAAAATACTATGTTGCAAAATACCAGTGATATCCATGTGGATTTCATAAAATACTCCGTTGCAAAATACCAGTGACATCCACGTGGATTTCATAAAATACTCCGTTGCAAAATACCAGTGATATCCATGTGGATGTCATAAAATACTCCGTTGCAAAATACCAGTGATATCCATGTGGATGTCATAAAATACTCCGTTGCAAAATACCAGTGACATCTATGTGGATGTCATAAAATACTCCGTTGCAAAATACCAGTGATATCTATGTGGATGTCATAAAATACTATGTTGCTAAATACCAGATGTCATGAAAACGTATTCTTTATTAAGGGTCATATTAATCCTGGAGATGATGAAATTTGTTAGTGGATGCAAGGCAAGATTTAGTTCTACTATTTCTGCTTAAGTGACCACCTTACTAATAGAACAGAAAAAAAGAATGTTTTGTCTCAGTAGATGGCAGGCCTAAGGGAGCATTCAATTACGACACGCATGTGTTTGTTTTGACGATAAACAATTGGCTCGAGATCGGAAAGAAGAAAGAAAACTTTGTAAAAACACAGATTTCACACAACGCCGACGGACAACCCTATTGTTTGTTTATTGCTAGCGCTAAGACAAAATGTAAAAAGCTTCTAAGAACCGCGTTCGGATTTTTGACATTCGAATTATCGACGTCCTATTGTATTATAATCAGTAATGTGTATGGTCTCCGCGTCTGCACAATAACCAAGCCATATATAACTGTGTAGACAGTCTTTTAACAGTAAATGAAAATCTGGTATTACAGCACGCACATAGACAAATGATACCTGGAACACAAGGGGTTACTTGTAACTGGACGGAAAATGTTCTGAAACCTAAATGTAAAGATTCTGATTCGATGTGCTGCGGGAAGAGAACTGAAATACATCTTGACATATCATCAGTTGCAGTCATTCTTAGTTCGTGATAGTTACAAGCTTCAAACGATGGTGTGCGACTGGGAAGTGATTAGTCGAAGGAACTATGTACAGCGCTTTTGTTTTAATTTCGCTTTCACTTCAGTATCGGTTTCGTTTTCTGAAAACCGATTTTCTCAGAAAATAGCTTCGATACCAAGGCCTCACCCAACATTTTTTTTTTTACCATAGTCTTTTTAGGTTCCATGCCCCAGAATATTTTTTTCGGAAAAATGTGTTCCTGTTCTGAAACCCACTAGAACACATTTACATCTTTCGGTTTCGTTATCATTAGAAACTTCGGAAATATTGTGTATTTGAATAACCTAAGATGGTTGTTGTTTTGACGTGTCATTACAATGTTTTAAGCTACTGGCGGACTTGTCCATATATTAGGTACATAAGGAATTTCAAAAGTCTAAATATGAGGGTGATTTCTAGCAGTTACTGAACTTACTCTTGTAAATGCATTGTGCAGGTGCCTGTTTCTGAAAACTACTAATCTTGTAATACTAGTGTACAATTTTTCAAACTGAAGTATTGTATAATTATATATACCATGAAATCATGATAAATTTGAGATAACAGCATTAGTTTTTAAAAATGACTTTTAGCTTGTGGTATTTTTACTTCGTAATATTTTACAACTTATAAAAAACATATTACGAGATTTGTTCCTTTTAGAAATAGACCCCTGGTTGTAGTGTGACTTGAAACCATGTATATTTAAATAGAACATATACAAGTTCGTGTATAAATTTTCGAACCGCATCATTTAGGTCCCATACTTTTCAAGACAGAACTCGTCAGAAATTCATTTTAGCAAACTAGACAGTTTATAACTTTGAAAAGGGACATTTTCCGATCCATCTGTAACAGAACATTTCTGCTTGTTTTGAATGCATACTGAAAATATTTGAGAACAAGATCCTAGGACGAATATTCGGATCCAAGAGGAACGAGAATGGCGGAAACTTCATAACGAGGAACTATATAATTTATACGGATTACCAACATTGTTAGGGTCATTAAGTCTAGGAGACTCAAGTGGGCAGGTCATGTAGACAGGTTGGAAGAAAGTACGAACGCTTTCAAAGTTTTTACTGAAAATCCAATCGGAAAACGACCATTAGGAGGACCTAGGTCGAGATGGGAGGACAATATTGAGATGGATCTCACTAAAATACAAATGCAAAGTAGAAACTGGATCCTGTTCGTTAGAGATAAGAGGTCAATGGAGAGCTTTTGTGAACGCGACATTGAACCTCCGGGTTCCATAGGCCTTAGAGTTAGTTACTTCGATCTTTAATATGAATTTTGCTGACATGTATACAGAAAGAAAGAGAGGTGGATTGCTAGGGAAAATTCGTGACAGAGATATCACATGAGGGGGAAAAAAAATGAAGTGAGAGTGAGGCGGAATGTTGCAAGAAATAATTGTCGATAGAGGGTCAATTCTTGATTGGGTATTAAGACAAAAGACGAGGTAGTGAACACCCTCGAAATCCAGAAACACTACAGAGTAACGTAGGATGGGATTTCCCAAAGTTGTTTTTGTTTGTGGAGTAGAGTTGGTGAGACTCGTATCCAACAATGAACCGAAATGGAATGAAATCTTTTAATTTGACGTCCCACGGCTAAAGAAGACTGATGGTTAATGCGCTGGGATGATAACGAAAGAATTGGTGGAATGAAAATCTATTTAGGAAACTGGATAACTAAGAGACACAATGTTGACAGAAATTCATATACGCTGAGATCGAACTGAGATAAGTGCTCTAGTACGTAGCCATCCTGTTCTTTAGCAGTATTTTACAATGGCTGCTTTACCTGATACGGATGAGGGCAATAATTAACAATCAGCAAAATAATGATCGAAGGAATTGTGATTATTCAAATATAACCATGGATAGAATCAGTTGTGAAACACAATATATTTTTAAGATAATTTATCTAGAAACTCAGGAGGCTTTTTGCCATTGTAAAATAGTTATTTTTTAATCACTAGCTTCTTATACTTTTCGAATGGTGTGTGCAAGTCACGATACATCTTTTTTGCAGCAGATTGCGTGTATTAGTCATGTTTATGCATCTGACAGGTGTGCAGTTGTGCATATAGGCTGCAGGGAAACACGAAATTAAAAGTGGGGTGACGCTCGCTTGTGCATGTGCTTTTAATATTTGCTGTTAAGTATTTTAGAACTGAAAATATCAAGCATTCAATTATTACTTCAGCAATGTAAATTTAATTTATCGTAAAAGCAGTGTGTAAAATTACCGAGGGAGGACTTGATTGAGAATACTTACAACTATATTTTAAGAGTTCTATGATCATCCATATAACACCTGTCTACCCAATCTTCTCTTTTTCAACGTGTAACGTTCACGAGATAAATTTTCCGAAAAAATATAGTAATTTATTGCTATCAACAGTGGTCGAAGTAAGACGGTATGCGGTGGTATCCATACCGTCTCTGGTTTTTGAGTAATGAAGACGTACCGTCTCTGGTTTCTTTAATTATTAAAACATACCGTCACTGGAAAGTAGATGCTAAACACCTTTAATAAATCCATTTTTATACACAGTAATTGATGAATAGGTTTGCATATAAAAAGATTTCATTTCACATGTACAAATAATTTCAAAGTTGACAATAGCGACATTTTTCCTACCTTTTGTTTTTAAAATGAAGTGTCTCCAAAGAAGTTCACCTAGTTTATATTTTAATGCACCATATTGAATTATTTCTTTCGTATGTATGTGTGTGTGTCGTCTTGCCTTAATGCATATAAATGCCGTGTTTTGAGCATGGGCGGATTTAGGGGTTGTCTGTTGTGGAGGCGGACCTTCCAGGTGTTTGGAATACCCCACAATCGAGTGGAAGACCTGGAGTTTTCCCGCAGAAAATTATTAATATCTTCATTCGGTTTTTGAGCATTTTCGTGTATAATTCTCTATAATACAATGCAAAGGAATATTTTTATTTTTTATTTTTCAGAAAGTTGTTGGAAAGGATCGAGGTCTCTCCATATCCCCCTCCCCCCGTTCGTGTTACTACACAGAAGCTCTCCAATGGTTTTCAGTCATTATGTAAATAGAAATGCAATCTTTTAGAAAGCATACCCTCACTGCATTTCAACACTTCAACATAGGAGCGATAGCCGGTATGTCGAGTCAAAATCGTAATAAAACATGTCGTCTCTGCTTTCATTCCGCTTCGAACACTGGCTATCAATGTCTTTAGCCGCATAAACACATTTCATTTGAATAAATTAAGTTAAAATATTATCAGCAGGACAGATATTACGTTTTTAATGTATGGAAACCCAGCCCTTAAGTGCGTGATATTTCATGACCGCAGTTTAAACAATAGATTCTATGCTTTCCTGTTATGAGAGGATTGAATGCATTACGGAGGCTCTGATACCACTGTAAACTGTCGGTCCATGTCTCATATAGCTTCTGTGCTAAAAAGTGGTACCAAAGTTCAACGAATAAACGAACATTCGAAAGTAGATTGCACCTCAAACTTAATTTTGAGAAAGGTATAATCCAAGAGGACAAAGTGACTGAATGGTAGAACGCTGACCTCTAGTGCGAGGTGTCCTTGCTTTGATCCCAAGCCATTTGAGTTTGTTGTGGACAGTTCGCGGGTATTCTCGTGATTCTCCCGTTTTCTTCCACATTGTCATTCCACCATTTCAGTCACTTGAATTAATCATCCGTCTTCCTGTAGTCTACGAAGGCATATTGTAAGGTCTTAAATTTATATATGTAATTTATTTATATATTTAAGTTTAGTGTAAATATGAAGAGAATCAATATTGCAGTCCATTTAATAACAAAAACAGTTGAACTTTATTCGATCATTGGTAACATAGATAATGGATGTTTCCTAAATGCTTCCAATTTGAAGGTTTGAGGGAGGGCAAGCTCCTGGTTCTATTTTGGGTGGAAGGTCTTGTAAAAACTCTACTCTGGTGGTTCTCTCAACGGGATAAGAAGTTGGATGTTTTGGAGTTTTTATTGACTGGTCTACCTAGAGATAATTTGAAAACTATACTTTGTCTTGTGTTGTAGCAAGAATATAACCTTTTTGATCTAGCAAGAATATAAACGTTGTGTGTATTCAATGCTTTGAGTAGAATATCAGGTATTGGCGTGCTGCATTAGCGCGGTTCAATTCCTGTTTTGAAAGTTGGACACGAAAGCATCGAACGCCGGGACTGGAAACGGTCATTCAACTCAGCGTTTCATCTGCTTTCTGTTGCAGGCGTGTAACACGCACGGCTCTCAAATTGTGTTCATTGGATTTGCGTTTTACTGCATTTATTAAAACTAAACTCTCTTTCAGTTTCTTCTTCTTTACGTACTTTATAAGCCGCAAAACACTTCTTACCACATACATGCTTGGATTAGTGGTAGCTAACTAGAATTTGATTCACCTGCTGGGATGAGCAAAATCGTGTTTTTGTTGCATTAGTAGAGTATGCACTGGTGTACGTACGTAGTTACGCGAGGAGCGTGTGTCACACGAGTCATGGCCCAGTTTCAAGTTAGAGAGCAGATGGATTGAGGATCTCAGTCGCGTCTTTCACGAGCTCTTTGCATGGTACATTTACATGTCCCAGGTTTTTATTCTTGTGATCGATCACCTAATATATATATAAACATTTATCCCAGATTTAGTGAAAGTCTAGAAACGAGGAAAGTTTTATTCAGCTTTTTTTTCCTATAATACCAGCATGTATTGTATTTAGGAAGCCAGAAATAACTATAATATGTTGACTTATATATATATATATATATATATATATATATATATATATATATATATAAATGAAACCTTCAAATTCTTTGCTTACTGTTAGGCCGGCTAGGCTAAAGGAGCGGTGAAGATGAGAAATGAATGAAATGGTGGAATGAAGAAAGAGAGGAGACAGGAGAACCCCGAGAAAACCCACGCACAGTATGTTTTCCACCACAAAGCTCATTTCGCGCGGGCTGGGATCAAACCAAGGACCCCATGTACCAGAGGTAAACGCTCTACCGCCGAGCCAATGTTGACTTATACATCACCCAACCAAAAACCGTTTGGCAAGCCATAGCCTGTCATGGGCACGAACAACAAGAAAGTGTGATAGAAAATATAATAGGGACCATGGTGGCTCAGTGGTAGAATGGTTACATCTTAAGCATGGGATTATTGGTTTCATCCCGCTCCAAGTAAGTGAGATTTATTGTGAGCAAACACCGTCGTTTGCGTTTTTTTTCTCGGGATTCTCCCACGTCCTCCCACTTTCTTCATTCCTCCATTCGTCCATCTCATCGTCTCCCTTAGCCTCATAATAATAATTTTAGGGCGTTAAATAAAAAAAAATGACTGAACATCGGCAGGCCCGTATTTAGGTAAGTGCTATTCTGTGCCCGAGCACAGAGCGGCAGAATTTAGGGGGCGACAAAATTTTGTCATTCTTTTTAGGATTCACAATAAAGTAATATTTAAAACTAGCAACCTGCAGAGTCCCGCGCAAGAGCGAAAAAATGTGTTAATATGTTTAATTCGCTTTGATTACTGCCAGTGTTCGAAGTGGAAAAAAGGCGGTATTTTTTGTTACGATTTTGACTCAACATACCGGCTATTTAAATATTGTCTTGATCACTGAAAAACCAGAGACGGTATGGCATGCCACCTCATACAGTCTCACTTCGACCACTGATTACAGCAGTTACTAATTAACTAGCATATCTGATTATTTTTAAAAAGTCATCCTCTCCCACCCCCACCCCAAGGAGTGAGGATTAACTTGAACATCATGAAAATCCGGCAGTTAATCTTCCTTATTTCGACGTCGAAATCGCTCTTTTACCTATAGCAATCACCATTATTAATAACACTAATATATCGTTAAACTCAGCGACGTCGAAAACTATGAATTCAACACTAATGTCTATCGTTTTCGTTTTATTTTTTAAAATCTCACCCCCTCCCTGGGGAGTGGGATATGACCTTGAAGTTGAATTGGATTAAAACTTTACTATTCATCTCAACGACCCCAAAAACTATGAATTCAATTCTAATATTGGCTGTTTTCGGGGAGGGGGGTCATTTAGAGCACACGGGCGCACAACGTATAAATACGGGCCTGAATTTCGGAATGATGAACCATATGAAAGGAAAAGTTCTATTAGATGCTTGATTTGTAGATGAGTGGGAAGCTTGCCGAGCGAAAATTTCGAAAAACGTGCATTCATACATTATTATCATAATCATAAACCTAAGTAAGAATGTCCTTTTTAATATTTTTGACTAGTTACAGCTTTGTGCTTCTTCTTCCCCGCTTGCTTTTTAAGATTCATTTTATCACTTCCCTAGTAAGACCTAACCTCAAATAATACCTTTTCCCTCTTCTAAAACTACAGCATTGCATTTCTTTCCTCAACTTTTACTAATACTTCCTCCTTTGATTTTCCTCGTTCTTCTCCATACTTAAATTCCGGGACTTCTAAGTGTCCACGTTTCAGCTTCGTTCCACGTACAGTAAGAATGCTCAGCACGAAACATTTCCGCATATCTCTACTTAACGACCAACAAGATATATTCTCTTCCTAAAGCATTCTTTCCTTTTTCCTGTCCCGTTCACTTTTCACATCTTCAGTGATAATACTACCTGTAGCAGGGCACGGTGTCTTAGTGGTTTTGCGTAAAGGGTAAATCGTTGGGCAATAAATAGATTTCATTTCATTTTTCTAGATGCCGGTTACTGATAACTTTTTCTGCTTTATCTCCCTCAGCTTCTATACGTGACATAGGCCCCTTGTCATCATTCCTGTTATCTTTTCAAACGTTTACTTTAACCTACCTGCAGTGAACAACATTATTATATACAGGGTAAAGCGTTTATCTTGACACTTTCTTATAATTTTTAAACTACAGGTATCCCAGAAGTAGTGACTCATCTTTTGATTGATCAGTACATTTTTATTATAAATAAAAATGGTATGAAACAAAATTATAAGTACAGAGGAATTATGTAAAAATCACGTGCTTTACAGAATCTGATCTCTATTCTCCGTTTGGAAGTCCATCTGACGGCCATTAACATCGATGGATGCCTGAATCCAGAGACGCACATTTCTGCACGCATCTCCGCTCATCTGAACGGGAATGTTTAATTCCTCGGTGATTCACGCCGTCGTTTGAATTGTCAGGACGCCAGTCCACACAGTTGTGATGGTTCATTGACCCTGACACTTGGAACTTTGCCACATCCGTCCAGGCTATGTGGTTCTCGAAGTCGGGATTTTCCTCCACCGTCCTCAGGTACCAGTCAACGAACTCGATACGACGATCGGGATTGTTCTCATGGAGTGCGTGCAGCAGACGAGGATGATAAGGGCGCAGTTTCAAATCCTTGAGAACCCTGGCAACCTATGACTTAGGGATATTCAGGGTACGGGACTACCGTCGAAGTGATTTCTACTTCTGCGGTGACCTTGCAATTTCCGCCTGTATCCGTGCCGCATTTGCGGGGTTGTTGACGGACCTAGGCCTACTCGACCTCTTGGCGTTAATTACACTACCAATGGTATCAAAGGCTTTGTTTACCCTTGTTATTGTCTTCCGCTGTGGCACATGGCCTTCTTCATTTGTCGCTGGACTTCCGTAACGTGTGTCTCAGAAAATAGACGAACGCATTGGACTCGTTTCTCAAGCGTCAGGTGAGCCGCCATCTTATAGTGTTGCCAACTGAAAAAATTAAAAAAAACACCATGACACCACAACACAAACAAAACAAGAAACAAACAAACATCATAATCAGTCATCATAATAGATTATTGTTTAAAGAAAACATACAGAACAAGATTGTACTTGTAGTGATTATGCCTTTCTGAGTGCGAGTGCTTTTTCCCTCTTCACTGTTCATGAGGGGTAGCATACTTAAATTTGTGGCTTTTAAGATTTATTGTTTCTGGAGAAAAGGGGTGGGAGCAAATAATGTCATTGCATGGGGTTGCAAATTGCCTAGGGCGGGCCCTGACACCTCAAGAATATTTTCTATCCACTTTATTCGTCTTGCAGCCGGAAGTGGTAGAAATCTACTGCTACTTCTTGATTCGTTGTTGCTATCCATAATCCAGAAAATGGTAAGAGAAAGCGATAATTTTTCTTCCGGATTCAGTATCCGAAGAATAGATTTAGTCTGAGCTCTTATTCTTTTGATAAAATCTAAAATAATAAAAACTGGTTCAACTTTTGGTTTCAATGTTGATTCCTGGATGATTAACAAGTCAGTGTCGTTTTACAGTGTGAAACTACTGTAGACTTCCAAACTATGCGAATTTAATACTCAAACTTGAAGTAATACGTCTGTAACTACTGGTTACAATAGCGGAATAAGATCAAAGATAAAATTTGTTCCTAGTATACTACAAGATAGTATATTTCAACTACTTCCTCTTTTGGCAGTGTTGCGGCTGGTGCTTGTATGTGCTACTGAGACGGTGAATCGATTGTTAAAAATTGATTATTATGATCATTTACCGTTCTTGTTCTATGGCGATCAACGTTAAAAACCTGAAATAGTTGATTTCTGTTTTTTAGTTAACGAAGGAGCTGGACCCTATTTCCTCCCACTTTCTTCATTTATTTCTCATCAACCCCATCTCCTTTAACCTAGCCTGCATAATTGTGGTACGTAAAACTGAAAGATTTCATTTCATTTCTTTTTTTCGATATATTTTCCCATTTTGCTCTGCGGGCAGTGGTGTTATTCTAATTTTTAACAACCGGTTCTCTCTCTCTGTCTCTCTTCCCCCCATATATATATATATATATATATATATATATATATATATATATATATATATATATATGGGGGGAAGAGAGACAGATAGGTAGATAGATAGAACTCTCTTAGAAAACAAATCATACCAAGTAGACAAATGCAACACCGTGTATTGAATTCGAATGGAGATAAGGCCAAGGTCAATTCTCTTGGAGACGCTGAAAAGACCGCTTACCTCTGGTGATTACTGTTCTGTGGTGGTAAGCTTTGAAACCGGAAATGATTAATTTGGACCACTTCTGGTTCGAATAGAGGGTTAAGGGAGGACATGGAACCTATTTTTGGGACTCTGAATCGATTGGTTTAAACAACTTCTTGATATCTGTTATCGTTTTGGCTCTGATACCTGTCAAAAGCCAAACAGACAAAGCCGTTCTATGTAACTCCCGACACTTATGCATAGCATAGTTTGGCAATTTTAATACTTATAAAAGATGTGATAAAGTGTGTTTGGTATAGATTCCGTTTCCGAAGAAAGATTTTAACATTAACCATCTGTTGCAACCGGAAGTTATAGTTCCACTAATTCCGTTTCAATATTGAATTCGCGTGATTTGGAAGCTACCCTAGTTCGATGCTTTGAAAACAAGTATATAAAAATGAAAGTAACTATGTTTGTGACCTAATAACCTGTGAACCACCCGATCTTGAACAAATTTTCAACATAGATGATGCTCTGGCCTGGGATGGTTTTTATCATTTCACTTTGACGTTGCGGTGCAACGTAGAGGTGGAGATATGTAGAAACGATCGAAAATGACCGATATTAGTGTCGAATCCAGTTTTCGAGGTCGCTGAAATGAATAGTGACACTTCCGATGCCGTTTAAAGTCAAATTCAGGCCCCGCGACTTGGGGGAGGGGAAGATATAAATAATCGAAAATGACCGATATCAGAGAGTGCTTCAATAATAGTAAAAAGAGACTAGCTAACGGAACATATCACTAATTTTTCGTATTTTAACCCAGCGAAGCGTGTCATTGACGCCAGTACTTTATATATAGTAGCAGGGTTGGCTGGTTTAAACCAATGTGGTTTAAACCATGGTTTAAACCAAGATTTAAACCAGCTGGTTTTTTCAAAAAAACCAACTGGTTTAAACCAAAGAAGAAAAAAATGTTCGTAAAAGTGTAAGTGTTTATAAAATCTTGATGAACACACATTTGTGGGTTATCACGTTTCACTCCCGTATATTATTCGTATTATATTCAGACCTAAATTCCCCATTCATTACTCAAAAAGATTATACTACAAAAGCAACTTTTTTTTCACAAGTTTATAAATGTTTATTTTGTGATTTTTTTGTAGTTGTTATTATTGTTATGTAATTGCAATCGAAGAAAAATTCTAAATGTTGTTTCGTTTCAATGTTTACTATTGCTAAAATACATAGAAAATGCCGTACATTTTGTGTGTGTGTGTGTGGGGGGGGGGAGAAGTCATACAGACCCCACGAGAGGCATTTAGTGAAATAAGTATCTTTGGTATCTATTTATGTATAAATGAGTTTGAGTCAAAGTGGACTCAAATAATTCGTATCTTTATTCACTTTTCTTATTGATATGCAGATTAAGTCGGTGTATTTCTTTAATTTGGACCAATAAAAGTCGTTGTTAACTAACTTGATCTAAATTAGTTCTTCTGTACTCCGTAGTACTTTAAAATTGTTCATATGTAATTCTGTGTAATGGTTTCATATGTGCAACTGTTTATCTTTTTGTCCTTCTGAAATGACTCTTGACAGTTATATTAAGAAGCATGTAAAGATCAATACAACGTATTTTTTTTATCAGGATTCCTTCGTGAGTGAGTCGGCAGACGTATCGCATTTGTGGCCAATTAGTCCTGGTTCTGAGTTCAAATGGAGGACAATTTCTCTCGGATGTAACTCGAGAAGCGGTTTTTATTCCGCTTTAAGCTTATGTGACCCCTTCCAGCATAACCCGGTTGTTGCATAATAACATCAAGGCGAAACAAACTTATTTCTGTCCATATATGATATGAATATATAGAGCAAATCATTTAAACCATAAAAACCGGGTTTAAACAAAAAAAACCGGGTTTTTTGTTTTTTTAATAAAAACCATGGTTTTTGCCAACCCTGTATAGTAGTTTCTAAGGTGTGTTTCCAATTACCTAGTCTAGCCATAAATTCTGTCACACACTTTTTTGTGAATATATGAAATACGGTTTGAGATTTTTCAATCTGCTTTTAATATGTTACAACCACATATATTCTTTACAATTGGCACCTATCAAACTTCAAAATGTCCACCATTGGCACGCACACAGGCTTTGAGTCTCTTGGGCCAGTCATCTATTGCAGTACGGAGAGTATCAATCGGGAAATCCGCCACTGCTGCCACCAAGGAACGCTTCAAACTTTTAAGTGAAGGATCTTTTCTTGCAGACCATGTCTTCTAACACTGCCCACAGTTTGTAGTCCAGAGGGTTTAAATTGGGGCTACCAGAAGGCCACTCAGCACTGGAGATGAAATCTGATACATTGGCCTCCAACCACTGTTGTGTCATCCTTGCCTTATGAGCTGGCGCAGAATCCTGCTGGAAGGACCAGTGATCATTGTTAAACATGGTGTCACTCAAGTCCTTTACAATAGGCTCCAGAACAGTTTCCAAATATACCCTGGCACTTGTTTTTACACCTTGCTCACAAAAGTGAAGTCTGGTGTGGCCTTCATAGCTCACCCCCCACCAAACCATGACTGAGGAGGGGTGATGACCTCTCTGAACCTTAGGAACTCTCCCACGAGCTTCTCGAGAGCTTGCTGCATATATCCTGTCATTTTGACGGTTAAAGCTCTCTTCAATGGTAAAGATTTTCTCGTCGGCAAAGAGGATTTGCCGATGTCCATTGTTGGCGTACCACTGTAGGAGCTGTCTTGCTTCAGTTTCCTCTGCTGCTTCAGCTGTGGTGTCAAGAAATGCTCCGTGGTACGCCGATAAGCTCTGACCTTCAGGTCTTCAGAAAGTAACCTGGATATTGATCTTGGGGCCATGTTGAGCTCCCGTGCCATGATCTTCTGCTTCCGGAGTGGATTTTGCCGCTCACGAGCAACCACTGCTTTAACAGCTGCCACTGTTCTCACACTGCGAGGACGACCATCCCTTCGCCGGCCGCGTACACTGCCGGTCTCAGTAAACCGCTGGATTGTGCGGTAAACAAATCTTTTGCTGATTTTCAGATGTTTCAGCAGTTTGAAAATCTCACTTGGTGAATTTCCACCCTAATGCAAGGCAAACACTGCAACTCTATTTTTGTACTCACTCCATTCCATGCTTAAGCGAAGCAGATCCACCCGTTCTCTTTCCCTGTTCGACACACACTGGCCAGGGCTGACCTTGAGCTAAATTGTACCTTGCCACCTGCACAACAGGTTCTACAGTCAAAGCCAAAAGTTTGTGACAAT
>NC_137458.1:319393018-319648166 GCF_964235325.1 Thermobia domestica
AAAGCCCACACTCACCCTGGAAGGTGATGCTGTACGTTTAGTTGGATTTGAAAGACATCGCCGGGTATAACCTGTGCTATTGACAATTACCGCGAGAGCATGTAGCGATTTAAAAAAAATGGTGGGAACTAATCAACAGAAAGGATAACCTATTCCATGCTAACAGCATCAAACCGCATACGAGAGTGATCCCAAAAGTAAAATTTCCTTTTTTTTTTTTTTTTTTAAGCAATACATAGAAATGTTTATTTTTAATCGTGTTTACATGGTTTTAAAGCTTGTATTATATATGGCATTTCGGTCGATAGATTTTTGTAGGCGCTGCGATAAGTTTATTTTATTTTATTTTATTTATTTATTTTTTATGCCGATGCCATTCCAACTCACCACTAAGTGTTTGAGAAAGCGTTGAACCATATTTTTCATCTCGTCATTGCTGAACCACATTCCGGTGGGTTTATATATATGTATATAGCGCAGGAAACAGGTGCTAGTTACTCGTCTGCTCAACCTTCGCGACTGTCTCGTCGGAAATTGATGGTCTTCCGCTGGTTTCTTCATCGGGAATTTCAGTACAACAAGCTGCAAACTTCCCACCTACTTCCGGACGTTTTCGATATCCATGTACAACTCGCCATACATTTCCATCAATTGGCGATGAATTTCAAACGATTTAACGCCTTTTGCGTTCAAAAACCGAATAACTGTGCGAACTTTACGGTTGGAGGTAGCATCAAGCAGGAACTCCATTACAAGTGACTGCCAAGCCAAGACTGAGCTTCCCAAAGAGGTAAAGTGGAACAACAAACATAACCATATGGATAGCTGCCAACTTTTGCACGAACAGTTTCCGTGCATCCTCAGTGCTTTGGAAGCCTAACTTGTAGGATTATCCTCTTACATCTTTAACGGTCCGTCAAAAATTGAGGTAATTTCATCTTAATGTTTAGTGCATCCGCCTTATAGCCCGGGCGTGCCACCGTCAGACTTTTGTTTTGGTCTCGGCAGAACTCATTAAATGGTATTGAGTTAGTTTCAAAAGAAGCACGTGGATACGTGGAAGCCCCTTTTTACCTACTAGTAACCTCAGAAATTCTTTAACGACAAGATTATTGTGTTGCCAGAAAAATGGCAGAAGATTATCGAACAAAATGGTGCGTATATGGTTTCATAATGTTCGTTTCAAATTACAATAAATATTCTCAGTTTTGACGTCCAAAACCTCGATATATATATATATATTAGACAGCCTGGTATGAGTTTACGGTGGACACATCGTATACTAGGGTTTTCCTGAAGTTCTCTCGTTTTCTGCCAAATTGTCATTTCACCAGTTCCTTAACAATCATTCACTTTCATTGAACATCCATTTTTGTTAAAGTATGGGGCATATCTGTGAGACGTAGGACTACAAATTTCGTTTCATGTGTCGAACACCCTCATTTTCATTTCCTAAACATATGTTAAATACTGATATGATACACTTGTAGTTGGAAGATTTGGAAACACTGAAAAGTTATTTTCCTAGCGAGGATAGTTGCTGCCTTCGGACGAAGCATGAAACGAAAATCTGTATAATTTAAAATGATCACATGAAATTACCTATATAATTTCCTTGCTTTGTTATCGATTGAAATGTAAATGGAGGTAATTCAAAGTACTTTAGTACTAAATAATCAGTTGACCATTTTGATTGCGACCTGACGGAATAAATTAAATATTTTTCCGGATATTAGAAGTACATTTAAGATACTTTTGTTTTAACCGAGTTGAGAGTATATTCGGAGCACGCTGGAGTATGAGTCGCTGTTGTCATTCATCATCATATAGTGATGCACCTAACGCAATCTAAAAGTGCAGTTGTCATACTCGTATCTTAATGCAGTTTCAACGTTCGCAAGTAATTCTAAGGATATTAAAAGAATAGGATATACTATAATAATTTTTGGGCTCATTCTTTTGGAACACATTGTGTTGTTTCTAACAGTTATTTTCTTTTGTTTGTTGTTTTTGCAGTGTAAAGGTCACCTAGCACCTCATAGGAAGCCTAAAAACATCTTATGTTGTAACGACACAGATTTTTGTAACAAAGATTTGTTGCCAAAATATGAAGTTCGAAACACTACTCCAGACCCTTATCTGGCAGACGATGACAGTGTGGCCCACATCGCACTCTTGATATCAATTACTCTGTGTTTAATTGTTTTCCTTGTCGTAGTTACGTTCGTATTTTTAAGGTAAGTTTCTTCTTTTTTTCTGTTACATATAATGTGTATGCCTAGCTATGAAGTTTTTGTCTAATGAGGGAACTCGTAAATTGCACATCACTTTAGTCCTTTAATGTCTAAGGGGAACAGGGTTGCCAACTTTTCAGTCTGAGCATGCGTGATACATGAAAAAAAAAAGTGTAGCATGTGTAAGTGCAGGTTGACCAAGAAGCTCTCGTACACCTAGGTTTGAATATTGTGAAGAACAATGTCTGTAATTCTAGTTGTGGTATTGGCAATAGTGCCTTCGTGGTCACAGATAATACTGTGTGGTATTTCTGCATTCAAGATCACGCGGAGCATTTCAGCTGTAAAGCCATGACTAAATATGAGTGGTAGTATTTACACAGTTGAGGAACGGGTAGTGGATATAGGACAAACAATGACACAGGTAATAAGTGTGTTTAGAGATCGCTTTGGCAAGGACTCGCCTCGTAAACCAACCCAGCTTGATTGGGAGAAACATGAGTTTGCTTTAGAATGTGTCAAAAGTAGATAGAATAGTCTGCCCTCGCTCATTCAATTGTCATGTGTTCAACAATATATAAGTACTCAACTATAGTAGGTACTAAGTAAATGAACTAAAATTATACTGACACTACTCTCTATGACACTCGAACTAGGGGTATGGGGACTTCTCGAACTCCTTGTAGAAATTTATCGTCGTAGTTTTTTTTCTCTTTATATTTGGACCTTGTTTCACTTCCTACTGCCTGCAATAGTTTGTGTGGTTTCGCCCAAATATTTAAAATTCCATAAGCATTGAGTATGCACTTGACGCATGCTGTTATATTAAGAAAAACGATGCTTAAGTACTACATGTTCTTACTATTACGTGCCAATTAACGTAAAAACGTTACAAGATTTAAAAAAAAAAAAAAAAGGTAAAAGTTTACATTTGTAGAGAATATTCCCAAAATTCATCATATTTACCGTGAGTATCAAGTGTGCAACAAACAGGGAGTGTGTATATATATGTATATAATATTAAAGGTGATGATATTGCAAATAGTGTAAATAATATGAATTGTTTTCTTAGTTCTTCGGTATGCTTTCTATGTAATAATTATATAGAAAGCACAAAATTCATTCTGTTTATAACTCAGGTGAGGTATTTACAGTTCATGTATTGGGAGGAAGAAAACAGTATACCCAACTTGAGCTTCGGTGAACTATAATATAACCCCATAGCAGAACATGTCGCGATCTTTGATATGATCGCAGAAAATTTGCCGAGCTGTGCAGAAAAATTGCCAGGAAAAAAAAAGCCAACAGAAAAGCATAAAAACATGCCTGTTACGTGTACATATCTTTGAGTTTGTGAATATATTCCTATTTCAGTTTTTTATATAGATCAGGACATATTACTTTTTGAATACAATCTTTTCATTAAATCTATGCAGGACCTTGTAACCAGCTCAAGAAATGAAGGAAAGTTTTTTCAATTGAGGACTCTCTCTAAATTGCAGTAACAGATTTTCGAGACAAATACTCTGTTGCAGTAAAGCTAATGATGTTTTGTTTGAGTACGCCATTGTCCGAGGCCATATGTGAAAGCTATGGTTCAGTGGTTACTAATATGATGGAGAAAAAGCCAGCAGCAAAGGACGGACTTAGTGATGATATTGGAACAACAGACCAGCCTACATACATTATCCAGAATGGACCCCCATCATGATATAAAAAACAAGAAAATTCCTTAAAGGTGCTCTCATTACAAAATACGGTGTATTATATAAATATTTTAAATCCGCTTCTTTTAGCAAAACTCTTTCAAAAAATGTGACTCTACAGGTTGTAACTCGAACTATAGTTTAATCTTGATTTTTTATTTTGGAATTCCTACTGAAAAGTTTTGACTTACAAAAGCTCATCGCAGAAAGACAAAGAAAGTTCTGCCATCGGATTTACATATTCAGCAAATTAAGTGATCATAAAATTAAGATAATAACGTACGAATTCGAAATATGAGGAGCGTTCTCCACGAAGGTTTGCCGACTGAGGAAGATAATACTTCATTGAAACCAGTTTGCCTCTTAATACATAGTAATGCATTAAGTAACCATCACTGGTATTATTTTTGTATATTATTCATCCAGTGATTTGAAGAGAACAGGAATGAATCATTACAACTTTACAACAAACAACCCCTCTCATTAGTTTTTTCGTTATCTTTTTTTTCTTTTTTTCCATTCACCGTTGAAGATTGATTGTTCATGTAAAACTGTACATTATATTTTTCCAATTCTTATTAAATTAATGGATTAAAACATTCAAAAATCAACGGTACTAAATCAATATTGCACATTATACATTAAAATAGAAATTTTCAAGAAAATGGGCTCAGTATTTTGAACTCAAAGTTAGCATCTAGGAAGAACCAGTTGAAGCAATCAATCAGGCTTGACAAAATGTTTTTCCGTGACTAAATGAATAGATTGGTGAGTACATAGTATATTCTTTCATTCACTAAGTACTGTAATTGAAAATGAGTTCCAAGCATTGTACAATATCTAATTATAAGAGAGAGGTTACTTTCTCCTTTCATTTCACGTGCGAGTATGTACATAATTTTGCGTATTGTAAACTTTACGGAAAAAAAAAACTTGTTTATGTGTTTTTCATTTTTCAGGTATAAAAGACGAGAATACAGACGACGTGAGGAAATGAGAATGGGTAAATGTTTGATTGATGCATCAAGAAATTGCGAAACATATCTGAGTGCCAGTGGAACTCTCCAAGAATTGATAGAGCGAAGTTCAGGATCGGGATCGGGACTACCGTTATTAGTAAGTTTTTTTTTATTATTATTATTATTATTACAAACAGTAGACCTGTATTGCTATATATTCAGCATTATAATAAAAACTGTAATGTATTTTGTATTTTTAAACAAATGAGATTGATTCCATTAATTTTCTTGGTTCAGCTAAGCTTCGCATTTATAGATATGGTAATTTTATTGTTGACGTTTTTAAGTTCCATTCGTGAATTGAAAAAAATGCGAGGTTCTTGCCAATTTATCCTATAATCACAACGTGCTTTCATTAAGACATGTGGGGTCATATACGACCTGAGTCTGGAGAGTAGTTGTATTAGATTAAGTTAGGTTAGGTCACGTTAGTGACGTGAGAAGAGGTTAGTTCAGGTTTGTCAGGTTATATTATTTTATGCATCTTATACAGCTTAGGTGTATCATCTTATACACTTTATATTTGTGGATATGATTCGTTCCTTTATTGATTATACAAGATAGTTGTAGAATACATAATAATGATATTTTTCTTCAAGGTTCTAGCAGATTTTTGGTGAAACGGTTTAGTACTGCCATTCTTCGCATAAGTCACTTTTCTTTGTAACAAGTCTGCATCATCATCATTATTTGCATCAGCTTCAAATTTATCTGCTTGTTCATCCTGTTTGTCATTATCCTCCTTTTCATTTACCGGTTCATCCACATCGGACAGATCTTTGTCTGATTAATCTAAAATGTCTTCCTGAATCGAATACCTTCTTGATCGCGCCATTTCCAAAGAAATTTGCTCACTTGAATATACTTTGCTGTATAGTTGTTCAAAAGAAAGAAAAAAATGTTTGGTTAATCACAACGTGGGGTCATATATGACCCCAGCACTCAAAAGACCACAGAAATTACCGCATTAACACAACAATGCAACATGCACTTTCATGCTGTGACCTGAATGTAGACGAAATGTCGTGTTTCATTCTCACAACGGCGCAGACGCAGAATGCATTTTATATGGACTGGGGTCGCTGGTGACCACACGTTGTGATTGTACGGTTAAATCATCAATCGCTACTGGCGATCTTACTAACTGTCCTTGCGAGCTCCCTCGTTGCTAAGCGGTTAGTGTACGCTCCTTTGGCGTGGGAAACACAGTTCGACTGCCGGCGGGAGCTCATGTGGTTCCGATTCCACATTAAGATGTAATATAGCCTTACTGCTAAAAGGGGCGCTAAACTAAAAACCAAATCAAGTCAGAATTAGCTGTCCTTCGGCAGTAAGTGCAGTATCGTCTTCGGCCGATTGACACGTAAATAAAATAAATAAATAAATAACAATAAGTGAGCTTGCGTATCAGTCTAAAGCATTAGGCTGCACACTTAACCTTTCGTAGATATTATACGAGGGTAAGTCAAAAATATCCGCCATTTTGACATAACTCTTCTTACATTGTTGATACTGACCTCTGTCCTCGTTTATTTTATATTTATGTTATTGTAATCACGCTATGAAAGTTTGATCCTAATTCCTCCATTTGTCTTCCTTTTGTTGCAGATAGATCATGGTCGCTCCTCCATTTGTCTTCCTTTTGTTGCAGATAGATCATGGTCGCTCCTCCATTTGTCTTCCTTTTGTTGCAGATAGATCATGGCCGCTCCTCCATTTGTCTTCCTTTTGTTGCAGATAGATCATGGTCGCTCCTCCATTTGTCTTCCTTTTGTTGCAGATAGATCATGGTCGCTCCTCCATTTGTCTTCCTTTTGTTGCAGATAAATCATGGCCGCTCCTCCATTTGTCTTCCTTTTGTTGCAGATAGATCATGGCCGCTCCATTAGAAGTTTGAACCAAAGAGGAACAACGAGTGGTGATCCAGTTTTTGTGGTCGGAAGATGTATCAGGAACCACGACTAATTTCCAAACGATGTGCCACTTCATCAATAGTCACTCGTCTAACAGAACCGTCACGTGCACGCTCAATGTTGTTATCATTTGTAACTAGATCGTCCGGCTCTTTCCTCGTGCGTAACACTTCTGCGATCATTTTTGATTTTTTTAATCCATTCATAGACACTCCGTTGCGGCAAGACAGTTCTCGTATTGTGCCGAAAGTATTTGATGGATTGCAGCCCCTGATAACACCTTCCGACCACAAAAATTGGATCACTGCTCTTAAGGTCAAACTTGGAGCATGACCAAAACATCATTACAATACAATAAAAAAGGACAGAAGTCAGCATGAAGAAAGTAAGAAGAGTTATGTTAAAATTGCGGATAATTTTGTACTTATCCTCATATGTTGGATAATTTCATCATTCAATTTTCATTGTCTCACTGAGCCTAAAAGCCAGAGCTGTGTGATGTAAAACTCAGATCAATAATACGGAAACATCCACCTTTCTTGGAGGCCTATGCTAACTTCACCTGAGTTACACCTAATAAGCCTCAATCGTAGTAGGCCGTGTTCCTCATAACTTCGAGGTTGCAGAAGGACGTAACACACAAAATTCAAACGCTAACTCAAATCAGAAGCCACAGTGGCATAGTGTAGTCTGTTCACTTTAGGTGTGTGGGATCCCTGGTTCCGTCACAGGTCATGCCAAGAAAACGCTGCTATGGACAAACAACCTGTGCATGGGTTTTCTGGGAGTTCTCCTGTTTCCTCCCACTTACTTCATTCTTTTATTTCACCGATTATCATCATAACCGTCTTCTTTAGCCTCTGTGCATGAACGTGGGACGTTAAATTAAAAACTTCATTTCATTTCTAATTGAAATCAATAATTAATTTAGAAAAAAATAGGTATTTCGGGATATTTTAACAAAATAAATTTGATAATGTTCAGTAACACATTCGCCACTAAGATTTTCATGAAGAAAATACCTCCGGTCGCAGTAATATGTACAGTACATGCTTCATGAGCATACATTTTTCAGGTAAAAGGCAACATTTGAATAAATTTTTCAGCAGCAGTTGACTACAGATCAGCCGTCGTAGCCATCAAGCGAAACTATACCACCCACACACACACACACACACACACACACACCATATATATATATATATATATATATATTATATATATATTTCTTCGCACAGGGCAGGGAGAATGAGTTTCATTGTGGACCTGGGCACAAAACTGTCACCAATCAACTTAGGAACCTGACAAATTATGAATTTGACACTAATATCGGAGTACTAATGACAGGGTTTGAAAAAACCCGGGTATTTTGAAAAAACCCAACCCACCTGGGCCCATGTGGGTTTTTTCGGGTATTTTCGGGTTTAATTGGGTTTTATCGGGTTTAATTGGGTTTTTTCGAAATATTTCAATGTCTTTGGGGTAAAAATGTTAAAATATGATTTACATTTCAAGATTGTCATCGTCACAACTTGCAACATTTTTCTATTCTCTTCTGTTTTGAAAAAATGGCCGCCATTTTGCAATTTTTTATTGGATAGCCGAAAAAATCTATACAGCAAATTTAGAATGTCTCGTGCTTCTACCTTCGAAATTTGAACTTAAAAAGTACGAAAATTGTACCCTGTAGCATGGATACACGCTATTTTGAATAATGGCAGCCATTTTGAAATTTTATGCCGCCAAAATATATACAGCTAATTTAGTCTCTCGAGCTTTTACTCTGAAAATTTCAACTTGGAAGACCGAAAACTGCCCTTTGTAGCGTGGATATCCGCAATTTTTTAAAGAGCCATTTTGTAATTTTACGTTCGTATGCCGCCAAAATCTATGCAGAAAATTTAGTGTCTCCAGTTTGTATCCTGAAAATTTAAAACACCGAAAGTTGAACACTGTGTAGTACAGGCAGACAAACGAACAAATGTAGATCATCCCAAGAGCCTGAGAGACGTTCGGCAAATATGAATACCAAATAGCTATATTATTTTGAAACAAAGACATAATTCATCAAAATGTCTTATATGAAATAAATATTTTTCAACGTAAATTAAATGGTTTTATTGTTGAAGTTCACTTTCGATGCTTTGTGCGTTCAATTACGGGAATTTCCCGAGCACTTGTTGCAAGACGGTTCTTTTCTAGTGTTTGCCAGCTATGGAAAGTAGAAAAACCGCACCCCTGCAAAATTCCCTATGATATAGGTCTAAGTGTAACGTATCTCTGTTCGGACCTCCTCCCCCATGGGAAGGAAAATACTATCGTGAACAAAAGTGCATTAGCACCTGTATACTGCATATCCTTAGTGCATTCAATAATAAGCTTAATGCTATAAATTAGGAATGGCCAAAATTTTCACTTTCCGGAGGAAATTTCACTTTCCGGATTTCGGAAAATTCCAGAATTTAGAAATTTTTCCGAATTCCAGAATGGGCCATCCTTACTATAAATACTATAAATGGGAAACTGAAATCGGCTGTTTTTTTTTTTATTATTATTATTATTATTTATCACCACTTCTTTAAATTTATCGAAACAAATGAATAAATTAATCTTTACGTGACAATTCTGGATTTGGAAAATGAAATTTATTCTTTAAATTTACACATCAACTACAGGAAATTGCTTTAAGAAGTCCTTTTTTAACTCTCAATAAATGTATAAAGTTCCATACAAGTAAATTTCAAATTTTCCGTGATACAGTCCCTGTCACCTCTTCAAAATTATGTAAGCAGATGAACAAAATATATTAATCGTTGATAGATGGTGAAAGATGAGTTTTGGATTTACAGAATGAAAGTTACTTTTTAAATCTATACTTTGAACTAGATACAAGTTTGAAAAAACCGGTCATAAATGGGCTGGTAAGAAGTTTGCACTGGTCACCGGCTTTAATCAAAATAACAGCAATTATCCGGCCAGGTCGGTGAAAAACCAACCCTATTCCTTTCCGAAAATTAATTTAAAACAATTAACAAAGATAGGCCTATAATTCATAATTTATAAAGTAAATGTTTCAAAATGTAATAAACGAAATTAAATATCTTCCAGCGTAAAATAAATAGCTTTATTGTTGAAGTATTCACTTCCGATGCTTTGCGCATTCCATTGCGGGAATTTCCCGAACACTTCTTTCACGACAGGTTTTCCCTGAATATGCAGCTTGCTTTACTGTACATCGAAACTTCAATAAATACTGAAGTTTGAACTCAGCACTTGAAATAGTAACAGTTACGTAGTCTTGGGAGCTCCGAGCATTAAGTTTCTTAATTTTGACAAGAAATTTATGCTATTGCTGGTGTTGATTCTACAGAATGCTTATTTGAAAGGTAGCAACAAATGACTGTTGTTGGAAAACCAAATTTTACTGAATATTTTTGTTACCACCAAAGGTAAGAAATAATACTAATAGTTTTACTAATGTATTAACATATTTACTGTTAGTACCGGCACCTATGACTTTAAACTCGTCAACGTATGAGGGATAACGTCTCTTGGCGGCGCCGAGTCAGCAAGCACACTATTCACGGAAAGTACTTTTCTAAAATATAGAATTGCTTATTTTACTTCAAATAGGCTGTAAGTATAATCCACACATTAATTTGTTCTATAATTATCTCAAGCTAAGGGAAGTTTTTTTTATTCATCCATTCAGTTTTTTTTAGAACTTTATAAAGGTCTTATGTTGAATGTTGTTGTCTACCTTAAAATGAGAGCATCTAATTCGCCCAAAGAAAGTTCAAAATCTGATAAAAATAACTTTCAATGTGATCACCTTAGTTGTACCAATAATATACTAACAAAAAGCTCAAAAACCCAGGTGGGTTTTAAGGCGGGTTTTTTCAGGTGGGTCCAACCCGAAAAAACCCGCTGGGTTTTTTCGGGCTGGGCCCACTTGGGCAAACCCTGACTAATGGGAGCTGAATTTGGATTTAAACGGCATAAGAAGTGGTACTGTTCGTCTCATTCGTCTCAACGACCCGAAAACTATGGAAAAAACTAATATTTTTTTAAAAATCATTTTTATATATATATTCCCTAAGTTCTACCGTCGAAGTGAAATGGTAAAAACCATCCCAGGCTCTAATATCATCTATGTTGAAAATTTGATTGAGATTGGTCGGGTGGTTCAACAGTTATTAGGTCACAAATATAGTCACTGTCATTTATATATACTTTCATGAATTAGTATGGATATATATATACTTTTGTATTATTATTGAAGAACAGAGAACTTACAGGAATGATTAAGTGTGTTTTTCAGTGTACTAATTCTATCTGCGATGATATTTATATTATATAAGTGTAACAAAGTAGGAGCATCAGGATAAAGGAACTGGGGGGATTTATGAAAACACTTAGCAGATAAATTTGCCATAGTGGCAATCAGTGTACAGTTCATCACAAGGCAATAAATACCATAGAAAGAGAGTTCAATATTCGCTCTTAAAATCCATAAATCCAGCTTATGGTTATATTTGACACAGGAGCGTAATGTAAATATTAAGAAAGTAATATTAAAAAAAAAAAAAAAAAAAACGTAGAAATTTTCACGAGTTTCTCGTTATGCGAAAATTTATGAAACAGCAATTCCAGATGTTAAAAACATTTATCTGAACAAACTCACTAAATTACGGTATAACTGGAAAATCAAATTCACAAATGATAAGAATCATATTCGAATTTCTTTGCATGTGCATCATAAATTCATGAACATATAGATCTTTAGTTTTTATTTATTTATTTTTTTTTTCTGCTTCACCATTCCGTTTATCATCGATGAAATTTGTTAAATGATTTCTTGTATTATTAGTTCAAATTAATGGGTTATTCAATATTCAAAATATCTTATCTCCGTAAAACCCGTTTTCTTTCATATTTGAAGCAGCCAAAATAGATTTCGTGGTATGGCAGTATTCTAGAAGATTGGGGCTTAATAGGTATATGTTACAATATCAGTGAATAGTCAGTTGAGAAAGCTTTAACGTGTTGTGTGTTCAGTTATTCAGAACTTCCATATTTACGAAGTAACGATAGAATAGCATAGTAATCTTCCAGTGTCATTGATAAGTTGGAGTTCGTGTTTTTATCCAGTTAGCAGATAGATATTTGAGTATGGTGACCTGTCGTGTTATCGAACCACCATCATACCTAAAACTATCTTTGTGAAACATTTTGATTGCTTTTCAAATTTCAATGCTCACCCTAACCCGGGATCCTATACACCAAGGGCGTGCCCGCTAGCCGTAAGACCTGGGGGAAGAATATTTCGTGAAAAGTGAAGAAGATTAATATTATCTGGTAGCTATAACTTCGATTTCTTTTTGATTTTGCTTCTTTTAGTGTGTAAATTTTTTCTAACTTGTACATGTATTGTATTACAGGTTCAGAGGACGATAGCCAAACAGATCCAGATGGTGCGCTCTGTTGGCAAAGGAAGATACGGAGAAGTGTGGTTGGCACGGTGGAGAGGGGAAAAAGTTGCGGTAAAGGTATTTTTTACTACGGAGGAAGCTAGCTGGTTCCGAGAGACTGAAATTTATCAGACTGTGCTCATGCGTCATGAGAACATCTTAGGTAAGACACCATGTCACATTGTCTCTCATTCACTCAGAGGCATAGGTAGCGCCAGGATGTTAGTAATGTGGGTGCAGACTGGGAAGACATAAGACATAATAAAAAGTATTAACATGGTACAAAAAAAAAAAAAAAAAAAAAAAAAAAAAAATCATACATCGATACATGTGTATGTGAGTTATGGTTTTATCAAAGAAACATCAGAATTTTTACAAGGGTATTTTTTCTTTCAATGGCATCAATTACAAGAGCTTTTATAAGGACATTCTTCTGTTGAATGGAGCCAAATATCTATGCTCACTGAAATCGACTTTTCAACAGAAAGCAACATTATGGAGTTGAGTATCTGTTGAAGCATAGTCGATCTTAGTTTGGACTTGATATAATTCATCTTGGAGAAACTCCGTTCGCATGAGCAACTAGTAATCGGCAGTCTGTAGAAATTCACATACACCCTTTCTCTTCCAAATTCTTGCAACCACTTTAACCGATCAAGAACTGTAGATGGAGGATTGTTCAAGCGCCTTTATCGTAGAAGTCTGATTTCAGCTTAAATTTTTGACGCATTTAGACCAAAACGTTCTGCTACTACCCGTACTTGAAATCAGTACTACTGTATTACACTGAGCAAAGCAAACAATTTTCCCAGTTACTTTAATGAGGTCTATAATCTCTTGGGAAAATGTTGTGTTATGTCCCAGAATAAGGCTGTCCAGTAAAGGATAGAATGTTCAATACTTGATTGCCTCCTTTGTCATTTCCGCAAAAGCACCTGTTTCTTGTGAGTCGCCCACAAATAAAGAGATTTTTCGCTTTCTATGCGGCGGAACACTAATGTTAATTTCTGTGCATTTTTCTTCTGCATTACTGAAGATTTCATCAAACGCAAATTCAGCACTTCGGAGATCCCGTAAGGCAACTAACAAGCTATTAACCTCATGCATGGTTTCGCACAAATCAATGGATAAGGACTGAAACATCTTGCTTGTTCGTACAATAAGCTGCAAGATTGGATGCGTTATTTCCATATTCACTATGAAGTTAAAATTTTTCATTAGAAGCAAAAGACCATTTCCTTTATCTCGGACTTCGCAATCACCCGTGTTTTCAATTATTTCTTAAGTTGCTTTAACTAAGGAGCTGTATTCTTTCCGTACTGCAGCGACGGCTTCTTCTCCCTGATTACTTCTTTAAACGTTGCATGTCTAATTAGACTACCCTCAATAAATGTATAAATCATCTGAATGATCCCAAAGAAATCGAAAATCATTGCATTTTCTTTGTGTGAAGTACATGAACTAACAAGAACTAAATTAAGGCAGTGTGTATAGCAGTGGATGTACATAATGTTTTTATTCTTGTCATTACATCGTCTCTGTATACCATTAAACAATTTTTTTTTTTTCTTGCGATGTCAATACAAAATTAGGGAAAAGGATCGTACTTCTTAAGCAGATCGACCATTTCTTAAAAAAAATAAAATAAAATAAAATAAACCTTTTCCATCACTTCTTTCACTTTCATGACGACCACAAAGATGTTTCCCTCCCTTTCCCAGCACACGAATTATGTCGCTCAATCTTGCAACATACATACGGTTTCACAGTCTCTTTTTCTTTCTCCTTTAACCTGGCTTCTTTTGATTCCTGCAGTTGTATGTTAATGGGTGTACCTTTGATGAACGTATTCCAAGACAGGTGGCAGTATGATTTTTCATGAACGCTAAACCTTTCAGTGGCTTTGTGCTATGGTGAATATCCTGTCTTTATGAAACAATCATCTATTGTGCCACAATGCATGCTATCATTTCTTGCAAAACACCGGCACGCAAAACAGAATCCAGCAATCTTTTGTACACTACTCTAGCCACTTATAGTCATCAAACCACTTCGAGTAAAATAATTACTAGCAGTTTGCTTACCTATTTTTTAGATGGAAAATTGTGATTTCGAGATTGAAATGGTCCTCCATATAGCCATGAATGCCTATCTAGTCTCTCCTTGGGAATCATGAATTGGGTCATCTGCATGGCTTGTGGAAATGTGCATCTCATGGTTCGACTCTGTGGAAGAAGGGAAGATAACCGTAGTAGTACAGCCAAAATCAAAACTTATACATAATGGGCATCGTGCAGAGTTGTTTTGACATATGATTAGCATTATACTAAAGGCCTGACTACAACAGGAAACATGTTAGTCGAAGTCTTTAGTATAACACTAATAGAAACGTACTCACAACTTAAAATATTATTTTACTTAACTGAGTCTATAAAATTGTGACGTTTCACCGTTAAACTTGTGAATTTTCATCTGCTATGTTGTTTGTTAATGCAAATGTAATCGTTGTGTTTTATGTTCCGTCTTGTAACTATTCATCACCTTTGACAGAAAGCGCTTATCTAAAGAGATTTCACAAACTTTGTATGTTGTCGAAAGTTAGAATTATGAAAGATAAGTTAATGTGGAAAATTTCTAATAATTTACACTATTAAAAGGGATTCCTACTTACGATGTATTATTTATGAACGTAAGAGAAGTCTTTTGGGCATTAATTACGGAAAATTTACCAAAAATACCTTTCGCTCATTACGTTATTGGGAAAGTTCGTGCTGTGTGATAAGAGTCTCTTAACATGCAGCGCTAAGTTAATAAACGTCCTAAGGTACTTCCATGTTTACTAATATGTTAACTTTGTTGCAATACCATAGTTCCTAAATACCACTAATATGCAAGCCAATTGCATACATAGAAATAATACTAAATAAACTTAGAATCATTGTTTACGGATGTGTGATAGGCCTAAAGGTTACTGTCAGTCTAGCGTGTACTAAATCTGATCGTAAGAGAGCACAAAGCTGAATAGATTGTTAGTGGATTTTTGCAATAACGATGTCAAGTTCCTAATCGAATAGAAGTAATATAACATATGGTAGACTGCCGTGACGTGGTAAGTAAGTGTGGAGCATGTATGAATAGTGCCTTTTACATGTGTAGGGTTAATAAAAAAAAAATAAGTGCCGGCCTCTCGCATTAGCAAAATAAGTTATAAAAGCAAGCAAATAATAAACATAAATCATATAAAATAACGAATTATATCTAGTATCGAATTAAACTCGGATGTGAGCATTATAAAATATATTTAGTGTTTTAATGCTTTTGACGTACTTGCATTTAAACAGATTTTTTTTTTTTTTCCTTTTTCATAGGTGTACTTAACCCTTATCCGGGCAAGACATTTTTGTAACGTAAACGGGCAACCGGGGTCTGTGAGGCCCAGTATATATTTTAAGTGCAGAATACACAAAATCAATGCCTATTGTCACTTACTGTTCAGACTAGTCTAGAATGTACCGGTATATATTTTTGTCAAGTAGCGAAACTTCGTGTCACGCTTTTGTAAGCCGACCAAGCAGAATAGCAAATCCGGTCCAGACATTTTTGTAACGTAAACGGGCAACAGGGGCCTGTCAGGCCCAGTATATATTTTAAGTTCAGAACACTCAAAAATTCAATGTCTGTTGCCGCATACTGTTCCGACTAAAGATTACAATAGTGTTCAATATGTTACGTGTTCAATATATAATTATGTGACAATTTGATCTAATATTTGACAGGAATTTCACTAAAGTTATACGGGTCCTCCTAGGCCCCGGTTGCCCGGTTTTAACTTCGACGAAAGATAGAAGAATTCAGTATTTTATGTCTTCGAAATATGTATGGTTATTGAGAAATTTTAAAAAAATGAAGCTACTGGGCCTGGGAGGCCCCGGTTGCCCGGATAAGGGTTAAATAACTCACCGCTTTTCGAATTAAAACCCGTTTGCTTAAACCATTATGTAGTATCGTTGCTCTTATTTAAAAAGAGTTGTATTAAGAATGAAGGAAGCCTTCCCTGCTGGTAAAGTGAGCCCCATATGACCCTGAATTCGATTCGCTGTTGGAAAGCACAAAAATTTTACCCCCTCCCCCTCCTGGGTTTTTTGTTAATTTTCCCTGTGTTTTCTTATCACACCAATCAAACGCTGAGGTCCTTCCCCACTTCCCCAGATAGTGTGCTTACGAAGGAACGTAATATCTTATACGTGACGAGCTGAAAGCCATTTCTTATTCAACAAAATGGTGTCCCGCCACACTTTCATGGAGATACTCAAGAGACGAAGGAACCCGATTTAATACCTCTACGTTCGTCCAATTTAACCCGCCTAGATTTTTACTTGTGGAGATTGTCATGAATGTAGAGTACAGTAAGAAGCCACAGGCGCTAGTGAAATTGTGCATTAGAATTGAAAAGGCTTGCAAACCAATCCCTGTGACTATTCTGGAATACGTCACCAGGAATGTAGAACCCGTGTTCAAAAGTGTTTGAAGGGCAGTGATTTGCTGTTTGATCACTTATAATTGCATGAAGAAGTTGTAACTGTTTCCTTTGTATTGTTGGAATACTCTTCTAACATACCATATAAAAACACTTACATACCTAATTCCGTGCCTTGACACTCAACGATTGAGAAAGAACACAGAACATTTTTTCTTGATCTATGCATATTCAATATTTAAAAAGGCAGGGTCATCCTTGTGTTAAATTTAACAGGAACGTTTCAACACGTCTCTAGTCCTTTCTTTAGTAAGGAATATTCCGCTACGCTGCTTTACTAATGACATGATGAATGAATGTTTCACTCTTGAGAATCCCGTAACGCGAATAAAATTAAAAACTGTTTCATTACATTTCATACTTCTAAGTTACGGTCGACAGAATTGATGAAATGTTGCTCTTGAAAAAACATTACTAGGTACCAAAGTATTTTTACTATTATTGAGTGTCCTGAAAATAAGCATAAATGATATTTGTAGTTATTAAAAAGTTCAAATTGTATAAAGACCAGTTTCACACACTCATTAAATGGTAGCCGAACTTTATGCATTGTTGTAAATTTGGTGTGAATATTTCCATTGCTTCGTTTGCAGGTTTTATTGCTGCTGATATTAAAGGCACTGGCTCGTGGACTCAGATGTTGTTGATCACAGACTACCATGAATACGGTTCCCTCCACGATTATCTGAAGACTCACGTGTTGGACACGACCTCTCTGTTGACTCTAGCCTTTTCAGCGGCTAGTGGCGTTGCTCATCTCCACTTAGAAATATTTGGAACCAGGGGAAAACCAGCGATTGCCCACCGAGACATCAAAAGCAAGAATATTCTAGTGAAAAAGAATGGACAGTGTTGTATTGCAGATTTTGGACTTGCAGTTCGATATATCAGGTACGTATTTTTTCTGTTTATACGAAGGTAATTCAGAAAGTAATACCTTCAAGGTGATATCTTTATTTGTGTTTGACAGATAGCACCGATACAGGTAACAGTGGAAAACTTGCAATGTCAGCTATAAATGGTGGCATTATTTTTCAACATAATCCCTTTTACGGGCAATACATTTGCGCCAATGCGAAACAAGGTTTTTAATGCCGTCGGCGAAGAATTGTTGTGGCTGTTGGCGACACCATTGCCGAACTGTTGCTTCCACTTCCGCTCAGAACTGTAGCATTGGCCCTTAAGATGATCCTTAAGTTTGGAGAAGAGCCGAAAGTCGCGGAGTGCAAGATCCGGACTATAGGCAGGATGAAGCAGAATGTCAACAACACTTTGCCAGCAGATGGGACAACTTTGAACTTTTTGGCGGAAGAGAGGACATGTGGTAGTACTTCATCGACTGACTCTTCGTTTCCGGGTCGTAATGGCTCTGTACAACCTTCTGCAGTCAGAAATTCAAAAACAGCGCCCTGTTTCAACCAGACGTCACCATTGGATGCCATGTATTGCTCTATTACTCTGGAATGAAAAGAAATAGGAAGATGAAACAAGTGACATTCTATAGTTTAAACATCAGTGCATTAATGATAAACAGTTCAAAATATTTACAGTACTATTGGCCAAGTAATGGACTTGGAGGTAATACTTTCCGAATCATCCTCATAAGATCTAATTTAGCATGAATGCCGAAGTATATGCACCATTTCTTTTAATTGAAGGAATAAGAGGGAAGGGAAGCTTGGTGGTTTAGTCATGGGGTAGTTACGTAGGGTGCATGGAATGTCTGGTTTACACTCAGGTCATGAGAGACTGGGATGGACCACATCGTATTCATGGGTGGCACAATGGCTCAGTGGTAGAGCACTTAATTCTGGTGCGTAGGGTCCCTGGTTTGATCCCCGGGCAAGTAAGTTTGTGGTGGACAGCTTCGTATCCGTTTTCTTTTCTCGGGGTACTCCCACTTCCTCATTCCACCAATTCTTCCATCATTATTCACTTGCCTTTAATCATCGTCTTCCTTAGCGAAGGACAGAATCGTGAGACGTTAAACTGAAAGATTTCATTTAATTTCCTTTCACATCATCTCCGTGTGTTGTTTAAGGTGTCCCTGCAATTTCCTCCAATAATTTACTTACATTTATATTCAAGAGTTCAGTGTAATAAATTTCAGAGAAGAATATCACTTAATTTAAGAGTTATTACACTGACCCAAGTGAGAAGTGTGCGAGATAAAGAGTAGTTGGTTGGAGGGTTATATAGGCATGACAAAAAGAAACATAAAAGCACGAATCAAAGAACGTCTCGAAGCTGCTAAAGGAGACGTTTTGAAATAAAAAGTAACAAAATGAACGAACGTTTGCAATTGTATTATATACATTTCAAAAGTACACTCGTAAGCTATTTTTCCACATAATCGCCATCCTAGTTAAGGCACTTATTTTAACATGGCACACGTTTTTCAATATCGTCGCGGTAGAAATTGCCGCCTGCGATTGCAACCTCTGACTTACACCGGCATGTAGTTCGATGTCAGTATCAAGGGGTTATGTAGCGAGCCATATCTTCATCGCTGGGAAAGGATGGTAGTCGTTTTGCGCCAAATCCGGCGTTGTGGTGGGTGATCGAACACCTCCCATCCAAAACCATCCAAGAGCTCTCGGATACGCTTGGACGTGTGTGGACGTTCGTTGTCGTGATAAAACACCTTCGCGTTAATTTTTCCCCACCACTTATTTTGAATTGCGCGCCTTACTTTCTCAATCTTTCCAATACCTCTGCTAGCAAAACCCTAATCACAGAACGCACCTCACAAGAGACGGGATTTTGTATTGCAGCGCACATTGTAACACGTCACAGGAAGCACAGTAAGAGCTTCCCAGTCCTCACGCTACCACAGCTGGATGCATACTGAGTATGGCAACGTTCTGATACCAAGATGATGACTCTAGCTCCGCTCACTGCCGCGATAGGCCAAAACGTCTGCGACTTTCTGCATTGCCTCGTAATAATAATAATCCAAAGTTTAAGAGAGGTAAGTCCTTGCTTAACCAACCTATGAAAATCATCATCATGGGCTGGCAGCCCTTCAAGTACAAAAGAACACACAAATTGAGCGCGCCATTTCAGTGTGCTGCTTCACCATTCGATGCTTGACTAGCAGCTAAGACAAGACGTTTTTCGCACTGCTCTTTCCTGGTCAAGTCCAATCCTTGTATTTTTCTGATGTTTTTATTATTTTTCCTTCGTAACAAGGCTGAAAGGGAAAGCCGAAAACTAGAAAGTAAAAGATATTTTCAGGAATCATAATTGCATGTAAGGAAGGGAAATGATTGCAAACAATTTAGTTTTGGTGGCCACCATTGGGACTTCGTCATAATAAAACTTAAGTTGTGTGCTTTGTTGGCGTATTCTCATTATCTTTATTTATAGCGCTGCTGCTTCAAAGTATCAGTCCCAACGGGAACACTCGGTTAGGAAGATGTAAAGCCTTTTTGGCCAGCCATTCTGAGTGAGGTTTCTCGTGGGTTTTCTTCATTCTCAGGCCTCTTCCTTCCATTCTTCTTTTTCCCTCTTTCCAGGTTTGTGAGATCGCTGAAGGACATTATCCCTAATACAGAACACTATAAAATAGCCATAGACGCTGAAGTTCCAAAAGTACATGGTGGAACGTAGGAAATGCATGTTTTTTAAACCGCTAGTACTCGGCGATGAGTAGGGGTATTGATTTTGAGCGACCGTTAGCAGACATCTCAGACAATTCAGTTTCAGTCGATATGGGGCGTTGGAGCGTAGAGCAGTTCTGTACATTAACATAGCCCTCCAGATAAAAATGGGCTTCATCACTCATAAATACGGGGACATCTGCATCTTCCGTAAGAAGAGCGTCCACAGGGTGTCTATCGGTTACGAATGTCACGAAATCAGAAAATGGTCATGAAAGTCAAGAAACTTAGCTTTTGGGTCACGATTTATATATATTGAAAAATTTTGTTCTATAAAATGTCAAAATTCACCATCAAAAATGCTTATGGTCGGTTTCAGACGCTTCCAAATCGCAAGCAAAGCATGCTTCTATCACTAGTATGAAAATTCGGCCTAATTCACACCCAAATTTGCCTTTGAGAATGTTACGAAATTTTATGGTTTGGTAAAGAAAAAGTCACGAAATTTCATTTTAGAATTTTAGTAGACATCCTGGTCCATTATGCCACAAAATTCTCTGCTCTGCACAAAATCCGTTTTACTTAGTTGCTGGACAATCATTATTTTATACGGGTGAAATTTGAGATCATCATCATAAGATGCGATGAAGCGAACAACATGACATACCCAGCGATACAGCCTGTCGCCCAGCGGATGTTTCGGACTAGCAAGAACTGCCCTTTTCATTCTGTGTACATTTTCCGGAGTTCGAACTGAACGAAAAAATGAAATCTTTGAGTTTTACGTCCCACGCTTATGCCGGTTAGGCTAAAGGAGACGGTGATGATGAGTGATGAATGAAATGGTGGAATGAAGAAAGTGGGAGGAAACGGGAGAACCCCGAGAAAACCCACGCACACTGTGTTTGTCCACCACAAAGTTCACTTGGCGGGGGCTGGGATCGAACCCGGGACCCCAAGCGCCAGAGGTGAACGCTCTACCACTGAGCCACCGCGGCCCCATCGAACTGAACGAGGAAGACCAGGTGGTTTCCTTTCCATCACAGAACGCTGCAACTCATCGGAGTATAGTATTTCGATCTGGGACTCTACCTCGACATTCGACATTAAACTTTCGACGGAAAAGACGTTGAACCGTGACCACAATTGTTTCTAGAAACCTGCTCGACCGCAAACACACGATACTTTACGCTCCAATGCTCCATAGCAACTGAAACTGCATTGTCTGAGCTGTCTGCCAACGGTTGCTCAAAATCAATATCCCTACTCGTCGCCGAGTATCGAGGTTAAAAAACATGCGTTTCCTCTGCTTCACCCTGTATAATTTCCTAATCCTAGAATAATACTGATAAGCTCTGACATAAATTGGATGTGTTTCAACTTGCCGTGCGGTATGGAATGATAAAGATCACACAAATTAAGTTATTTGTATTATAACATATCCTTAACACAGTGACTACAGATAACTTGCTTGCACAATAACATAAACTTATTTCTCATAGACCATTTGTACATGTAACGTAAATATTATTTCATTATCTTCACTACAAAGAACTTACGTGTGAATAAAGAAGTTTATTGTTAAACTACTCCTAACAGCCCAGGGAATCAACATAACGTCTAAGTGGCACGAATCACGCAGGAGAAACTTCGGCGTCCTCCCCTGCACACTTATTTTGGAGCAAAAGATTTCGTCGTTTCATAATAAACTTACATGTTCATGTTTTGCTGCGGACTGTACAAATCATTTTATAGCTTGCATTTCATATTTTCCGATCCTATTGACCTATATAGCTTCTCTTGCTACAATTATTTGCATTCTGAATTTAGTGCGCAAATCAATCTTTAAAACAAATACTCTTAGTCTTTAAAACTTGATATTTCATCTGTTTATTTGATTTGATTTGATTGACGATTCAAACGCACTGACAGCGTTTATCTTTATAGTTGTACTAGTGTGCGGAGTAAAAGTAGTCAGTGCGTTTGACACGTCAGTCAAATAAAATAAACACAGATGGAATATCAAGTCTTATTTCTTGAATTATAAACATCTCTGTGAAAATTATCTGGAATACATATAATTTCGCAATTAACTACCTTCGTCCTTTTCATTAACAAATATTTCACTGACCATCTTGCTTGTATTAACCAATCCTAAGTTACATTTTTGCAAAATTTCATATGTGATTAAACTTTGTACGCCCGCCAGGGATTTTAATAAAATCGTAGACTCTTACGTTGGGCTCTGGTGGCCCCCTTAATTATTACAGAGTCATGATTCATACACCGTTGGATAGCTTGTAGACCACAAATGCCAACGAGGTAACATTCGTGCAATTCCCGCCATATTCGTAGAAGAATAGGAAGAAACAAAAAGTATTAAAAATTGAATTTGCGGTGCCCTGGCAACCCTTGCAGTAACCTTACGCTGTCAAAATGATAGTAATGTTTAGGCCAGATACTTGTGATAATAATATTTTTAAAAATGGTAGCCATTGCTGCAGTACAGAACGAGATAAAAATTCATAACGAAATTCTTATAAAAACGTCCTGTGTATCATTTTCGAAGATCTGTTGCAGACCTTTACGTTGACGGCTCTGATGACCGTCACAGAATCATGATTCATACACCGTTGGTAAGCTTCATCCCTCAGGAATACATGGGTACCAATCAGCTTTCTAGCTTAATTAGAGGCTGAGCTATTGATGTTCGTAGTAAAAATAAATGTAATTTACGTCAAAAAACAAACGCAGGAAATTGGCCAACTTTCCCCCCTCCCTACTCCTCAATATAAGCAAGAAGTACAAATACAGGATATTATTATGTGGTTCTCTGCTTCATTGCTTCACATGCCAATTTTAATGAATGTACCTCCAAGAGAGAGAGAGAATGCTCCCCCCTCCCCCCAAAAAAATACCTGTTGAAAAATAAAACAAAAAAACGCGATATTTACCCTCCTCCCTCCGCCATAGTACCTCTGCATACATAAAATGCACACCGGCGGAAAGATGCATCTTTCAAAAATTCATTGGTACAAGAATTATCTTCCTACATTAATTAGGGGTTTAGCTATTGAGGTTTAAATCCCTGACACAGTTGTTGCGTCAATGGGCGTTTAAAGATTAAACAAAATGGGGAGTATAGTAATAAGAATAGTAAAAGCAAAGGCGAAATTAAATTGGCAAACTACTTTACAATCTGTAGTAGTGTGGTTTGGTTCAAATATTGTATTCAAATGTAGATTTAGACATGTATGTGCACATTTAATTTGAAGTATTTCATCATGACTTCCTATGAAACAATTTCATTACTTAATTAAGAATATTTTTCGTTTCAGTGAAACAAATGAAATTGATATTGCACCGAATACTCGAGTTGGTACTCGTCGCTACATGGCACCTGAAGTGTTGGACGAGACTCTGAATAAAAGTACCTTCGAATCGTTTAAAATGGCTGACATGTATTCGTTTGGCTTGGTCCTGTGGGAAATGGCGTGTCGCTGTGCCACAGGAGATAAGCTGAGCACAGCCGATGAATATCAGTTGCCTTATCATGAATGGGTTCCCAATGATCCATCCTTCGAAGATATGTATGAAGTGGTCTGCATCAAGAAAATACGACCGGTTGTCTCGCTAAGATGGGAGACAGATGAGGTAAGAGTATTTTTGTATGTACTCGTAGGCTAAACAAAAATAGTGAAAAACAATGTATTGAAGCCTTAACACGGTTGTAGCAATTTGGTTAGGAGTAACTAACACTCACGTATTATCTGACCTGAGAATTTTAATTGGATTGTTGAAGTCCTAGTATTAGTTTGGCACTAATCCTGTTACTTTCAACGGTCAGACACTTAAGATCTCTTTTATATGCAGCAACTGTGTATGCTGATTGCTTGCAAAGCATTACTTTAAATTGGAGCTTTCGTACGGAGCAACTGCAGTTGTTGCAACCAAGGCTACTCTATATAACGCTAGGGTCAGACACGCCTCTTTTTTCTCCATGGAAGCAGTGATCAAACTGTGATGTCACATGGCGACAACTAAAGGGCAAACACACACAAATACAAAATAATGGGAAACATGTGTGGCTGAAAAGAATAATTTGAGAAGCGTTTCTGTTAGAAGTTAGTTTGTTTTGTGGCTGTTTTGTTGTGTGTATTTTTCATTATTATCATACATTCATGTGTTAATGCTGAGTGAGTGAATGTCTATTATCTAAAGAAAATGCCGCCTGAGTGTGCTGTTTCAACTTACAAGAACAATAGCAGAAGTTTCAATAAAGACATTATTTTTCGTCGATTCCCAAAGGATTCTGCGGACTCTGCGGTGTGGACAGAGAGATGCAAACGAAAAGACAGTTTTAAGCCTGAAAACAATAGAATTTGTTCTAAGCATTTTTGTAGTGATGATTATGAGCATGACTTGGAACATAAACTATTAGGCCTCCTTCCCAGAAAACGTCTTAAACAAGATACAATCCCCAAAATAAGTTTACCGTCTCATTTTTCTCTCACAAAATCAGAACGAGGTGATCGGCAGTTAGTAAGAGAGAGGAGACAACAAATAGCGAGCATACTAGGAGAATCACCATCATACCCTAAAAGGAAGTATAAAAGTGTACCGAGTGATAATATATATGATAATGATCTCTAAAATAACTTAGAAAAAGAAAACGAAGAATTACGTGCGTAGCTAGAGTCTACTAGAAACCGAAAAAAAAAAAAAAAAAAAGGCGCAACAGAGCTTATCAAGCTCAAATTTCTAATTTGCGTAAAAAATTAATCCCAGTAGGCAGCGCAGATTCGTAGCGAGTGAAGTTCGAAGAATTTTACAAACGTCATTCACCGATAGCCAAATTGATTGTCTGCTCAATCAGAACACGAGAACTAAGTGGCAACAAGAAGATATGACAACTTGTTTGTCTCTTTGGACTTCATCAAAGAAAACATTTATGTTCTTGCGCGAAAAGTGCCATTTTCCACTGCCGAGTGTTAAGTACCATTCGCCGTTGGTTTCGTGCAATAGAGCACAACCGTCTCGAGCAACTCTCAGTATCCTCCACTCGTGAAGAAGCATTGTCTTAAATGGAAGCTTTCGTACGGGACAATTGCAGTTGTTGCCACCGCGCAAGATTGCCAGTATTGATCAAAGACGAAAAATGCAAAATTGTTTATCGCTTATTTATACCTTAATTTACATCATATACTGGAGTTCTGTAATATCTTAGAACAACTATAGGCTATCTCTATATTCTCTGTTAAAATGCGACATCATCCCTGTGATGAATGAATAAGATACCAGGAACAGATTGTTGACTGCTTCTGTATATTACTACCATCTGCCAAATTACCTTCATAATCCTGATCTTTCTGTAACGTGAAAACTTGCTCCTACTATATATATATATATATATATATATATAATATGTTAATCATCTGATGTACAACCACCTCTATTTGCCAAATGAAGCATTTTCGGATCTATGTTTTTTATTATTATTATTCAACCACTAACCCTTTTAAATTCCGGCTTTTTAAAAGTAAATTGTAGACTTTCAGTCAAGCGGCTACAGCATCATTCCTATGTCTCATGCCTCGTTTCTTTCACAATAGAGCAACCTTTCAAATAGTACCATTTACATTTCGCTATCGTGTCCCTGAGGCGGGAAATATTGAGAGAAATCGGGATTTTTCTCTGAAAATATTTATTTATTTATTTTTCAAATTTTTACCCCCCTCTGGACCCTCCATGTGTTAACGCAGAGACCTGAAGATCACCTGAAAAATAGTGAGGGGTGTACTAAATTTCAAGCTTCTATCTTGAGTAGTAAGGGCGGGAAAAATATTTATCAATAATTCCCACAATGCCCCAGATTACTGCAAAAGACCCTGATCTCAGGTTAAAAAAAAAAAAAAAAAAAAAAAAATCCTGGGGTATCCATATTTATCATAGGATCATGGTTCGCCCATCATTCTCTTCTGAATAGAACTGACTTTCAAACGATACCATTCATATGTCTTCACTATGTATCTGAGGCGGGAAGATAGGGATTTTTTTGGTTTTTTCCCTTTTCAAACTTTCTGCCCCTCTGGATCCCCCCTGTGTTAACGCAGAGATGTGAATAAAATCTGATAAATACTACTCGGTTTGTGCAAAATTTCGATCTTCTAGGTACAAAAGTAAGCGTGTCATAAGATAATAAAAATAGTCCTAACCATATTTTTTTTCAGGATATCAGTTAGAAATTTCCTGAGACATCCTATTTAACCTAATACATTGGTTAGCCTATCATTCTCTTCAAAATAAAACTACGTTTCAAATGGTACCATTCACATGTCTCCATCATGTAACTGAGGCAAAAAATCGCAAAGAAAGTTTTTGTTGTTGTTGTTAAAATATCCCTTTTTTAAACCTTAAAATATCCCTTTTTTAAACCTTTTGCCACTCTGGACCCTCCCTTTGTTAATGAAGAGAACTGAAACAAATATGATAAATACTACTCGTGGCCCCGCGTAGCGTAGTCGCTAACGCTCTCGCCTTCGGTGCGAGCGGTCCCGGGTTCGATTCCCGGTGGGGTCACTCGGTCGAAAAAGTGTAACACGCTTTTTCAGGCCAGCTACCCTGAATGAGGTTTCCCTGGGTTTTCCTCATTCACATCAGGCAAATGCCGGGGTGGTACCTAACTTATAGGTCCCAGGCCGCCTCCTTCCCTCCCCAATCCTTTCTTCCTTCCCTTTCCCCGGATTGTGTGCTCGCCGAGGGACGTCATCCCTCAAATCGTGACGGGCTAAATGGCCTTAGATGCCGAAAGCCCAGAAATCTAAATCCTAAATAAATACTACTCGGTAGACTGAGTGTTTGTGAAAAATTTCAATCTTCTAGTTTGCAAAAGCAAGCCCGCAAAAAAAAAAAAAAAAAAAAAAAAAAAAAAAAAAAAAAAAAAAAAAAAAGAAGTATCCCAGATTCCCGTATAAAACAGGATCTCAGGTAAAAATCTCCTGAGACATTCCTATTTATCCTCGGATCATCGCTCGTACATCATTCTCTTCAGAATAGAACTGCCTTTCAAACGGTACCATTCACATGTCTCCATCATGTATCTAAGGCGTGAAAATCGCGAAAAAAAATTATTTTTTTGGGTAAAAATATCCTTTTTCAAAAATCTTTTTGCCTCTCTGGACCTCTCCCCCCCACCCCACCCGTGATAATGCAGAGATCTGAAAAAATCTGATAAATACTACTCGGTTGACTGAATGTTTGTCCAAAATTTCAATTTTCTAGGTGGAAAAGTAAGCCCACCAAAAAATACCAAAAATAGGCGTAACATTTTTCTTTAAAGTTATGACGTCATCATCTCCCATATCTCAACGCAGAAAGGTGTGAAATCATATGTAATGTGTCCTACAATGCCTCTAGACTTGAAGAAGCAAAAAAATCCGAAGTAAAAAGCTTTATTGGTTCTTTTTTAATCTAACAATGAAAACACTACTTTAGTACCTAAAAATAGTACCTATGTAACTCCAAAGGGCTAAGGGAAGAAGTGAAAGAGTGAAATATGTTGTTGACAAAACCAAACATACATCAATGGGATTCCTCGTCTTATAAATAATAGTTTTTGTATTTAGTTTGTAATAAACAAAATAGTTTAGCATACAGTTATTAAAACTAAATAATAATGTTATCTACAAAGTAGTTCACAAGAAACCAAAAGAACATGATACGAAACCAAATGCAGACGAGTTTATTCCTCTAGTCGCTGTCTTAACTTAGATTTTAGGGGCGGTGTTATTCTGGCAACACTGTAATTTCTATTGACGGCCTATTATTTTTTTAACGGAATTATACAAATAACAGGAGAATACATGAATTTTTTGTGTATTCGTAGAAGTTTTATAAAATATTTTGTAATATTTTCCAATCATTTGATTTTATTATTATTATTTAGTTTTGTTTTTACCCGGACGAAGAGCTAGCTTATAATATATTATAAGCTAGCTTATTTACCCGAATAGCTAGATTATAAGAATTTTCAATGAGTAACTATCGTATCGTATTTTTGCCGTTTTTATGCGTATGTAGTCATGGGTATTTAATTTAGTTACTTCATTTACCCAAGAGGCTAAATTTCTTAAGATTCGGTTATGATCTCATAATACGTTTTTGAGTAAATAGTAGAAGTAGCGGTAGATGCTATTTAATTGTTATTTATAATAAATTGTAAAAAATAACAATGATTATATGAGATTCTCAGTTCATTAGTTCAAGTCGTATTTTTCAGAATGAATGGAGGTACTAAAAGTAATTTTATCTCGAGAGGTACTTCTATATACCTTTGTTGATTATCTGGATAAGTTTTTTTTTTTTTTTTTTTTCATTAGGCGCTTCGGGAATTATTTGATTTTTAGAAAATAGTTTATTAGAATTTTTCAAATACACTGCATGCTCACTGAATTGCGACCACCTCTCCACACAAGAAAGTGTGACTAGCAGCCAAGCTGATTATATGACCATCCTGATTGGTAGTATTGCAGAGAAAGAACACACTCGAGGGTACATGTTGACAGACAGCACATTGGTATAATGGGAGGTGAGCAGGATTGTGGGTATCCAAGCAATAGGTGAGTCAATAACCCAGACAGCAACACTTGTGGGATGCGCCCGTTCGTGTGTAGTGAAGGTGTACAAGAAGTGGGAAGAAAATGCGGTAACGGTCTCAAAAGACGAAACTGCAGGGGCGTACGGAAGTTCAAACCATGGGGCGAGCGTTGCGCCAAACAGCTCGTGACAGCGAAACGAACCATCAGTGTTCGGGAATTATGTGACCAATACAATGGTGTATGCACAACATCCATATCGCACGCAATTATACACGGCACGCATGCAGTTCCAGAGCAGACGAGACACTCATCGCTCACTCCTTACGACTCGTCACAGCAGACTTCGTCGCGCTCGGGCGCAGAAAAACGCTAACTGTACCATGGATGGTTGGAAAAGGATGTGCTGGCTCGATAAATCACGGTTTGTGCTACTACTCTTGGACGGGCATGTGCATGTGTGGCGCCAACAGCACGAAACTATGGACCCCTCGTACACGGTGCGTACTATACAGGCAGGTGGGGACGGCTATGTGATTTGGGGATACTTCCGTTGGCATGGACCGAGACCGTTGGTCTGTATGGACCACAGTGAGACATTCCTTGTGTACCTGCAGGTGTTATATAGGTGGTATATGACCTACCATGCAACTCTTCTATCCACACGAAGACGTCACTTTTCAGGACAACAATGCATGGTGTCACCAAGCCAGGCTTAAGGAATATTACACGGAGCTGCAGTGTATGAATTGGTCTCCTAAGTCACGGGATCTTAATCGTATAGAACATTCATAGGATGTTGTGGAACAAGCTCTTTGCACTATGACTCCTGCTCCAACATCTGTGGGCTCATTGTGGGATGCTATCAGTAATATGTGGTGTTAGACCCTCGTGGAAACATATCAGCAACTACCAATATCCATGCCATGTCCTGTACAGACCGTCCTCTGAACAAAAGATGAGCAACAAAAGTAGATTGTCGCAATTCAGTAAACACTCAGTGTATTTTATGCATAAGAACTTTTCTTGGGTGTAGCTTATTTGATTAATGAAAACCGCATCGCAATACGGCCAAGATTTTTTTAAGGTCAGTTAAAAACACCTATCAGAGTATTTTCCTCCATTTCTTTTTCATCTTCCATGATAATTTATTTTATCAAGTCTTAGTGTTTCGGTTTTTCTGAAATACGAGAGGGGACCGAAAAAAACGGACTTTTGTTCTAAAAAATTATTTTATTATTATTATTATTATTTTACAAAATACTTTGTTTCCTTCAAAGTAATCTCTATTAGATGCGACGCAATTCTCCAATCTTCTTTCTTACTGTTTGAAGCATCTCTGGAACTCTTCATCTTTGATATCGTACAGTGCCCTCTCCTAAGCTCTTTTTACACACACCACATCATCAAAACGACTCTCTTTTAGATTTTTTTCATTCTTGGGAATAGAAAACAAAAATCTCACCGGGCTAGGCCTGGCAAATACGGAGGGTAGGGAACGATAGCCTACTCGTAAGAGCCCAAATATCCAGGTCCTGTGTGAGCAGGTGAGGAACAAACTTAGCGGCAACGTGTCTCTCTTTTGCAAATCCTCATTGAAAATCCGCTGTTCTAAAGTTTCGTCGATCGTGAAACAACGATCCTTGTTGATGTTTTGGCGGATTTTTTCAATGTTTCTGTCGCTTTGAGATGATGATGAATGCCCAAAACGAGCATAATCTTCAACATTGATCTGATCATGTTTAAACTTCTCAAACCATTCGAAAACTTGTGTGCTCTCATAGCATCCTTCTTGAAAGCCTGTTAAAGCATTTGGTAAGCTTCCGTTGCAAGCAAGAAGCAACTTTTCTAACATTAGTTTTTTCAACGATTTCGCACACGGCAAACAAGAACAGTTGAGAGAAACAATGCTACAATCGAACATCAACCTTCTACGCAGACGCCGAATGGGCAACTGATTTCAGAACTCTCTTCTACTCCTAGGAACTGTTGTGATATAATCCATTCCTAGCTACAAGCACGGAAGATCATCGAAAATTTACCAAGTTTGATTCACACACAAAATACAAGTAAATAAGGTGATGTTTAATCCTTATGTTTAAAATGGCTTCATTTCCTAGTATTAAAAGAAATGAGATGGTGCTAATTAGTCACTGATGTTGAAAATTAATGAATTCTTTTTTTTTTATTTCCCAGGTACTACGAACAATCTCAAAGTTGATGCAAGAATGCTGGCATCCAAACCCTGCTGTTAGATTGACTGCATTAAGAGTGAAGAAAACACTTGCAAAACTGCATTGTGATAATGATATTAAAATTGTGTAGTATGACACGTTAAGAAATACGTACATTATTTGTTGGTGAGTACTGTTAATGAACTCCTTGCTCAAAGGAGGTGTAGTAGAATCTACGAACTGAATGAAAAAGTGTATCGAGGTTGAAACAATAACAAATTAATAACAATAATCATAAAACACAAGAAGTGCGTAGTGAAGTACAGTACAGTTCAGTAGCGACGTATATACCAGTGGATTTAACATTTCTCATAAACTAAAAAATAAAACTGGAAATCTCCGAGACGTGCTTGAGTATCCCAACGTTTAACAAGTACAAAAGACATACATATTGGTGTACAGTTAGGTTTGTACCAGTGCTTTGCCGGCAAGACTAGTGCGAAAAAGAAAGATGAAAACAATCTTGTAAATGGCTCTTAGAAGCCGTTGTTAATTATGGTGCTCAGATGACAATCGTTTTCCAGCGTGAGTACTTTTCTCAAAATGACTAGGTCACAGAATGTTAAAAAAGTTTTCCTTCTGCCTTCTCATTTCCTGTGATTAGCTGTTTTTTGTCTCTTTCTGCTCGGATGATTCTTCACGTATTGTGGAAACGAAGATGTCAGAAGGGAAAGAATATTTGTGGTAAAATAATGAATATTTACAGAAAAAAAAAAAAAAAACATGAACAATTGTGTGAAAGGAAATTTTCTAGTGTTTCGATATATAGATACAGCTACAGGTACAATGATGCAGGTAAAGTTTAATTATTTCACAGAGGACTGTTTTGTGAGAGATTCAGTAAGTTAATTTGGTGTATGTATCTTCAATTCCATTTTTGGTACAGTCCCAAGATTTCAGATATAGACCCAGTGTCGTGAAGCAGTTGGTGGCAGCATTTGTGATATTGATCCCATATCCTGAGGCAATTTAAAACCATTTGAATTAAGAGCTAGTGGATGGAAACTGGTATGCAAACCATACATCACCTAACTGACAGGAAATCTAAGCTGTACAACACTCCATGATTTTTTTTTTTTTTTTTTTTTTTTTTTTAATACGAAGTTTCTTCTACTCTGTAATGATGTGATGGTCATAGAATGTGCGAAATTTATGGAAACGAATACCTGACCTTGAACACCCACAACTGAAGTGCTCAATTCCTGTTGTTATTTATGATTTAGGGGAGCGCGGTGGCTCAGTGGTAGAGTGTTCACCGCTATCGCCTAGTGAACTTTGTGATGGGCAAACATTGTCTTCACTGTCTCCTTTAACCTAACCGGCATAACCGTGGGGCGTAAAATTGTAGGATTTTATTTCATATTTATGTATGATTTAATAACTTATAAGAATTTAGAGACCGGACACAATGGTAGGTTTTCCAGGAAAGGAAATAATCTAAAAGAATCGTAACGTAATCAGAATAATTTGCTCACAAATAGCAGTGGATTGCGAATAATGTCAGTGGTCAATCTCTTGATGAAAGAAAGGTGTCCACTTTAATCACCGGTTGAGGAGAGCTCTCTGGTTTCGTAAACTATAAATAACGACGGTAATAGCCAATATAGTGACCACAAATCGTCCAACTGAAACCTTTGTGGCTGACCAGGGCCTATTTGACTGTTGGATTGGTGTTTAGGCGCCCTTTTTAGCATCAAGGCTGTATGAGACGTGGATCTCAGTTGAAGGTGGAATCTGAGCCACAATAATGCGTTCGATTTCAATGCTCGAATTGAACGTACGAGACTCCTTGCACCAAAGGCATTCGCTAACCACTAGAGCAACGTGAAGGGCTTTGAGAGCTTAAGTAAAGCTTGATTTATTAAGCTGCATCGGGACCGAATAAATCAATAGTTTCATTGTTAATTCCCAGTACGAGGGGAAGAGTTGTCTCGAGAAATATGGAGAGAGGAAGTAAAGACATTAGAATAATTAGCTGAATATGACATTCTAATTTATACAATCTCTGCATCACAAATATCAGCATCTCCAGCACCACTTAACTCTAATTACTCGCAGGTCGAGGGATCATTGTAATTGTTAAGCACTAGATCGTTATGAAGCCCAAATTTTGAGGGTTTTTTTTATCGTTATATTGAATTTAAAAAAAGAAAAGAAAAAAGAAAAATGGTGAATCGAGGTTAGGTAACAGAATGTGGTTCTGATTTCCTTTTCACAGAAATGTTCGTGTGTGTCTGTAAATACTACATGATTGATATTATTTTACCACATATTGAAACAAAATTGTATATTTGATCATTTAGTTAGCAAAAGGCAAATTAATCAAACATTTATGATTTTTTTTTGTATTGTAATATAATGTTTTATTCTAATTATTATTATTATTATTATTACCATTTTTTGGGAATAATTATTTTAAGTTCCCAATTTGCGTCCACCGCCACAACATTGTTTTGTTGTTTCTTTGATAAAATATTTTGTTGAGAGAGTATTCGGTGCTTACAGTGTAGTCTGTGAATTGTTTTTTTCAGTGGGTAACCAAGTGCATTAATCATAATAGAAGAAATAAATTTGAAAGAAAGGTTTGTAAATAAACTGAATGTACCAGGCGTAGTACATGTTGTATATACTATAAACTAAGTTTTCTATTTAGACTGGATGCGATTGTGTAATTACAAGTGTCACGTGCCATAAGTGTGTTGTGTGGTGGTGTTACCCTCTTTTCTCTTGCTGTTTTCTCCTTTCATATTTACTGCTGTATTATACGTAAGTTATTAGTTATTTGTTCATCATTAACGTCATACATATATATAGATAATAAATATTAATTTTTTTTATATTTTCAAACACAGTTTCATTGTTTTTATTACTATTACCCGCTTGATCAGTAAATGCATTTTTGTTTTATACGAGGTGCTACGCAAAATATCCCAAGAATGTCATTGTAAAAATCAGAAAACCATACTTAAGTCCTAATGTCCCCCGTCACTTTCAAAGTAGTCCCCTTCGGCGTGTATGCAACGATCCCAGCGCTGTTCCCACTTTTGGAAGCACTCCTGAAGGGTATTCAGGACCCGTTGCGCTTGCACTTGGATGTCTTCAATGGATTTTAAAGGTCGCCCTTTCAACGCGAGTTTCATCTTCGGGAATAGGTAGAAGATTCATCACCTGTAATGACTGGATAAGAAGTTTGGACACTCTTTAACTCTTTGTTGCAGCTCAGTGCATGTCTGAATACTGAGGGTTTTTTGTCGATGCTGAGAAGGCGAGGGACCAACTTTGCTGCAGTTCGACTCAGTGCACTCTCACCAAATGCCCTTTTCCAGCATGCGGTGGATTTCGGCTGCAGTTTTCTTCAACTTGACGCAGAACCTGACGTAAATCCGTTGCTTCTTAACGTCAGCGATTTGACGAATCACAGAAGCACTGAAACACACCCTGACATACAACTACAACTCTCGCGCCAAAGATGACAGAGTGCAGCAACTAATACGTGTACCTCGAGACATCTAGTGGCGGAATGTTGTACTGCTAGTGGTTTGCCCGGTAAAAAAAAAAAAAAAAAAAAAACTCGGATATTTTGGTTAGCACCTCGTACAGTTGCTGCTGCTCTTGTGTTTATGTCAAAGTAAGGTGAGCATTGGGAGACAGGTTTTCTGCAAGGAATTGAAAAAACTAGACCGAGTGTATTTCATGGTCGTTTTAGTTCTTGGGTAAGATTTGTGGTGTGGTTGTTATTCGAAGAGTAAAATTATAACAAAACCAATAGCCAAAATATAATTCGGTCTCATAAAAGATAATATAAAGAGTCCATTTTGGTATTAGATAAAGAAATGGAAGGAATACAGAAATTTGAGAGCTGTTACCAAAATTGGGAGTGTGTACGAAACTGCTGAATTATCTGAGCAACATATTTCAGTGCAGGGTAAGTGGTGACCACGAGAATGAGAGAGAAAGAGAAAAAAGGAAGAAAAATAGGTATTCATTCGATATGGTAAACAACCTTATTCATACTGGAATCTGTAGACGTTACTAACATAGATTGTACTATTCTGAAACATATTTATATATGTTTCTATGTGGAGCTCAAAACTTTCCAAATACCCTTATAGACATAACTTGGGTTGAGTTTATTCTCTCTTTATAATAATAATAATAATAATAATAATAATAAATCTTAGGTAAAAGCAGGCACTGCTTTCCTGTTTTGATCATATGTCTGACGTCGCTCGTCACCAAGGAAATTAGTTCGCAATCTTACCTTCTCCATAGATATTTCAGATCTGTAATACATTATATTACGAGTAGCGTTCAGAAGGTAAGTTCCACTTTGATGTTAAATGGAAGATGAACATCACAAGAAAATGATTTTACTCTGTGGAGTTAGTGATACATAACATACGTACTTTTCAACATGGTTAGCATCCTTGTTGAGGCATTTATCGTAACGTTGCATCAGCGTAATTATAAAGGAAACCAAGAAAGTTCTATCACTTTTTTACGCACCATCTTCGAACATCGATATGTCACCTAAGACGTACCTGGAAGATCAAAAATAGTCCCCATCAGCATCGACGACCTTCTGCCAGCGTTCTGGAAGGCCATGGATTCCATCAAGGTAGAATTTGGTAGGCCGTGAAGCGAAGAAGGTATCAAATGCACTTTGCACATCTTCTAGGTATTTGAACTGGTGTCATCTAAGGTGATTGTCCAAGGAATGGAACAGGTGATAATCGGACGGTGCATTGCCCGGAGAGTATGGCGGATGCAATAGTTTCTCATCTAAGGTGTAGAATGATGTCCCGGGTCACCCTAGCAACGTGAAGCTTAGCGTTGTTCTGTAACAGGAAGACCCCTTAGCAATTCAGAAGTGCTGGCTCCAGAGTTTTGAGTTTTTGTTGAACACGGCTCAACTGCTGACAGTACACATTTGCATTGATGCTCTGACCAGCTGGTAGCAAGTCCCGAAGTACGATGCCGCGAGCAGTCCACCAGACACACAGGAGGACTTTCTTCTGGTACAGTACTGATTTCGGCTGTTTTGAAACCGATTCATGGGGTGCTGTGGAGCTTCGTACAGGACCCACCTCTCATCACATTCAACACCTGTCTAGAAATGGCTCCTTCCTCATACGAGACAGCAAAGAAACACAGAAGTCTGCTCGCATTGCCCTCTGGCCCGGAGTCAAATCATGTGGGACCCATCGACCCAACTTGCAATGCTTTCCAAGTTGATGGAGGTGCTACCGAATGGTTTATTCACTCACACTGAATTGTAGTCCCAGTTCCTCATATGTTTGGCCACTATTCGCCTCAATTTCTGCCTGAAGATCTTCATTTTGTAGATGTGTTGGTCTTCCGACACGTGGTGCGTCTTCTAGTGTTTCGTCACCGTCCTTAAACTTGTTAAACCACCCTTGAATTGTCCGCGTAGTCGTGACACCCTCACCAAAGGCCTGGCATATCTTCCGCCCTGCTGCAGCGGCGTTTGGTTCCAGTTTGAACTCTTACGGCATACACGCCCTTATGACGCTCTGTTGTAACTGCTCCAAATTTTTGCTTCATATATTTTTCGCTTAAACGCAAATTCTGCGTTAGTGCATTTTGTGACGTTCATCTGAATTCGTACATTTTGTGTGGTGTATGCTTTCCGTTGATTGCGCTGCCGCCTGGTGGGGCTAAAAGAAAGAGAGTAGAAGAAAAGAAAAAGAGAATTTTCAGACGCATAAAGCTGGATTTTGGTGTGTAAGTGTGTGTGTACTAAGAAGACTCGACATAAATTCTAAAACGAAGTTGAGTCTTAACTCCAGACGTACTTTTAAAATATATAAATTGTGCTATACTTTGGAAAAGTTATCAATATACCCAAAAGTCTATAAATAATCAGTAAAAATAGTACTGCTAATATGAGTGTTTTAGTAGATATTTCGTAAGCTTTTACTAAATTAAGGCAGTCCCATGAAATATTTTATAACAAGAAAGGATGGTGAACAAGACTATAAGAAAACAAAGGACTTGGCAAGAGGTACCTGAAGGTAATGGACATCTAATTACCGACTGACACGAAAGATTTTTGATTAAGCCATTTTCTTCAACAGAAATTGCGTTATTAGGCAGTCATCACGTTCACCAGGGAAGCCAGCTTAGTAAATCCTTTAAATTGGTAGAATGGACAATTATTGCAAGTAGATTCATAACGTGTGGACTTCGGTAAAGTGATCACAAACGATAGTGCGCCATCATGGACTAAGACTGTATTTGTGAGTAATTTTAAAGCATATCTACGAACTAGCTACGTAATTGGGGCAAAGTGAAATGTAAAATATTTACTATGTTACAGGTACGTCCATCTAATTATAATAAACGGCACTGAAAATATTTAGTTTTGTTTGTTCTCTTTTTTTTTTTTTTTTTTTTTTTTTTTCAGATTGCATAACAAGGTGAGAACGTGGTTGTTAAATTACTTGTGATCAATCTATGAAAGTAGGTGATGCTCTCATCTATTTTCTTTGACACGCCTTAGGTCTCCTCTCAGGTGATTCCGTCCGAATCTGGACCATTACGGTAAGGTGAACCGTGCCTTCCTGAACCTTAGACGAGTGTCGAAGGGACGAACTTTCTGAACCCACAAGTAATATAGTGATAAGCTATATTATTTGGGGGCAAAGAGTAGTGAGTTCTCTACGGTAACCGTCTAACGAGAGTGTGTACCAGGCCGCGCGAAGCTGTACCGTAATATTGTGGAGGTCCCATGTTCACTCTGTCCTTGTGCAAATTCACGGTGTAACTGAACTGCCACAACCAGATAGTATGTTGGATATACCCACATCAACAACTTACCTTCGCCTTATCTCCATTCGCATTCAACTCACGTTGTGAAGGCCAATTGAACACACATCACAAAAAGCGACAGAATTTTCTTGGTTACCCTTATACGTCTGTGTAAAATAAATTCTAGCGCTAAGGACGGAACCAAGACATCACGACCGTCAGCAACTTAGAAAAACTTGTTCGTCCAGAAATTTCTTCGGGAACCACTATCGCCAGGGCATTAACTGTTGCTTAGTTTCTGGCATCACATACCCCACCCATGTTTTGTTCCCGGTGGCAGTCTATTGAGATAGTAGCGCAGTAGGAAGGTCAAAGTGAACACTAGACTCTTCTGGCTGTGCTCTACTTTCAGTTATTTTGAAACGCATCGTGCACAAAAGTTGCGAAACTGTAATTGCTACCTCGCACTTCGTGGAAGACTATGCACGCAGCCATGTTTACCGAACACTGCAAAAAATTTTGATTTTGTTACTATGCTTTACGAACTCGACAAATACAGGGTGTAACATAAATGTATGGCTAAAAGTGACGAGGTGATTGCGGACATCCAAATAAATAAAAATGTTCCTATAAACATGGGTCCGATGCCGCTTCGTTTCTGAGATACAGGGTGTTCAAAAGTGCATTCCCTTCAATGGCTCAATATTCGAAAGTGAATGGAAATGTTCAATATTACAGGAATAATACAATCAAGTGGAATTATGCCTGTGCATATACATTTACACTAACATATAGAATGAAACTAATAAACATTTGAGGTTATTCGATTTTCAGTGTTGCCAACCTGGTTTAAAGTATCTATTATGTTTTCAAATAGCACTAGACGTCCATACGTTAGCATATGATTGCTGATATCAAAACGTTCATAAACATGGAACACTGTCTTTCGAAGCTTATGTGTGGTATAAACGAACATTGTGACCTCCATCAAATACCTTTCTCAATTACTTATCTTTGGAAACATGCAATAGTTTTGATCTATGAACCGTTGTAAATCGTTAATTAACTTCACACTTAGACGCCCTGTCTTTCGAAAATCAAGCGGAATCTATCCCATGTTTAGGAACATTTTGATGTTAGGACTCCTATGCTAACGTGTGGACGTCTAGTGCTATTTGAAAACATAACACTTTGTACCAGGTTGGCAACACTGACAACCCAATAACCTCAAATGTTGATCAGTTTCATTCTCTATGTTAATGTAAATGTATTTGCACAGGCATAATTCCACGTGATTGTATTATTCCTGTAATATTGAACATTTCCATTCCCATAGTGTCATTGGAGACACTCGATATTTGAGCACCCTGTATCTTGGTAACGAAGCAGCATCGGACCCATGTTTATAGGGACATTTTTACTTACTTGGATGTCCGCAATCACCTCGTCACTTTTGGCCATGCATTTATGGTACACCCTGTATTTTTAGTAGAAGTGTTTTCAGCTTATCTGTTTGTACTTTTAATCACAGCACCGTTCGTATTATCATTTCGTAGTCTGACAACCGTGTGTCTTAAAGACTATGGGTTACTTTTATTATTATTACTTTTAAAAAAAGACGAAATCTTGAATTGTATCATTAGTGTTTGCAAATGACTGTAAATATGAAGCGACAAATGCAGGTAAAAATATAGGATTACTTTTTTTTTTTTTTTAAAGTAGGGGTGTTGAAGATTCAAATGAAAAGTTTGTATACATGCACAAACGTGTGATTAAGCAAAAACACATATCTCAGAAACAGATAGTAAGGTTCAACTGTTAGCTTTATTAGAACAATGCTTATCTTCAATGCAAGAAATCACTAGTAATCAGTGGCGGCGTAAGGCAAACTGGGGCCCGGGGCCAGTGAAGTAGATCGGGGCCCCTTCTCGAACAATCATGATTTATGCATTGCTATTTTTGACATTCATTTTCATACTTATTCTTTCTGTTTACTTCTCCTCCTCCCCCTTTCCCGTTGGTGTGAGTGTGTTTAAACCATCTTAATTTGGGATATGTTAAATAAATGGGGGTGACATTCAGCATATGTATCATATAATATATATTCATTTTTAAACAAGGGGCATGACAGAAATGAAATAATCTTAAGAACAAACAAAACATAACAACAACAACAACAACAACAAAGAATCCAGAATTTATCCGACACCTAAGTTATACTATTCTAGGTTAAAAGCGTACTGTAATTAGATAGAATAGTTTAAGTAATGCTCCTAATAATACATTTAGAGACAAATTTATGTACAAAATGTAACATTGAGCTGATATTGAAAAATATGCAAATAATAATATAACCGAAGTGATTTCTAAATGTGTCTCAGTTTTCAATAGAATTTTCTTGTTCGGTTCTCGCCTTTGGTGTTAGTTCTGTGCAATTTCTCATATGATAAGTTTATTCATAGTCTCTCACCTGCCCGAGTTTACGCTACATGGGCTTCATTTGATTAGATTTTTCTCATACAATTAGCTCCATTCACTGTAACATTCGTTTTCTCTCCAGTGATAATACATGATACTTAAACACTTTTTATTTTATTTATTTTAATTTTTTTTTTACCGAACTAGTAAATAATGTCTAGAATAGATTTCTCTCCTGCGTGTCTTCTTCATTCATCTTTTACTAGGTTTCTCCTCAGTGATAATATACGATCTATTTAGTGCCACTGCTTTTGCCGAAATATTAATAAATTGTTAAGCATTAGAATCTTTCTCTCCTGGTTGTTCGTTTTACTATTGTTTCCAGATTTCACACTTGTTTTATGATTCCATTATTTTGTATTTAATAATTCAGTCATATTTATATTCTGCCACTTATGACTATTTCCATTACCACTTACTGACACACTTAGTATTAGAATATACTGTAACAAAAAATCCTGAATGTATTGAATAATTGAGGATAGGGCTCCATCATAGATTAAATATGTGAGCACAGAATTCTACTATGGGTTGTGTACCATCCTACTTTTCATTACAACCCATCACCAGTCAATTGACAGATCTTGACGGCTTTTTATTATTCTTTTGGTACTTTTGTATTTTTATTGTCTTAAGTTGAAACCTGAAACTACTTTCGGCAATGGTTCCACTACCTTATTAGCCTGTGTTCCGCCAGTATTCAGGATGCTACCTTGCTTGCTTTAGTAGCTGCGAAAGTATCAACTATATTATCAAAATCCAAAGTAGATGCTATTCCATTATCGATAGAAAGAATGTCCGGATTCGTGTCTTTCTTGACTCTTAGTGGAGCGTAAGTATGGTCTTATCAGCTTCATTTTGCTGGAAGACCTTTCAAATGATGCGACAGATACGGGTAGTGTTATCAAAATCTGAAGGGCGGTTGCCAAACTTTTGTAAGCTGCAAACCCCATTGAAAATAAATATTTTAATATACTTTGTGGGGAAAAGTCAAGTTGTTCTTTAGGTTTCTATTCACACCTTAGTGAACGGATTATATATAAACAATTCTATGCCATTCAGGTCATTCGGTTAGAACAAAGCCAAATCAGAGCAACAAACATGCTTTTAACCTTTCCTCGCGCTCATAATTTAGCTGCTGCACAAAGTTGGCAAAGTAAGAAAATAGTTTTATTTTATTTCTATCTAAATATAGAAGGAAGCAATATAACATAATTCGCGTTTTTTTTTTCTTTTGAACATTTGAACACTTGTTTTCTTATTGAACATCTTATTCACTCTAAATTTGTGGGCTGAAGTGTAAATTTGTACGCCAAGAAACAAGAGCAAAAAAGGACAAACCAGCTAAGCAAAAGAGTTTCGCTCGCTGAAAATTCGACTTGTAAAGGACAAAATAAAAAAGACAGAAGGAAAACAAACGAATCAGCAACTACAGCGTCTGCACCAAAGAGCTTTTAATTAGGAACAGAATGCTAGTACCCTAATATAAAGGTAACCAAGAAAGTTCTGTCACTTTTTCACCAACCACACTGAACATCGATATGTCACCTAAGACGTACCTGGAAAATCAAAAATAGTCCCCATCAACATCGATGACCTTCTGCCAACGTTCTGGAAGGCCATGGATTCTATCGCGGTAGAACTTGGTAGGTCGTGAAGCGAAGAAGATATCAAGTGCATTTTGCACCTCTACTAGGGATATGAACTGGCGTCCTCTAAGGTGATTGTCCAAGGAATGGAACAAGTAATAATCGGACGATCCAATGTCCGGGAAGTGTGGCGGATGAAATAGTGTTTTCCATCCAAGGCGTAGAATTGTGTCCTGGGTCATCCTAGCCACGTTGAGCTTAGCGTTGTCCTGTAACAAGAAGAAAACCTTTGCGATTCAGAAGTGCTTTCTCCAGAGTTTTGAGTTTTTCTTAAACACTGCTCAACTGCAGACAGTACACAGTTGCATTGATGCTTTGACCATTATGATAGCATTTCCCGATGCACGATGCCGCGAGCAGTCCACCAAACACACGGGAGGACCACTGAAGTGATGGTTTCGGCTGTTTTGGAACCGGTTCATGGAATGCTAACCAATGACGACGCTGTGGAGCTTCGTACAGGACCTACTTCTCATCACACGTCAACATTCTGTCCAGAAATGGCTCCTTCCTCAGACGAGACAGCAAAGAAACACAGATGTCTGCTCGAGTTGCCTTCTGGCCCCGAGTCAAATCATGTGGGATCTATCGACCCAACTTGTAGTGCTTCCTAAGTTGATGGAGGTGCTGCCGAATGGTTTTTCTACTCACACTGAATTGTAGTCCCAGTTCCTCACATGTCTGGCCACTGTTCTCCTCAATTGCTGCCTGAAGATCTTCATTTTGTAGATGTGTTGGTCTTCCGGCACGTGGTGCGTCTTCGAGTGTTTAGTCGCCGTCCTTAAACTTGTTAAACCATTGCTGTTCTGTCCACGTAGTCTACCAAAGGCCTGGCATGTCTTCCGCCTCGCTGCAGCGGCGTTTGACTCGAGTTTGAACTCGTACAGCATATACGCCCTTACGACGCTCTGTGGAGGTCCCATGTTCACTCTGTCCTTACGCAAGTTCACGGTGTAACTGAACTGCCACAACCAGGTAGTGTGTTGGATATACCCCACACAAACAACTGATCTTCGCCTTATCTTCATTTGCATTCAACTCACCTTATGGGGACCATTTGAACGCAGACGTCCACAAAAAGCGACATAACTTTCTTGGTTATCTTTCAGAAAAATAAACACACTGCTGAACAAGACTGTACTTATTTAATATAAAAACACATTTATACGTGACGTTTCGATCTTCTAGCCAAGATCCTCATCAGACGTACACTCCTAGATTGATTTGCGAGACGTATGACTATGATAGTGTGTCAGTTTGGTTATCTTTATAAAGCTTTATGTACGTTCATCACTTCTTTGTGCCCTTCCCTTGAACTGATAAATAAATAAATAGTGATATTTCAGGAAGCAAGGTAGCAGAATGTAGACAACACAATATACTTCGATTTTTCTTTTACTATATTTTAATCTACACTCAGTATTTTCCTTTAAATTTCTCTGGAGTAATTGAACAGAGTGAAATTTTTATTTTATTCATATTTTAATCACACACTTTTTTCCTTTGAATTTCTTTCGGGCCCTAACAGACAAACTGGTTTTACTTATTTTTCACCTACATTCAGCTTTTTTCGTTAATTTTTTTTGGGGGGAGGCTCCCAAGAGAGTGAAACGTTTGTATTATTATTTTTTCACCTACATTCGGCTTTTCCTTTAAATTTCTTTGGGAGCCCACAAGATAATAAAACTGTTATTTTATTTATTTTTATTCTATATTCAGTTTTTCTTTAAATTTCTTTGCAGGTCCCCAAGAGTGTGAGGCCCTAACCCATATGTTGTTTAGCTTATACGGAAATCGGGCACTGATTAGTTTTATTAGACAGATGTTTTTGTTGTTTCATCTAGTATTTGGTGTAATATTGGTTGACAATTAATGAATATTTACTTTTACTTTTAAGGAAGCTGTGAATTATAAACCTTGACGGTCCTTGTACCTCACGCTAACAAGTTTCTTCAGTAATTATTTTTTCCCTACCGTCCGGGGACCCCCCCCCACAAACCGGGGCCCGGGGCGGGGGCACCGCTCGTCCCGCCCTTACGCCGCCACTGCTACTAGTAATAGTATTCGAGCACAAAGAACACATTGCACTGATATACAAGGTTTCGTGGTTTTGAAATGAAGAGCTGCATCGGAATGGATTTTCCCCCATATATTCCACAAATGACTTTCAAAATTTCCGTAGCATTTATTTTTTAACATTACGAAAACGTGAACTTTGAAAATAAAACATTAATTTATATATGACAACGTTTGTAACGTGTGAAAATATGCTCTGAAGGGACAGAATGAATGTGTAAGGATTAGGTAAACACAAATTTATATTGCAAAACCAACATACCTAACATTCACCACTGGACTTTCCTTCAAACTTCCTCTTGGTGGATTTTCTTCAATGTTCTTCCGTAAGTCTGTTTTTAACATCTAGCAATAGTCAGCCATCATAATTATGTCAAATCCACTTTCCTTGGCATCTCTCTTCCAGTACTTGAATAACCTAATGGAAGCACTCGCCATATTCTTCCGTAAAATCGCCAATTTAGATGAGAATGAAGAAAGTGAAGTTTGACGCTCATGTTGTAACCAAGCAGTTTATAGGATTCTAACATCTAAAACAGTGTAACTCTTCAAAACGTTTTGTAACACATTTTTGAATGCAGTCCATTTTACAGTTCGCACTCACTCATAAACTTATTGGATATGTTGTCCACCATTAATTTTTGTATTCGTGAGCTGTAAATGTACCAGCTTAGATGTTTTTTTAAGACGTGGTTGATTAAAGCAAGGTGCTGAAAGCATTTGCTGCCTGTGCTGAAAGCTGTTACGAATTGCTTCGTTAACCTTGCTCTGAAGCCCCATTCACACAGAAAGTAAGGAAATTTGGTGTAGCCTGCATGTTGATGGTACAATCCGCGGCAAAAAATCTGCAACGTGAGGATGTAAGTTTATTGTGAAACTACGCCTAACAGCACAGGGAATGAACGTAACATCTAAGTGGAACGAATCACGCCAGGATAAACCTCGGCCTCCTCCCGTGCACACTTATTTTGGAGCAAAAAACTTCGTCATTTCACAATAAACTTATATGCTCATGTTGCAGGTTTTTTGCCGCGGATTGTACAACATTCCAATCACCTTGACCACACACTGACCATTCATGACGCTTGCACTGAACTTTTTCAAGCAGAAATTTAAGGTTGTCAAACGTCTCCTTCAAAGTCACAGAATGGATGGATGGATGGATGTTAGTATTGTGTAATAAAGCACCTTTAAACACTTTTCTATTTTACATTTTCGGATTTGGTAAAAATAATCTTCCAAAAAATCTATGTAGTCAAAGTGATACGTTGAAGATCATTTTCGGAATCTGCGGCAACAATCAACTTCTATACCTCTTCACTTCAAAACAATAGACAAACTTGGAAAATGCTGATTAATGCTTTTTTAACCTTTAAGATCGTTAGTTTTTGAACATTTATCTAGATTTCAATTTTAAGTGGGGATGAAGGAAATGAGTTAGATATTTATGAAAGACAAATCAGAGTAAGTACAAGTACAGAATATGCTTGATGAGCAAAGAGCATTAACCCTTTCGAAACGGGCGTGACATATCCTGCTGTAGCCCTAAAGGATTAATCACTTATCAATGATTCTTCAACTTGTCCAACGTAATATGAGCAGAGCTACCACCCTAAGAAATTTCGTAGTGCATTTAATAGAGATTTGAAGTTCTTCTTTGACAAAAATATAATATGTTTGCACCGATTTTTAATCTAGAATATGATCTGATTTTTAAGTGTATTGAAATATCTTAAAAAGATTATCCATAGAGTTAAATAGTTTCAGAAATAAAAGTAACATTGTAAATGTGGATAAAAGAGAGTTACTTGCTCTGTACGGCATTCTGTCAACATGGAAATTATAGTATGCGACGAACTTTTTGCGTATTAAAAATACACACTTATTTAGAGCGTACGAAATGTAGAGAGGTCTAAACTTTCTTTTACAATAAACTTGAGGTGGGTCCTTATCCTGATTCTCGAGTTACAGTGTATTAACTTGAGCTCGGTAAGTTTGGTGAGTGGCTGGCGTGCTGGGAATAAATAATCGGCAAATAGTCACAAAATGATAAATAAAATCAATGGACTTAGTAATTTTAATTAGTCTTAGAAGTTAGCATAATACGTCATAGTTCATGAAGAATGAAATACAAATACGTACTTTATATTATAAGCTCAAAAGATCAGCTACTGAGAATATGCCTACAATTCTGTATTTAAAGACAGAAAAAAATGAACTACTTAAAATAGCAACAGTTCGACGTTTATTATTGTCAGGTTACGTTGAACAAGTATTATTTTATAGATATACAAAAACTACATTCCAACAGCTTTTTCAACTTTACAATTAATCAGCAATGAAGGGTTTTCCTCACTGTAAACTTTTTTTTTATCTACCTGTCTAATCTCTAACCACGTATTTTTATCGTAACTACCTCTGTATTGAGAAATTTGTTCTGTGTAGTGATACTATGCAGAACACCAGAAATTAACGTCAAAGATGGCGTAGTACAATGAAAACTTGACCCACGACCTGCTGTGACACATCAAAACACATCGTCAACTCTGACCCATGATCCACGCCCTCCTCTCCACTGACTTAAGAGTTTACACCTGTAATAAAACAAGGCTGCGAAATTATCACTAATCGGAGTGGGAATTTCTATGGCCGATCGCTCTATTATAATATCAGTGGACCTGACCTTTACGGTATAAAATGGTAAAGTGTTTGTGATGGGTCATATTACGATGATTTCAATTTAATTATCAATCATATATAATTATTTCCTTGTTGAATTACAGATACTACTCAGGTAAGTAAGTATAAATAAATTAAAAAGAAAGAAAATGGTGGCCTTGAAAGTAAAAGGTAGACAAATTCACCAGTGTTCAAAACATACTATCTACAATATACTGAGCAGACTAGGTCGGTGGGTCAGAGTCGATCATGGTGGATCGTGGTGGTCATGTCCTGCCGACCCACGATTCATTGACCCACTCCATCTCTGGTTCACGTGTGAAGAAGAGTAATTAATTCTTTAAATGAATGCTGCGTCATAATCTGGTCTCATCAGTTTGCGATTGATTAGCGTATTTAAAACATTGAGCGCATAATGGCTTCTAAGAATGGCCGAATTAAGCTTGCAAAATAATATTACGAAAATATTGGGAATCTTAATTAAGCGCAATATAAGGTCCCGGGGAGAATTTCGCAGCTCCGGGGGAGAAAATTCCACCCCATCCCACCCTCTGAAACCATCATTGAGTGTAAGTACAAAATTTTTAGTGTCTAATGACTCTCTATTCTCATGTTTTTCTTTAATCTCGAATTTGAAAATGCACTTCTTGTCTCGTTTTCAAGACGAGACGAGACATTTCTCTTCTCGTGGGCAAAACTACCTAGGGTAAACGGGTGAAATTTTCTACCTGTAAGCAGTGCTTAAAGTGAGCCGGTTATGCATCCGAAAGTTAGAAAATCGGCCGGTATGGGATACCGTTAAAAGTAACTGATTTAAATTGAAATTTACATGTAGGAAAAAACAAAAACAGCTTTTACACACAGAAACAAGTATGATGTTATCATTGAGTCAACAAATATGTTTGTACTATCAAAAATTTCGTTTCTACTGCTTCGAAAGTTAATAATAATGATGATTAACAATATGTAAGGTTTCCATGTTATTGAATGGAATACAATACAATACAATGGAATACAACGGAAAACAATATTCATTGTTTTGAAGAGTTAGTTTTCAAAACGTCTCTTGTCCGTTTTTGATTCAAAATTCAGATAGCGAGTAAACCAGGGGTGCCCACAAGGGGGGGGGCTATGACGAAAACTGCGTCATTGAAATATTTGGGGGGGGGTAAAAATCTATATAAATATGTTTGAGGGAGTGTAAAAATTAATCGAAAATATTTTTTTTCATGGAAGAACACCTACGGATAGACAATTGAGGGGGGGTGCGTCATGGACATGAGGGGGGCACCACTGAGTAAACTAATATTTATTTATTAATTTTTGCTGTTATTTAGTTTCAAAATCCATAGTCAATCTGAAAATATGTTTCTTAAGGATTTCGAAATTAAATCACATTAATTATAGCTAAAATTTAAAAAAATCTAGTTTAAACCTTATCTGAATTTTGAACTAAAAATGGGCAAGGGACGTTTTGAAAATGAACTCTTCATTTTATAAATATATTTCTCTTAAGCTGATGATAGTGGGGAGTAAAACATTTACATATTAGTCCTCACTCACTCCCTTTCTCTCTTTCTATAGATTTTTCAGGTCAAAAATGGTGCAAAAATGTCAGAAGTTGAGATGCTCATTAGGATTCTGTCAAAATTATTACTCTAAGCGGTCATGTTTGTTCCATACCGTCACCTCATCTGATGTCACTTTAAGCACTGCCTGTAAGGATAACACTACCTTCTATATTGCATTAAAAATAGTTTTAAATTTTGATAGCACAGAGTATTTATCGACTGTACTACTTTCTTCAATCGTTTAGTAGTAGGAATACGGTCATAACTGAGAAGGGGTTTACTGGAAAGCCAAACTGTCGAGTAGGGGACTTGCTCCTCAGAACACCCTACAGTTCCATCTCTCAGGAATAAAAGTGGATCTGAAAAGATAGGGGATCTGACGTCACCCGTCTCCGTGCTTATCTTTGCCCATTGTAATATTTTAGAATAGAATAGAATATTTTATTGTCATTAAGCTTTACAAGCAAAAGACAACGTCCGAATGATATAGGGCTATATGTACTTCCGCAACAATTTTTATAGAGGTAAGTTAGTCAGTACTTCAGATTATATGCCCGAAACCAAATTGCCTGTATAAAAATTGTTGCGTGAGTTCCTTGGATTCTGAAACATGTATTTTTGGATAGAGCACATATTAATTCCTAAGTAAAGTCTTGACCCGACTACGGTAGGTCACATAGTTTTGGAGCTACGGGCCTTTAAAAGTTCATTTTTATCATTTTTTCGGGAGCCCATAACTCCGAAAGGAAGCATTTGTGCACCCAGGTTGGTCTGTACTTTTCGTCAGTGGCGGCCGGTGGATTGTGGTTTCGGGTGTTGCAGTGCGAACGATAAGAGACAGAAGATATAAAGTTGACTCATTGACTAATCAGCATAACTTTAGATGCAAATGCTATGTGACATGTTAAATAAAATTCTGTGTTTAAAAAATAAAAAAAATGCAGAACATTTTATCCGATTAATCAACTTAATTAATTATTAAGTTCATTATCCTCTCTTTGATTGGAGCAAATCTGTCTAATACATGCTGGTTGAACTCTGGTATTCTTATTGTCAGGTCTTTTTCGATGGAAAGCATAACCAATGGTGATAACCTTTCTTGGGACATTCAATTCCTTGAAAGTGTCAACTCTTTCTCATATGGAAAAAAACTTTGCGTCTTTTGCTGACGCCATAGGCACAGTTAATATTAATTTCAGAAGTTTTGTAGATTCACTGAATATTTTTTCTAGATTATTGCGAACGATTCATTCTAGCAAACTCAGTCCCTGACAATGATCCGAATTCCTCTTCAGCGTTGACTGAAGAGAGTTTGTAGCAGAGATTAGTGTTATAAAAAAAAATGTACATTGAACACACTTTATTCATAGTTTATCTAGGAAAATTTAAAATAAATTGAGGAAATGTATCTGGTGCCGTGCAAACAACACTATTGCCATAAGATATCCTGTAAATTTAAACTGGATTTTTTTTTTGAACACACTCCTGAATTGCCCTTTGCTTGTTTTGTCTAAGTCTTAATTGATAATTTTTCCTCAGTTGAAAGCTCGTCAATGTTTTTTGTAAGTTATTTACAGAAGTCATGGTATACAATTCATTCAGAATTTGTAGGTTATTTACAAAATTAAAGCACACACAATAAAATTAAACCTAATAATTAAAAACCAAACCAGCTGATACAAAAGAGGTACTGGTATATGAATTTCGAATGTCACATATTCATACATCAACACACACACATGTGCGTAAAAGAAAAAAACTACACTCCAAATCATCCGTACTGGTTGTTACGCAATGCGCGATGAACACAATATACTTCCCCATGAGGCGAAACAACGCTTACCAATGTGATATGTTCTGAAAAGGAAATCTCGAAACCCGTCAGATGAAGGATCAGCATGTAACAGAAGCCAAAAATCAAAGAACATCAAAACAAACAGCACTGCCAATTCTACATCCAGAAATGTTAATTGGGAGGGGTCTAAAGTATTTGAGGGAGGTCCAATACGTCTACATAATATGGAACCTGTCTTATACTGCACCCGAAAAGACGATAAGTAATTCTTACTTACTGTCATCCATATTTTTAGAAAAAAATACCGTATAGAACGATTATTTTTATAAGAAAAGAAGAGTACATGATGAGGCGGAAAATAAAATATTTAGCCTGCATCAATCGTTTCTCTGTTAAACAAGTATAGTTCGTTAAGAAAGTCTACAAATGTTAGTCAAGTTTCGAAATTTTGGGGAGGTCCGAACACGGTGAACCCCACTCATGGCTACGCCCCTGAGCTTTTCTAACTAGTCCCAAATTCAATGTTGCATTCCCCATCATACAGTTTTATGTGGAAATTATCAAGAGTATAAAATATATTTATTTTATAAAATAAATTGTTTATGCTAAAATACTATCCACAGAGGGGGCGGAGCGACTCTACATACTGACTTATTAATATTTGATTCACAAATTACTGTAGAAGCCGCCTTCATTATCAATATAAGCTAAGAATTAACTTGTAAATAGGGTCTACTTTCATTTGTTTTCTCCTCTACTAGATATTTTCTTTCTTATTTTGTAATTCTGCAATCACTTTTTTTAATTGTCATTATATTGATTTGCTTCAGTATGGTCCCGTAATTTAAAAATATGAATGCATAAAAACAAATTCCATTTGTTAATTGCTAGTGAAAGAAAATTCAGAAATCTTATTTAGCGCGAAAAACCTTCTCGTTCACTGGAAACCGTGCTAGTGTTGCTGAAGCACTACAACAACCAGTCCCTTTAACTTCTGAGATAGGGGAAAGGAGACTTAACATTTGCTCCAATTGCCGCGCTGAAGGAATCTGGTCGTTGTATGCTTGCTGCAACACAATATAAATTAGAGACTCTGTGACGGATTATTTTTCCTTTTTAAAACGGATTAACGGAACGGACAGTTACAGAAGTAAAAAAATATGTTATTTAAAGTGTATATATGCGAGTATTAAAAAGTATTTTTTTCTGCTCTTCACTACTATTGATAATAATATTTTTTTTCTTGAAATACTTTGGTCGTTGCGCAACGCTGCAACACTAACATAAGCCGCCACTGCTTTTCGTTTTATTTTGGTGTCAGGAATCACCTTCCGAACGTTATCGGTGTTGTTTTGAAACACTCTATATATATAATAACCGTCACCAGATTATAGAAGTAATTTTTGTGGACGCTCTGCATATTTCGTAAGGACAGTAATTATTCTTCGATTTATACTTTATTTCTGCGACGCAATAATTTCTGTCTTCGGTGGGAACCGTTTTCTTTCCACGCAATAGGACAAAGGAGTATTTTGTCGTTCATTCATTCATATATATATATATATATATATATATATATATATATATATATAACGTTGTTTTGTGGTGAGAACATTTTAGTGAGCGACAAAGAACTTATTCATTTTCTGAACTATATATAATCGTCGTATATTTCGTACTTGAGTACCCAGTGTTTCTTCCTTACTTATTAACATGCAAGTTGGAACTAAATTAAGTGCATTCTTCAATCATTTATGGAAGTATTGCAGACCAGGTGTCCGAACGTCAAATCGTCGCCAACCATGTCGCTCTGCTAGTTCGTTACCTGAACGCTCCCACAACCAAGTTACCGCAATGATTTGTGCATCGTGGTTAGTGAACTGAAAATTAACGCAAATTCTTTTAACACTTAATTTGCAAGTACATACAGGTGATTTAACCTGAGTGCATTTTAGAATGAACTGCCAACATTGACCAGGCGGTCAATGCAGCTCGTATCTCGAACCTCTCAGTTCGAGAAGTTTTACTCCGCATCTTCAAGCAACCACCATGTTCGTTGGATTGGGCATCACAGTATCTTAAGGAGCATACGCTATTAGCCGGTGAAGGACTTAGTTACGGCTGGCCCCATTTAGTGAAGTCCCGGGTTCGTAAACCCAGTGCGTACCACTTGTAAACGCGCCCTCCAACAATCTCATTCTATTTTGGCGACTGTCTACATTCTTTTGTGTGCGAAGCAGCTACAAACTACCTCGTGGGTTTATCCTGGTATCCTCCCCACAGTGTTAATCCCAGATGTGAATTAATGATGTGAAAAAAATATCTATAGTGAAATCTTAATCATAATATATCTCTCTCTCTCTCACTCACACTCTCTCTATATATATAATATAGTGAAAAAGCGAAGTGTAATTTTTATTAGTGAAAATAGTTATATGTTCAGTGTTGAGTATTGTGATTACCTTTTTCAGTGGCGGCGATTGACCGTTAAAAGTGGGGGGGGGCAGGCATGATTTGAATATTTGTATATCAGTGTTAGTTTACCTGGTTGATGCTAACACTTTGTTTGTCGAAAGATTGTATAACTAATAGGATACTATATTTTTAAGTTAAAATACTATATATTCTATTTCATATTTTATTAAGGAAATTGACAAGAGCAAGGGAAGTAGGTACTAGTTCTTTGTATTCTTAAACAACGAAAGTGTAAGAAGAGATTTGATTTCTTGCTCATGAACATCTTAAAATGCTGTCTGGAAAATTGTGTGATCAGATTATTTAATAACAAACTTGCAAAACAAATAAATAGAAAGGATAATAGAGGGTTAACCTAAAAGAAATAGACAAGTTATGCTATGTATAATTTTTTTTGAGCAAAAAGATTTTACCGGTGGTACATGCATACATACTTGAAGTTTTGCGGCTGACAGTTTTTCTTTTGTTTCAATGACGGGTGTGTGACGTAAGCGGCCCCGCCCTCGAACTTGACATTGACGTGGCTTGGAGGAATATGGCGAGTCAAGTTGAGAAGGCTGTGTTCCGGAATATGCCAAGACAAATTCAGTTACTGTAGTGCAACGTCATTTTAGGACAAAGTATGGGAAAGACCAACCCACACGACAGTCCATTTATGACTGGGTGCATAAATTTGAAGAAACAGGTTGTCTGTATAAGAAATCCACGGGAAGACCTCCAGTGTCAAACGAAATAGTTGAGCGCGTTCGTGCGAGCTACGCTCGTAGCCCGAAGAAATCAACGACATGTGCAGAAAAAGAACTTGATATCCCTCAAAAGACTGTCTGGAACATTCTATGCGAACGTCTCAAGTTCTATCCATATCGACTGCAATTACTGCAAAGTCTCAATGAAAGTGACAAACAGCAACGTTCAGTTTTGCGTGTTCATACAAAATCTTTGTGAAGAAAAAGATGACATCATTCAGCTGCTTACATTTGAGGACGAATCAACCTTTCACATTAGTGATATCGTAAACAGAGCAGATTAGGGACTTAGAAAGGTTAACGTGTTTTGTGCTGTATCGCCCAAAAAGGTGTATGGACCGTTCTTTTCCAAGAAGAAACTGTTACTGGAAGAAAGTACCTTGACATGTTGCAACTTTGGTTGATGCCACAACTTGAAGAAGATAGTGACAATTTCATATTTGTGCAGGATGGAATCCCACCTCACTGACATTCCGATGTAAGGGGCTATCTTGACGAAGTTCTTCCTAGGCGGTGGATTGGCCGTTCAACTGATGAGAACATGGCTATGACTCAATGGCCACCATGAAGTCCAGACCTCACACCGTGTGATTACTTTCTGTGGGGTTTCAGAAAAGATAATGTGTATGTTCCCTCCCCTCTCTCAGTCTGACGGAACTGAAAGAACGAATCAGAGATGCCGTTGCATTGGTGGACAGTCAGAGTTTGATGCCTGTTTGGGAAGAATTGGACTACAGACTAGATGTTTCCCGTGTAACCAAAGGATCACACATAGAACATCTGTAGTTGTATCACAACCACTTCCAGATGTACCCTAACAACTCATGTAAGTTACGTTACCAGTAATTAAAACTCTTCATTTGGGGGACCACTAAAGTTGTCTATTTCTTTTAGGCTAACCCAGTATTACTCAGTAATGAATAATGAGGCTTGTTTTGCAAGTTACATAGAAACTTTAATGAATTAGGGATTAATGAACAAATTATATTTTTCATTCCACACAAGGTATTAAATGTATGTTATTACTCTAGAAAGACAGTAAGCTTCCCGAAACATTTTCGTTGCCATTAAGTGCAGTTTTCACTTTCTTGGAATACATCTAAACTCAACAATACTTAGAATCAATTCACACTCCAGTTATACAAAATAATCCTGAAAGCTAGAATTATGTTGAATTCAGTAAATTTAATTGTATATATCCTCGTACACCCCTAAACACACACTTCATTCGTATATTACACTGTAAAACAATAAAAAAATGTAGTAATTCTTTCTTATTGCTCTGTTTTTAATCAATATTTCTTGCTGTTAGAAAAAAAGAAAATACATTTTAGTCAATTTTTATGCAATTAAAGAATAACTTGTGAAAGTTTTTTTTAAGTGTTATCTATTAGTTTCAAAGCGTCTGACTAACAATGTAAGAAGAAATGAAGTACGCTGGAATCATTGTGCTCGAATACGTTAAATTTTGGACAATTTTCAGTGGCAATTAAAACGCAATTCCTGTAGCTTTCTTAATACAACAGGAAGAGAACTAACCAATACGTACTCACGCAACGGCAAATATATGGCATCATTCTTTTCTATGAACCAGTAATATATATGCAATAACTTTACATTTCCAAATGAAACTATATACATCAATGGGTAACTTCAAAAAAGTGGGGGGGCAACTGCCCCCCTTTGCCCCCCCTAATCGCTGCCCATGACCTTTTTCTCCTGCATATTTTTTTTACTAGTGTTTTAATAAATAAGCAAAGTGTCATTTTATTTAATTGTTTTTGTTACATGTATGAGTGATATTTGTGTGCGTCGTGGTCTGAGTGACCGTCTGATCGTCCGTGAGGATTTCGAGACGAGACACCCGAAACTCTCGGTACCTAATGCTCATCTCATTATTGAAACCGGAGGGCAATTTGGGAAAAGATCTGTAATCCCTTTTTGGAAATGTTCTTCGATGTCTTAACCAGGTAAGTTCAGGTTTCTTGAAAGCAAGGACGCCCATGTTGTGGTTTCAGAAGGGGGCAATAGTGATGAGCGCAAGAGTCTTGCTCTTGCAGTTTTTGCAAGAGTCTTGCATGCAAGACCAAGGCCAAGACCAGGAATCGTGATGCAAGACCAAGACCAAGGGGTGCAAGACCAAGACCATACCTGCAAGACCAAGACCAAGACTCTTGTGCAAGAGTCTTGCACAATTACTGGTACTGCTTGAATCTTTTTTATCGAATGTAAAAATGAGAAAAAATCATTACTTCTTTCACTTGAATTTCTTGGCTAGAGTAAAAATACCACTGGAGTGAATGTGTTCCCATTAGTTTATGCAATCGGTGGTGTGAGTCGATCTGCCCCTGTAGCATATAGCTACAGTATGTCGTTTTCTGAATCGGTTCGCGTTTTCTGTTGTTATTCCTCGTTCTCAAGCCACACAAGTGCCATTCTAATCAAAGCTTGTTGCATACAGAGAAATTATCCATTGGTGCTGGATTACAATGTATTCCTCCGTTTTTAAAGAATGAGGATTACTTATCGTGAAATTACACACTACAGGTGTGTGTTATCTGGAGTTAACTTAAACCTTTAGCCCTCGAGCTGATAAAGTTTGTAGACTCGTCCTGGGATAAATGTAGCAAAAGATTAGATTTGTTTTTCACCCTTCAGTTGATTTGCCTCAGTCTGCTGACGAAACGCCACAAACGTCCAGCAAGAAGAAATTTGCAAGATAAAAAAGCAAGTGTCGAGCCCAAAAGGTAAATTTCATGCGTACTTTGAAGTTGTTGCGGTAAGTGGGGAACATCCCTATGGTTATGCAAACTATGCAAAAATCTAAGAATAAAGTGACATTAAAAATGAAAAACAGTAACACTTCAGGATTGAAAAATATATATATATATATATTTCATCAGTGCATAAGAACGAAGCGCAGGTACTATTTCCATTAAAGCATCTACAAACTCAAAATATTGCAAATTTCTTTAAACCTGGTTGGATTATAATCAATATTATTTTTATTTTTCTCTCCTTTTTGGCCGATATTGCGAAACATATCACCATCATCATCATAGCTATTCTGTCATTATTAGAAGATCACTTGCTGCAACTGAGAAGTTTCGAAATACGGTGGGCCTCAGCTAGTCTCTTCGTCTTGATGTAGCAATTTTCTGATTTAATACCTTTTTCCAACTACAGTCTCTTTCGCCTCTCCCTCTCTACCCTTCCACCATACCCTCTAATACGTCCCTCATAATACAGTTCCTCCTCAGTCAATGTCCCAATACATGTCTTAATACATCTAAAATTCTTTTATTCTACCCTACGGCTATTATTTCTAACACCTTCTCTTCGTTTTCTGTTCAACTCAGCTAATTCTCTCCTTTTTTCTCCATGCTCATGTTTCGAAAACCTCCAATTTTTTCATTGCTTTTCCGTAATGTCCATGTTTCTGCCCCATAGAGTACATATTTGGAATCACTAAAATAAAATCCTTATATTTAATCGGAAGTTTTGTTCAATATAAAGATTAGCTAATCGAGGTTGATAAAAAATCTGATGCCTTTAGATTGTAAAAATTATTTTGCAATTCATAGTGTTTCAGTAATCTGTGCCGTTTTGATTTTCTTTCATGCGTTTCAGGGGTAGGGTCCCCAATTTGGGAACCAATGGAGTATTGTATCTGTTAAAAAATATAAAAAGATTACGAAATGATGTGATTTATCTTAAAAGTAGTGAAGCGGGGGCAACCATTGAAAAAAAAAAAAAAAGTCATCGCTTATGTTGTACACTATCTTCATACTTACACGAAGGTAAACTACATTGCATTTAGAAACATACATTGTATTTCCGTTGCTATTGGCGCATTGTAGAATTTATTATCTCTGATATCCAGCGTAAAATTCACCTATGAAAATCATAAATTTCTTAAAAGCAAAACTACCAAGATTCTTGCAAGCAAGACCAAGACCAAGACCAAGACTGGGTATGCAGGACCAAGACCAAGACCAAGACTGGGTGTGCAAGACCAAGACCAAGACCATGACCACCCGGGTCTTGGTCTTGGTCTTGCATTTGCACATCACTAGGGGGCAAGTATATGCGACATTTCAAATATAGTTTTAAATTTTGCTGTAACTATTCTAAAAATTCTATTGGATTTTCGATCTTGCGAAGTACAATTTTCTCTAGGGGGGGGGCGATCATCCCATCTTGGCCCCCTGATCGGCGCCCTTGCTTGAAAGTACTTATTGGTGGGACAGTAAGGGGACAGATCCGGAAAGCGGTTATATATATATATATATATATATATATATATATATATATATATATATATATATATATATATATAAATCTTAATAATTCTTGAAACGCCCGACCGATCTCGATCAAATTTTCAACATAAATGACGTTCAGGCCTGAGATGGTTTTGTCATTTCACTTTGACGGTGCAACTTAGGAGAGGAAATTTATAAATAATCGAAAACGACCGATATTAGTGTTGAATCCATGGTTTTCGAGGTCGCTGAGATGCACAATGACGCTTCTGAGAATGGTTAAATCCAAATTCAGCACTGGAGCTTGGGGGAGAGCTAGATACATAAATATGATCGAAAATAACCTATATCAGTGACGAAACCATGGTTTTTGGGATCAGTGACACTTCAGATCCCGTTTACATCCAAATTCAGCCCCACATCTTGGAGGGGGGAAAGGTAAATACATAAAACTGATAAAAAATAACCCATATACTCATATTAGTGTCGAATTAATATTTTTCGGGGTCGCTGACATGAATAGTGACACTTTCAATCCCGTTTACATCCAAATTCAGCCCCGCATCTTGGGGAAAGGAAAATATACATAAAACTGATCAAAAACAACTCATATACCCATATTGGTGTCGAATTCATATTTTTCGGGGTCGCTGACATGATTAGTGATACTTTCGATCTCGTTTACATTCAAATTCAGTCTCGCATCTTGGGGGAGGGATATTATATATATATATATATATATATATATATATATATATATATATATATATATATATATATATATATATATATATATATATATATATATATATAATGATCAAAATGACTGTTATTAGTTTCGAATCCATAGTTTTCGGGGTCGCTGAGATGAACAGTGATCTTTCTGATGCCGTCTAAATCGAAACCACTAAAAACGAAAACAGCATATTTCATGGATACCAAACACATGAGATACGGAGATGTACGTACATTTAAATTTTCATTTTAATCCAGCGAAGCGGGTAATCAATGCTAGTTGGTTAATAAAATCACCATTTGATTTCTGTAATTTTGAGTAGACGATACTGGTACTACTGTTGCAACTCATCTTTTGGGGTGGGTCAAGAAGGAAAAGTGCATTATTCAGGTGAGTCAGTATAATTTTACTCTTCGATCACGAAAATTATTAAATTCGGTATAAAAAATATTTTGTAAAAGTACTTTGAAGCGTAAGTTTGAATTGAAATACATTTTTGAGAGTATTACGAAATGAACTTTATCTCTACATGCGTTTAGTTGAGTAATCCTACACGAAGCATGGAATACCGTATGTTACAATTAGAAATTCTTAGAAAAGAATGTTTTATGAATTTATTTGAAATTCAATATCTCTGTGGGGTATTGGTGAAGGATATATTTGGTTTTCTATTGCTTTTTTATCAGGTAAAGGAAATGAAGAGGTAAGTATTTTGTAAGAGTAATGTATTGGACTTACGGTAAGAGTACCACATGTCTTGAACCCGTCATCTGTCGGCGGCACGTTGTACTTCACTCGGAAGCCGCCATATCGGTAAGTGACAGTGGTGTTTGATTTTGAGTAGTTATAGTACAAATTATAGTATAACTTTGTGTAATTTAGCCGTAAAATATAGGTAAAGTTGTAGTATAGTTATTGTAGATTATTTCCTATTTTTAATAAGAACCAAAATGAAGTCGGAGCTATGAAGTGTATGTATTGCGTAAGTACCGGTGGTAATCTAAGACAGCGGTCTCGGGCAAATTGGAAAGTAATGATTATCTGATTAAATATTTTGTTGGAAGCTATATTTTCCTAAGTATCTTTTTCGTAAATTAGTTTTAGGTGCTTGTGTGTGTATTTATTTCGGATAAGGAAAAAAAATCGTGGGGTGAGTTTTTAATCAAATGTGTTCCTCCATTACGTGTCGTTTTTCCTCGTGTGCGTGGACAAAAGGAAGTGAGTTTATAGTTGTAAAAAAAAAAAAAAAAAAAAAGTTTGATCTATACACTTCCAAGAGCTATTTTTGATGTTTGCATACTCTGTTGGTAATAAGTGTGGCTTTGTGACAAGTGAAGGGAAGTATGATTTAAAAGGGTTTTAACGAGTTTAGCGTCATGTAGCATTGATTGTATGTTTAACATGAAGACCGGCATGGTTCATATTCGTATATTTTAATGCGAAACTCAGTTTTATAAAATCACAGTTCTTTCATTTTAACCATGTATACTACCTGTATAAGATCAATATGTTCGTGACGTGAATGTGTTTAGTTTTAATGTAAGGATTTCGGGAATTAGATTCTTTGCGTGGCAAATTAGTAAAAAAGTGCCGTAATTTTACCCTTGGATATTTTGTACCGTATTAATTTGATAACATTTTTTATTAAAAGTCAGTATGTATTACTATAGCGATGTTCGTGAAAAGAAAGGTGGTGGTTCAACTATTAGCACGTGCGCAAGGCTTCCCGGTTTAATTTTTTAAATGGGCAATTGTGGATTTTTTTTTTTTTTTTCTGGTTCAGCATCTCACGTTTATACCCTTTCAGGTTAAAGGAAGCTCATTAGTGAAAGTCGATAATTGAAATTCTTGCTAAATTTTACAGTACACGCCCCAACTACCCATCAATAAATAGGGCCATCAATAAAAATACTATAGAGTAGGATAGGGTTTTGTTTGCTGAGGCAAGTTTACACAGTTTCGTTAAAATTAATCAGGCATATTTTCTCGTGTCTGCGTAATATACAAACTGGAGAGACCATTGTCAAGTTCATATAGCTTTGTCCTCCCAACAGTAACCTGAACTTATGTACACATGCCCTAGCAGTCCGCTACATCAGCGAGGCGAGCATAAAGAAAATTGTGCCTGTTGAAATGTAAATTTGTTTGGGATCGAGTGAACTGTTGACATCTTACAGCGTAAGAAAGGGAGGAAACTTCCGATAGGCTGGTAGATGCTTTTTCTGAAGGGCGGTGAGGGAAGGTTCTGGAACAAGGGTCCTTTATAGGTTAGTTGCTAGGTTAGTTTCATTCTGTACCAGGGTTTAGTATGTATTACCAGGGTTCATAGCGAGTTTTTTAACTAAGTTACATTTTCCAAGTTGTTCACTAAAAGCTACTTTTTTTGGGAGGTAAAGTGAATCTTTCTTATGATTTGTTTTGCGTTGACAGTTTTCTAAAGAAATAAATGGAAGAAGGCAGAATCTTGTTACTCATTACTCTTCTGGAAGTTTCAGTACTTGCTGCCACATGTGAAAGTCAGCTTTATTCTCACTTCAGCTTTTATTCTTTCTAAAGCACAGTGGATGGTTGATGGATGATTAAGATCTGTAGGTGGGGTTGAGAACGCTTCTGTCTATTCTTTCTTTTGTCATAGTATTTGTTTTCTCTCAAAATGCCCCATTCAATGTTGAGTGTGTTTGTGTGGTTCATGTTCATTTTGTGCTTCTTGCATGCTCTTAAAGAGTAGGTGATGAATTTGAATATTTCATGGCTTTGAGAACTCACAATGCTAAGTTAAATATAATGTCTGGGGTGAAGAAATTCGGAAATAGGCTAGAACTGGTTCCACTTAGAAGCTTCGTACATCTGCTTAGCGTAACTACAAAGCAAACTTAGAAAACCTAAGAAAGGAGGAAGCTCAAAAAGAAGTAAAGAAAAGATGAAACAAAACAGAGGTGATTGAGAAATTAAGATAAAAAGGGGCATGATGGGATTTTGGTCATTTTTAAACTATTTACAAGAGACCAGACCACTAGGAGCCCTGTAATACATATGGTATTGCCGAGCGAGCACTAGGGAGTGAAGGCGGGTCTTTAGCCTGGCAGGGCAAGTAGTTTTGTCTTCATTACAGCTCAATGGGGAGGGAGTACCTATGTTCTAGAACTGCCGTGAGGCGAGCATACTTATTTTTCCTGCATTGGGCGGATTTGTGTGAACTGTATATATTTCGCGACTTCTCATGTGTAATTGTTTTCCTCGTGTAGAGTACTTTGAGATTCATTCATGCTTTCATTGAGAACAGATGGGGTTTACTAATTTTTGCATGGTTTCTGAAGCAAATAGAAACAGGTACAGGGTAGATACCATTTGAGTTTGATTCGTTTCCCGCACGATTCATTGAATGTCTTCCGAACTTCATGTCACAGAGGAAAAAACAGGACTGAGGTATAACGTAAACATGCCTACGCGATTTAGCAGGGATCACAGTAATCGAGCACCAGATGGCTCTGGCAGTCTCATTTACATGATTAAATGTTACAAGAAGTTTAATATTTCAGCGCTCAATCGCAGAGCTTTTCTGCATAGCTACTTTATTTCCTCGTAAGAAGAATAAACAAATGTTAAACCGAAATTCGTGAAATATTGAATCATTTCAAAAGACCGCCTGAACCATCTGGTGCTCGGTTGCTGTGATCCACGCAGTAAATCTCGTTCACGTTTCGACGTTTACGTTACATCTGTCTTGTACTTTGTGTTCATGTACTTTCTTACGTATTCTGCGAGAATATTGATTTCGTTCACTCAAAATAGTTCGGTAATTGAAACTTCTTAGTGCTATTTTTTTCCTTGAATAGCATTGTAGAAGTTGTATTTTTCTTTGAGGATATCATAACTTTTGTCATCTTGTTTGATCTCGATGCTGGCAGAGACATACGTACTGTTGTTAATCTATGAATTTAACTAAACATGAAAGTGTTTCTCCATTTTATATTACACTTTTAATGCGAATCTCAATTGTATACATTTCATGGGATGAACATTAGTTACACAGGAAAGATTGTTTTTAGTCTGTTTAGTTGGTACTAGTGTTCTGTGCGCTACATTTTGCAAGACTTAACAGTAAAATACTTTCCATGAAAAGACATGTTTATCGCCCCCAGAAATGTGTTCCTTATGGAATTAAGTACAAAGTGATAAAATTGTATTTTGATTTACAAATGTAGCGTTATTAATGTAAAATCGGAGTATGTTTAGTACAAGGGGTCCGGAAGCACACACACACACACACAAAAAAAAAAAAAAAAAAGAGAAATGAGTGATACAAGTACTTAGGCGTACCATAACGTAACCTAATATTAGTAGAAATAAGCGAAGTTCTATCATTTTTTGTAAAATTATGCGGGGCCCTTATGCTAATATAACGTAAACTAACCTAACCTACCCTACCATAAACTGACCGAATATGAGCAGAGATTAACAATTTATAGAGAAGAGCTGGACCCCTTCTGTTAATCATACGCCGTAAAATCATTAAAAGTGCTTTGCGACGGATGAATTTTGTATATAATAACATTATTAGATGCTGTTTTTCCAGCGGCGGTGTATTTCTGCACGGTGTACAGAAGCTGTATTTTATGTTTACAAGTGGAGCGTTACTATTATGAAACCATGACAAGTGCTGCTGAAACTCGTGTCATTGCCAAACCTACATCCTTTCACTACCCTTGCTTATGCATGTACCTACTGTCGCTGCCTCCTTCCGGACGCCTTCCCGCGCTACTTCGCCCTACCCTTATTTGGTTAGATAGCATTCTTGCTTTTTAGTAGCCACCTGGTACAAGTTGTTGCAGTGTAGTATTTTTGGCACACATCCGTAAACGTATTTATACGCAAATCATATAAAAATTGTAATTTTTCAGTATTTCTGTTGGCCCCTTGAATTTTATCCATGCGAACTGAAATATCACCCACCACAAGTCTTTTAGAGAACAGTGAAGGAACTATGGAAAGACTTGTCTTTTCGCAACAGATATTTCGAGTGTTTCACCAAGAATAAAGCTGTACGGTTTAGTTGAAGGGGTCCAGCCTTATTTTCGAAAAAAATAATAGAATTTTACTTATTTCTGTTATTTGGTTAGGTTACGATGTTAGAATTAAATATTCATATTTCCTTAACGCGCGCTCGCAGTAAGTACGTAGTCGCTACAGCATTTTTTCATTTCTCATATCTGCAAGTAGTAAGATTCCATTCTTAAACGATACAGGAATAAATTCCGTGAACTTCTCTGCTGTGAATCTTTTTACGTACTTCTGGGCCCCTTGAACTAAACATAGCTATTTATTATTTTTACAAACCTTCTGTACCTGTTATTCGTGTATTTGGCTGGCAACACAGAATATGATCCAGGTATTCGAGAAATCCGTATTGTGTTTAACTGTTAGTAACGAGTTTTCACTTGTCTGAAATGTAAGATTCCGAAGATAATCATCCATGTGGTGGCTATGTTAAAGTCTACAAGCATTTTATCGGGATGAGAGGTGCTTAATGTCCATTGTTTACTTTGTATTTTAATTTTCATCTAAAATTTGACTGTTCATTTTTATGTTGCTAGCTAACCGAAGGATTTTATATATATAATAGTGCCTGCAGTTTTATGCTAAGACAATCGCAAGTTGTAAGATGACAAGGGACAGAAACATCAAGATAATGGCATACTTAGGTTTCAGTTGACGGTAATGACACTAGTGAGTTAAACACTTCTGTAGAATCAAGTTTTACTCATTTATTTTTGAAAATTTCTGTGACTAACAGAATTGCGATTTTTTTATTACTCCAGACATCGCCTGCTATATATATATATATATATATATATATATATATATATATATAAGATTGGGACTCTAAGCCTGTTGTCAACATAGTACAGTTAAGATTGAATGCTCAGTTTGTAGTTGTCAAACACGTTAATTATATTTTCATGTAGCGGTTTGAGTTGCTATTATAGTGTTGCGCGTACATTTGAAGCGCGTTGAATATGTCTAATCAAATGATTCCATTTCAGGATTTTGAGACTTGACAAACCAATACCAAGATGCCTGGCGCTAACAGTGTTGGTACTTTTAAAATATTTGTGGGCAACCTGACAGAGAGCACAAATGCATCGGATGTGAAGCCTTTGTTCGAGAAGTATGGCAAAGTAGTAGAGTGTGATGTTGTGAAGAACTATGGTTTTGTGGTAAGTGCTTGCTACGTAATATCTAACAAAGTTTTATATGATGCATACCAGACATCCAGGAAACGGTAAGCTAACATCGTAGGTGCATAGATTGATAAACTACCTGCCCAACCGACAGTGTATTGAAGAAATTTGTCGTTGAACGAATCTTGTCGATTGTTTCTAATTGCTCCAACTACAAAAATTCTTCAATATGCATTAATTAGCTTATCTTTGTATCTCGTAAAATGCATTAATCCTTCTATCGGATCTCGCTGGAGGCACTTGATCGGAAAGATGTAAAAGCTTTTTTAGGCTAGCATTCCTGAGATTTTCCTCACGGCAACAAAGAATATACCACAGTGGTTTATAACTAGAAAGGTAGAAACCTGTATTCAAAACTAGGAAGGTAGAAATAATTTCCCTTTCAGCGTTATTCGAGAACAAAAACGCGTTGTAAAATATAGCGGAAAGCTAATTGTAATGAATTCAGCATCCCGAGAACGTACTTACAGAAAAAGGACTTGTTTCAAACTTACGAGTAAAATCTTTGTCTCCTAAAGGAACAAGAAAATGCTAGAAGCGGCGCGTATTGAAATTAGCCTTCCAGGACGTATAAAACATCCGCAGATGCAACTAGTACTTGGCACCAACTCTCAAACTAAGTTCGTTGTTGGTATGATTTTTCTGGCTGGCCCCTAGTATATAAAGATTCTACCTGCATCCTTGGGTAATGCGCAAAGATTTTCTTACTGCGCGAGAGTCAGAACATACGTATATGTAGTGTAAGGTAGTGATTGGTTTGGTTTAAAGAAGTGAATAGTATCTAGAATTCAAATTTGTCAAATGTTAATTCCAGGTTTGGCTTGTTTAAACAAAAACACAAGGTCGAAAATATTGAATCGCAATATAGGCACAGGTTAATGTGCACGGCTGTCGAAATAGCTATGGAATTACCAAATAGTTACATTGATAGCTAAGGAACTCTCCTAAATTTATTTATTTTTTGGTCTAAAAGAAGTTTTTTTTTTTTTTTTTTTTTTTTTTTTTAACTAAACTAAGTTCTCTACATTTGCTAATGTAGCTATGGGGTGGTTCGAATTTTCTAGTCTAAAGAACCCAGTGTTTTTTGTTGGATAAAACAAATAATGAAACCAAAGATATCAAATTCCAAAATTATACTTCAAAGCTTGAATTTCGAATAGTATCCTTAATGTGATTATAATCAGTTTCTTTAATTGTATTTCTCAGTACACGCCTAGTTACAGGATTTGCTTTCAGGTATGCATTTTTCAAAAGGAAAATTCTAGTTAGAATTGAATAAGACTGGAAAAAGAATGTTTTGAAATCATGCTTAACAAACTTAGTTCAATCAAACTCTGTAACTACGTTCAACTGTAATCTGGGAGGCCAGGCAATGAGATTGCCTTTATGTAATAAATACTTGGATATTAGTGCAAATGCATTTCTCCATGTCAGCTATTTAGATTGAAGATAGTTTACTTTAAAACTGATTTTTTCAACTATTTGGATAATTACACACGTACAATCGAGAGTTGTATTAAGAATGAAACTAAATTTTATAATTACGGATTGCACAAGTCATTTTAATGTTTTAATATAATTTGAATCGCTATTTCCCTTTAATATGTAGTTACGAAATTTAACTGACATAGTACCGTTAATAAAACTTAATTGGGTTGGGAAGACTGTTAACTAGTGGTATTGCGGAGTATGTCAATATTGTTCCCTGTTATTTGCTTGCATCGTACCAAATTTGTATTTCCAGTGGCGTATCAAGATGATTGCTCCTATGATCCCGTCGCTATCTGGTGTACGATGTTACGTGCAATACCAAGAATCATGTTAGGCATGAGTTAAGCAAGTTGGAAAGTGCATTATTAGTTCCTCGTAATAAAGGTGGAAAGCAGTTTGACTACGAGCTTTGACAATTGCGGTGTTTTTGTTTTGTTTAAATAAGCAGATCGTGAAAACTTTAAGAATGTTTGTGGAACTGCAAATCTTGCTCCTTGGGGAAAGCAGGGGTTTGCCTTTGAAAGAAGAGAAAAAGCAGTATTGAGGATATAGTATAATACGCGTAAATAAAAATTATACGTGTTAACTGCTTCTGATTTGTATTATTTATTTTTCTTTCCAGCATATGGAAGATGAACCTTCTGGTCGGGATGCCATTCAGAACCTGAATGGTTACTTAGTGAATGGCCAACCAATGAAGGTTGAAGAAGCGACAAGTAGGAAGGGACCACAAACACCAACCACAAAAATATTCGTCGGCAATTTGTCCGACAAAACTAAGGCTGATGAAATTCGCAAACTATTTGCAAAGTTCGGAACAGTTGTTGAGTGCGACATAGTGAGAAACTATGGATTTGTGGTGAGTATTTCACTGATAAGACGTGGTATTTGTATGTAAAACTTGTAAGCTAGTAGTTTGCTGTAATTACCTGTAGTAAACTTTATAGATATCATACTAAATAGCTATCATGTAATAGTTTGTCTTGTGGCCACCAGGAGTGAGCTGTCATAACTCACCAACTTGTAGGAGAGTTCGGAGCATACAGCTTCTAGTGTCTGTTGACAAGGTTAGTGTTGCCAGCTAATTTGTATGGTAACACATTTTGTACGTTGCAAGTTTTTAATTTTATGTGTAGTCATCGTACACGTCTTAACTGGAACGTACCTAGTCGAATGGTGTGACGCGAATGAGTCCAGTTTGTTAGGGAATGAGTGTTTCTATATCATTATATTGACTACTATTGTTTCGATCAGTCCTAATTTTCCCATTTGCTGTACAGTTCCCTCATAGGTATAGGTTAACGTATAAGTCTGCTTGGGAGACTTGGGTTAGTCCGAGTGGGAATTCGTGATTCAGATCCCACGTTTAGCTTCTGGTCTCATGGGTGCTGAAGGGTACGTTTAACTCTAAATGGTCAACTAGCCCTTTACCATACAAAGCATAAATGACATATTTAGTAAAGAAATAGTCAAAATAGCAGTCACTAAACCATTCTTTCAATGTAAATACTTTTTCAGAAGACTATGATCTGCGATAAGTGTAACATGGTATTAGATTCATAGTGAAGTCATTCTTTCCAAAGTGTTGTGTAGAGATATGATTGAATTGACTCAAGCTCAGTTGACTGTAATTTTGAACTAAGAAAGTGCAGAAATGAGAAAAAAAAAAAAAAAAAAAAAATTGCAGGGTGCCTCAAAATTCGAATACTTTTGAATCTTACTCGATTCTGCTAACTCGCAGTATAGTATTAAAAAGTGTCGCATAAGTTATACAATGTAAAGGTTTGTGATTTGAACTAAATATCTAGACCACCATGGTGATGCTTGATACAATTTTACCTGTGGGTAACTACAGACTGTTTCAAAGAATGTGTAGCCATCAACCATTTTTTTTTTTTTTTTTTTTCCAAAAACTTGGAGAAAGGGTTGAGTTTCGATTAAAATGATAGTGTTTATTCAGCATATTGGAGTACATGTGTTATTTCACAGATACTTTATGCAGTCTTGAAATCAACCTTGGTTTTGAAAGTTACGTGAAGTGGTGTCCATTTCTCACCATGCATTCAGATTTCCTGCCGGAGTTGTCAGAAACATGCCTCAGCATTCGAGTGTATATTCGTCCAGTGTGCTTAATTTGTTTACAGCCTCAATTTAAGGCTCCCTCACAAAAGAAATTCCGACGAAATCTGGGAAAACTAGCGGGTCAAGCAGTGTTACAATTACGAGAAATTAGGAGAGCGGAACCTTCTTGCTAGAATCACATTTCGATTGCGAATTTGTCTTCGAATTCCAGAAAATTTTCCAGCATTGACAGCTAATGCTGTTGTCACCGTAACTGCTTTCTTTGTATTGTTAAAGAAGTGGACGTTTCTAGGGTTAGGACAAACCAATAGCGGAATTTGTTCACATACGCAGTTAAATGGGAATAGATATCACTTGGATGATGTAATGTACAGAACGCAAGATTGTTTTAAAGGTTTTCATGTATGGCTGTTCACTGACATGTACGCAAACATGTTGAAAGTATAAATGTACCGTTGTTCCCCAATGAGTACATTAAAATTTTGTATATTGCTCTACAGCTAATAGTTCCCGTAAAGGTTTTGTAATTATTGATTCCATAATATGAACTTATTTCGAATGTAAATCTTGTTTATTCATAGCTCTAACCATTGAGATTCAGGGCATTACATGCATGTAAAGGGACGAAAACCACAGAATAATTATGCTGAACTTTGTTCGCAGACTTAACTAGCAGCCAGTAAAAAAAAAAAAAAAAAACTCAGATACTCATACCTTTTGATAAAGCAAAGTCCTTAATGTAATTTTCCGTTACAAACTTGGACCATCGTTTGAGAGAATAGAACATTGCCTTGTAAGAGTAGCAATGGGAGATACCTTACATTCCAGTAAACTATGAAATTTTTATACTTTGACTATATGACTGACGTTTGATTTTATTTACGGGTTTATTTTTTCAGCTATAGCTTTTTTTGTCCAGTAAACAATGACATTTTTATACTTTTGATGACTATGACTTACTTTAAGTTGGTTTTAGTTACGGGTTTTTTTGCCAGCTATAGCTTTCTCGGTCTATTCCAGCACATAGAATCAAGTGCCAGTGTGAACGATGCAATTAAGGAACTGAATGGGTTTGTCGTTGACGGACAGCCAATGAAAGTCCAAGTTTCAACAAGCAAAGTCAGACAGAGGCCTGGTATGGGTGACCCAGAGCAATGTTACAGGTAAGTTTCTGTGAACAGGTAAAATTAGTACAGGGAAAGCACTCAATATTGCAATGAAATGTTGGTTGGTCATTACAAGGTCCATTGGAAAAAAAATAACGATATATAGGAATAAACAGGATTGTCAACTTTTTTAGCTGTAGTGTTAATAGTGCAGTAAGTTGACAATTTAAGAATTCTACATTGAAAGCATGAACTGAATAAATAGAGCGTAATACAGCGTGATTCAAAATGATGTGAACGATAGGGAAACGTTCTATAAGTGATAATACTCTTAACAATAAAATCTCGATGGACATAGTTTCAATATTATCTTAAAGTTTTGTTTGCAACGAGCGTAGTGTAAAATTTATCCGCTAGGTGAGTGATTAGTTCCGAGATGGCTGCCTGTGGTGCAGAGAGCATTTTGCGTTTTACAGTTTCAAGTTTGTCGGTCTGTTGTTAGTGTTGAGCGCGAGTTCCGCCCCACATTTCATAGATTCACCATCAAAGAACTCCATACGTAAGTGGTATGACAAATTCAACAGAATGAGATGCATTTGTAAAGAAAAATCGTCGATACGTCCACTTCTGAGGCAGATTGCGAAAGGGTTCGAACCAGGTTTCAACGCAGCCCGCAAGTCAACCAGGAGAGTTAGCAAAGAGCTCCAAATGCCTCAAACTACTGTTTGGCGTGTAGTGCGTACACATTTAAAGATGTATCCGTATCGAGTACAGTTGTTACAACACTTTAACACCTAATGATCACACGTGACGCAGTACTTTGTGAGTCATTTCAAGAATTGTGCAGTGTTGATTATGAATTTTTTGGGCAAACTTTGTTTCAGTGATGAGGCTACGTTCCAAGTGACAGGAAGAGTAAATAAACAATGTTCGCATTTGGGGAACTGAGAAGCCTCACCAAATCTGTGAAATTGTGCGTGATTCACCGAAGACAAATGTATTTTGTGCAATTTCATCTTCAAAACTTTATGGTTCGTACTTTGATGAAGGAACTGAGACTGGACAAACATTTCTACAAATGCTTACTGCGTGGCTTATGCCACAGCTCGAACATGACATTGCAAACTTCATCTATCAATTGGATGGAGCTCCATGTCACTTTCATCACAATGTCAGAAATTTTCTCAACAGACTTCCACACCGCTGGATTGGGCGGTCAGATAAAAATCATAATCAGCTTCTACGTTGGCCAGCCACCAAGATCACCGGATTTAACCCCCTGCGATTTTTTCTGTGGGGACATCGAAAACATTGTCTACATACCCCCCTCTACCTCAAGATGTGAATGAACTGAAAGAGCACATTACTGGTGCAGTGCAAACTATTGTTGCAAACACGTTGAAACGGGTCTGGACGGAATTGGAATACCGAATAGATGTATGCAAGGTAACAAAGAGGGGCACACATAGAAACACACACATCACACATTTGTGATGTACTATTTTCATTTTTTTATCACAAACTTGGAGAGATTTAGCTGTAAGAATTGAAGCTATTTGGATGATTAATAAAAAAAAGTTATAAAGAGTTGTAATCGTTCACATAATTTTGAATCACGCTGAATAATGCTTTATATCCATAGCAGTCTGAACTGAAGTGCTAGTTATTTTTGGAATTGATGGAAATAAAATCTCAAGTTCCTTCTACTTATTCGATTATTTGCTGACTACATAAAATTAGGAATTACCAGTTGCTGCATTTACCTGTTAAATTACGCAGTTTATTCCAAGACATTTCACTCCCTAATATTAATACTTCTGGAAATATTTCTTGTTAAATTGTCAGATTGCGGCAAATGCTCCAGCAGTTCATCCCTTTGGGAGGCAAGCACACATTGAACAAATATCTTTTGAAATTCGATTCATAATTTCGGAGTTGGAAAGGTAGTAGTTGGATAATATACACATGATACGGAAATGAACAATCGCATTTGTATTGAACCGTTGATGGATAGCATTCGCTGGTAGTCTTTATTTAGCGGTAATAACTTTATAAACGTGCGATAAATAACGCATGGACACAAAAAAGTGGGAATGTTATTCAGAATCATAACTCATGAGCGAAACAAATTGACATTGGTACTGACAGGTATTGAGCATAAATTACTATTCAACTAACAAAGGAGGTACTGTTGGAAATGTAAATGGTTTCTAATAGTGAAATTTTCTACTTAGCTATATTCTTTTTTTTACAGATGTGGAAGAGGTGGTCACTGGTCAAAAGAATGCCCAAAGACAATGGGAGGGTGAGTTTTCAGTGATAAGATGGATTGAATGTTTTTTGAGAAATAAGCATTGGTGATGAGTTAGAAATGTAGCAGATTCATAGTTTCTTTAAAAAATGAGAATGGGAAGACAGGACTGTTTTCCAGCGTCTTAAGGGATAGGTTGATTTGACAGGTTGCTTTCACTCAGTAGCTAGCTTAAGAGTTGTGCAAATGTTAAGGTTAGTACAAAGTTTGTGGTTGTTTGCATCGAAATGTCATTGTTTAGCAAAATTGTTGACCTCAATAAATGAAATCTCGAGGTAAGGAAATGGACCATTGGATGACTACTATGAGGGGGAGTCCGAAAATAAGGTCCGAGGCGATTGTGGAAGAAGTGGGGATGCAAGACATAAAGTAGCATGTGACATTAAAAAGCACATACTTTTATTTTTCTACAAGTACCACGTACATTGAGACATTTGTCATACCGGTCTATAAGGTTCAAAACCCTTCCCAGAACAATTCAAGGCTCTGCATACGGAAGAAGTGACTTCGAACAACTTTTGTGACTTCAGCATTTCTTCCAACCTGCCGCAGTCTTCAAAGCTAGAAACGGATGGGTACGAGATCAGGACTGTATGGCAGATGGGCAAAGCCCTCCCACCCAAGAGTTGCAATATGGTTTTGCGTTGCCGTCGCAGTGTGATATCTCGCACTCTCATCCAACAAGAGCACCAGGAATGGGGCCAGGCCGCTTGTTCCGAATCTCCTTCGATTTTGACGGTGTGACAGCACTGCGGAGCAGTGATGCTTCTAACCTCCAAAATGTTCAGCAACAACACCCGTTTGGCATCTCAAAACGCGCCTCCTCTCCATAGCTATCAGGCTTAGACTGAGGGACTTGCCTCCGCTTTGGGCAAACGCTGCGACGGTGCCAGGTGCAATATCGCGGACGAACGATACCCACTTGTCTGTGTTGTGCGTGCGACCGCGCTTTTATTTCCCCGTTGCATCGCTTTCCTGGGGAAAACTGGAGGGGGGGAAGCTGATTTTCGGACTCTCCTTCGTAGTTAATTTACTTTTTCTATAATTGAAGTAGAGTTCGTGTAATTTTTTAATGCATCTCCTAGCAATAGAAAGTGATTTTAAAGCGGAGAGTTATTTCAAGAAATGAAAAAAAAAAAAAATGTTCAAAATTGTAATTTTTCTGAATGATAGTTTGGCATTTGAAAGAACTAAAATATACCTCCATCGCGTCTTCAGTTAACTAATTTGTACTTCTGGCTTACTGAAAATCGTTGCTTAGTCTTAAATGTGTAGTAATTAAACACAAAGAACTTCTCTTTTGAAGTACAAATCAGAATTAACCTTTATTTTTTGGATGGATGTTTATACAGGAGGGATTATCATAAGTTAAGCTGAGTAGCTCGTTGGAAGTTGTAGAATTTATAATATGGAACTTAGAAGTCGTTCGATTAATGGCTTACATTTCTCATAACGTCATTTTTATTCATAGTTTTTCTGTTTTAGAAGACATTTTTCGTTTAGTAGGCAGATTGTGTACAGTTTCATGCGGTAAGCATAAGTTTTGTTACTATAAGAGTTCTTTACTCTTCCTGTTTTTTCTCGTATGTGTTCGTATGTCTACTTAACTATTAAAAGTACTATAGTATTAAGGATTTCGTGTAAGAGAAACGTGCTTTTTATATTAATCCTTAAGCAGCTTGTACGCCGATGCGTTTCGCGGCGGCGTCAGTGGTGAAATCTTCTACGGCTTGCCGGTGCTTATATTGAATTTCGAATTTCCGAAAATTTGTGTTGAACAAGCAAACTAATGCATCCGCAGGCCCTAGAATTTTTCACTGGCCAGGTACTGCGCGCACGGTCGATGCTTTTGTTTAAGATTAGCTTTATGTTGAGGAGAACGTGCGTGTAAAGGTTTGCATTCTCTTAACAGGCGCATGGGACCTGACAGGAACGGCTTTCGTGACAGAATGTTTGGACGAGGAGAACCTTATCCCCCACCACCCCCGCCGCCATTCATGCGGGATCGATTGATGGGAAGGTTCGGGGTAAGTTCGAGACGCTTCGTTATTTTTGATAGCCCCGTGAGCGGTAGGTACGGCTAATTTAAGCTAATATATGCTATAATGTTAGAAGAATGCTCGAGGACCGTTCGTCACGGATGGAACCGTGTTACGGAACGATGGTAGAACTCGTGATATCTGGAAAGTAATGGAAATGATTGCTTTGCTCCGATTTTCTAGATTGGAACTTGATTCGGAGATGACTGATGAGACTTCAAGTCGGTTGGAGGTTTAAAATTCTATATTTAAAATATGAATATGCTGAGCGTTGTAGTTAACTTGCAGTTTTGGACTACCTGAAATTATTTTAATTTTTAGTTTCAATAGTGCACATTGGACGCTGAGCAGTTCAGTTCAATTATGACAGTAATAGTAAAACTCGAAAGAATTAAGAATTTTGTACAAAAATTTATAGTACTGTTATTAAACTAATTTAGTGTTCTTTTAAAAAAAAAAATAGCATTGGAAATGGTAAATTAACTACAATGCTCTGAAGTAATTAATGATTGTATATGATTAAGGTGTTTTTCTGTAGATTTTAATTGATGCAGTATTTGTATGAGTGTTTTACAAACATTTCAATTTTCGTGAGCTATCGATCGCAGTCTGCGCTGGCTGGGAAGTAGAATTCAGAATTATAATACCTTCATTTGGTATACAAGCATCGAGGACTGCGATCTAACTTCTTTTGGTAAGTGCTAAAAACAAATCCCTTCAGTTGCTAATAACTGCCTTGTATGGTGTTGTATTGCAATAAGTGATGTTAACAAGAATAGATGCACTCGTAACCTATATTTTCAGGTACAGGGAATCGTATTTTTAGGGTTTGGACATTAGGCTCATCACTTTTTATGTTCTAAGATTTTACTAGGAAGTTCGGGTGTCGATATTGCGCGGGCGTATACTGTATATGTAAAGAGCTGCAGACGTCCCATCATCTAGTTAGCAAATTAGGTTTGGTTCTATTAGTAAAAGTTTTCAATTCAACCTAATTGGCAGATATTGGCGATGGAGTGAATACTTCGTAGCAGTTTACATAATGGTACTGACTAGCACTCGAAAGAGCGACCTAGTTGTTTTGCTTTCAGAATTTGTGTATATATAAGCGGGGGACTGCCTTTTGTTATACTTTGTGCGGTGAGGTTTTTTTAATGAAGTACTTAACTATTACTAAAGTGCAAAATGGATTTGTGTATGCATTTACATGGTTTTCTGTGTTTTTTTTTACATCATGTGGTAAGGTTTTTTTAGTTGACGTGACTGTGACATTATCCTATATTTGGATCAGGGTTGGCTGATTTTTCGAAACTAGCTTAAAAAAAAAAAAAAAAAAAAAAAAAATCGTGAAAGTGTTCGTAAAATGGGTTATCACATTTCACTCCCGTATATTATTCGTTATATTCAGATCCAAATTCCCTATTCATTACTCAGATATACTACAAAAGCAACTTTTTTATAAGTTTATGAATGTTTCTTTTGTGATTTTTTTATAGTTTATTATGCAATTACAATCATAGAAAGAAATGCAGTTTTGTTTAGTTTTAATAACGTTTGCTATTAATAAAATACATGGAAATGCCGTACTTGTTTTGGGACGGGGGTCATACAGTCCCCACGAGAGGCATTTATTGAAATCAAACGTATCTTTGGTATCTGTTTATGTATAAATGGGTCGCAGCCAAAATGGGCTCAAATAATTCGTATTTTTATTCACTTTTCTTACTGATGCAAATTAAGGCGTTGCATTTCTTTAACTTGGACTAATAAAAGCCGTAGTGGACTAACAGTTCTTCTGTACTCTGCAGTATTTTGAAATTGCCCATATGTAATTCTGAATAATGGTTTCACTTCAACTGTTCTTTTTTTTCTAACTGAAATGATTCTTGACAATTACATTAACAAGTATGTAAAGATCAGTACAGCGTATTTTTGAGTCCTTCGTGAGTGGGTCGGCAGACGTATCGCATTTCTGGCCAATTAGTCCCGGTTTCGAGTTCAAATGGGGGACAAGTTCTGTCGGATGTAAGCAGAGTAGCTGTTTGGATTTCGCTTTAAGCTTGAGACTCCCCTTCCAGCATAACCCGGTTGTTACATAATACCAAGGCGAAACACTTTATTTCTGTTTATATGTGATATTAATACATAGAGCAAGTTTAAACCAAGATTTTTTTTCTTTGAATAGACACCATGGTTTTTGCTAACCCTGATTTGGATACTGGTGGAATTAGGTCTTCCACGTCTAACCTTTGCTTGTTGGAGAGCAGATTCGAATATTTTTGTGAATGTCCTAAAGCAGCTCTTGAGCTGTTCCATTATTTATAAGCATTCGGAATACTGCTTGGGGTGTATTACGTAATGTATTGTGTTCATGCAATGAGTGATAGGTTACTATAGCGTGTGGTTTTGCTTTCACAGGATAGCTATTACGATAGCTACTATGAGAGACGATATGATGATTCCCGTGATGCATTTGAGCGTCGTTTCCCTCCTCTGCCACCAAGAGACTTCGGACCAAGAGACTTAGGATCATCTTCACTCCGAGGAAGGGACTTCCTCCCACCTCCACCTCCACTGCCACCACGCCGGGACTCGCTTCCACCTCCGCCACCAATGTCATTGAGAGGATCCTCGAGCTCCTTGCGTGACTCCAGCTCCAGAGACGGTTTCTATGACAGGAGTAGCTCAGATTTCAACATCTTCAGCCGTCGCTCGCCACCAACCTCCAGCAGTCGCTTCAGGTATTTGGCATAATCTTAATCTTAAGTGATTTTCTGCTTTCAGTATTTCATAAATATTAATTTTTAATTCTAAATGCTGATAGACTTCATTAAACCAGGTGTAAAAATAGTTTTAGCCAAGTTATAAGCAATTCGTCTAAAATTGTTTCGATTTAAACTTAGCTTTACTGTTATAAATGAAAACAAGTTCCGTTGTATTAAACAAGTATTCGTTAAGTGTTCAATGTTTGCATACATCCGTTTCGTAATAGTTTTTCCAGACTTGCTGCAACAGAATGGTTTCTCTAATTTGATACTCTCATACAAGGGGAAAGAATACTGGGAAATTAAATTTTCTGACGTTCTCCCCTATTGTCAATGCTTTGCGTTGTAGCATAAGAAACAATTTTTACTAGACTTGAAACTAGAATGCGTTAATTAAAATTTTAAGAATAATTGTACCTTAAAAGTTATCCTTGACATAATTGCAGAGGAACACAAATTCATTACATAGGTTTAAGGTGGTAAAGAGATCGAAGTAAATTTCCACAATATCCTAACTTGACGTTACTAATACGATGTCTTTCATTGAAGTTACTTCATGCCCTAATCCACATTGTGGCAAGTTTTTTTACAAGTTCCTTGGAATCTCCAAGTTAACTATGTACAGTAGTTGGCTGGTATTATAGTCCAACGAACGGTCTCACTCAATTAGTTTAAAAATTAATTCAGATTCATTCTCGACATGTAAATAGAATTATAAATGTTATGATCATTGTACGGTAAATAAATTGGTGGCACTTTTTACATAAGAGAATAGTGTTAAATACTGATAGTATTTAAGCACCATAATTTGTCATTCAGTACATGAATAAAAATTACCTGATGCATGGCTAGTCTTACTGTCGATGCATTAAACGGACTTCCCTAGTTTAGTGGTTCCTAACCTTTTTTATTGACGCTCTACTGAAGGTCCATAACATTGCAACAGTTACTTCTTTAAAAAGATAAATTACAGTAGACTATGAAGTATGTAGTACTGAGAATTGTTGATGCCGCTGGAGACTGGCTGCTACACAATTAATTTTCACTAAAATTTGAAGATACAGATGATTTCCTCTGCAGTTCTCAAGGATGTTCATGAATAATGTTTTACAGGGTCAATTGATTTTGAAGTTTCGTAGATTTGTACATCTCGTATTATTACCTAGTTCTTAGATTTTAATTTATAAGCTGTTGGGAATTAACGGAAAAATAGAGCTTTTCATCAACTAAGTTTATTGCAGTAATGGAATCAGTAACAAAAATTTACTAAGTTTGCAGAGATCATTGAGGTTGTACTATAACATGAAATTTCTTATATGCATTAAGATTATTTACGTGCTGAAATCACGTTTGGTATGTCATATGTAAAAGTTTCTTAAGCGTTATGAAGGAGACGGTGAAAAATAAATGGTGAAGGAGTTGTGATAAGTCTTGCGATTGCCACCTTACATCGTTCGATCATACTATCAGCATCTTGCCAAGAATCTAATTTGACGCTGTCGGGAGTAAAGTAGGATTTATTGGAAGAATTATTCTGAATTACTACGTAATAACCAACAATGCGGCAATAACACTATTGGCAAGAGGATTATGTCCGAAAATGTGGAATTACTAAGCAATAAACGCTTCAAAATTAACCCCAAGTAACAGTATAGGTAGGAATAGATATTTGGGGGACATCTGAGAAAACATTGTCCGCCATTTTAATCTTAACGCAGGCATCTTAAACGAAAACCATAGGATTGCAATAGATCATTTTAATAGTAACTTCCGTAGAAGTTGAATGGCACTATTTTTGTTCTACCGCTAATCATTACGAAGCTAAGCCTTACTTTTTCTCCAAGGAAAGAGATTAATCATGCGGCAATTAAGCACGCACTGTTAGCAGGAAGGATTCAACGTGTTCTCAATTTCAGTTGGTTGTCAAGCATTGAGTTCTGGTTAAATAACACATTTATTAATCAATGTAACGCTGTTATAGTATCACAAACATCCGAAGTTTGAAAGCATCTAGCACATATACAACATAATGAAGATGCACAGGATAATGCACGTCAAAAATACCTTAAAATTGGATATGGGTATGGTATGGCTTGTTTCAAATGAATAGAAACTAAGTTAACAGGGCCTGAAAATTTGATTTTTTTTGATAGACTGATTTCAAAAAAATGCTTATAAGTGTATCTAGTTTGTAATTGGCAAACAAATTAGTTTGCCATTTTTAGCACTTCGATATCTCACAGTTCCGGATATGATAAACATTGCTGAAGTTCGCAACACTGCTTAAATCATAATTGTGAGAACTTGTAATTAGAGCTACTATAAACTATTGCGGAAACGCTATAAAAGAGAAGGAAAACAGTAATTTTAAATATTTTCCAGAAATACACCATCTTTAGCAATGTTGCGAACTTGTTCAATGTTTATCATTTCCGAAACAGTTTGATATCGAAGTACTATAAACGGCAAAATAATCTGTACGTCGATTGCAAACCATACAAGTAACTAGATATGGTACTTATCTAACTTTTTTTTTTTTTTCCCGACATACAGGCTTTCAAAAGATCAAGCTCTAGAAACTTATGTTCCTGTTCATTCGAAACGAGTCATACCATTAACTAACATATATCTAACGTTTAAGGTACTTGCGATATATATTATGCTGCCAATCTTAGTTGTGTACGTCCGTTAGAGGCTTCCAAACTTTTGGATGTTTATGATACTATAACATCCTTAGTTTGCAACACTGAATGATAAATGTGGTATTTTTTGATGAAATGGTGATTTGAAATTTGTAATCTGACGTGGTCATTTGAAAAATATAACTTGGGTTGGCAGTACTGTTAGGCGTTTGATAAATGCAAATGTCCCCCTCCTTATATTTGCTTCGTGCAGTTCCGCTTTTCTCAATCTTTTGGTTATCATTGTTGGACATTATAAATGATACGCCCTATATGCCAATCAACTGCTGTCGTTAGATCTTTGTCTTAGAACTTTAAGAAAGTCAGTGACCTTTGATCTTGTTAGGATGGATTCGTAAGTTGCGCTACAAGAATATTCTTAATTGCTTAATTTAATATGTGCAACAGGTAAATATTTTAGGTATTAGTAACATCAAAGTTTGATTGCAGTAATGTGTTACTATCAATTACGGCATGTAAAGAGCTTGAAGCTGTAACTTCCCTCACAAACATTTTGTGAAGAGCTCTTCCCTTTTCTCCCGGACACTTGGTACCGATTCTTAGGAATAGCGGGAAATGTAATTTCATAATAATAGTAGTATTATAGGCAATAATTATATATATATATATGATATTCTAGGCCGGAGTAATTTTTTCCATTGGTTTTGTACTGTTGTGCCTTGTAATGTTTTCACTTCAATTCTTTCTCACATCTAAGTTAGGAGAGAGCAGTAAGGTAAGATCTGATTCATTTAAAGTAGAGCGCGTGTGAGATCTGCTGTTCGTTATTCTGTTGCTTTTACATTCATGAACTGATTGTTTGTGGGAATTGTCAGTATTGTTAGGGAGGGTTGGGGTGTAACGTGGCTTCGAATCTGTGAAACCATATTTTTATTTTGCAGGGATGAAGATTTGGGACGTTCTAGGTCCAGGTAAGATGTATATGTTGTACTGCTTTTTTCTGTATTCGGTATGTTAGGCATCTTGAAAGTATCCAGCTTAACTTGGCACTCGTGGATTTCTGCCGTTAACGGTTGAGTGACAGTGTTGCTCGAAATAACTGAGTATTTATTTTATTGGGTAATTGCTTATTGAGGGGCTAAAAGAATATTCTGCTCCGTGTCAATGCATGAGACATTTGCCAACGAAAGCTGGATAGATTTAAGAAAGTGAACAGGCAGCAGCAGCATACTGGCATGTTGATCGAAATATTTAAATCCCTACGGCATGTAAATTCTCCCTCTGCCTTCTTAAGTTCAATCAATTCGAATATGTTTACTGACTTACACGAAGAAACATTCGTATAATGAATCTTGAGTAGTGTTAACTGCTTATATACACACTGATGTTGGAGGAGTATAAAAATATTTCCATATTTTTTAAAAAATATATTAATTCATGGAGATTTAATACGAAATAATGAATTTACAGACTAACTTTCTAATCATTATAGTTGCGTGCAGTCATGTAGCAAAGATATTCGAGCCATTAACCATGCATGTTTTAGCATGGAAATTATTATACCTAATTTCATAAAGAGGACATTTGGAGTGCTTCATAAACGCCTTTTCATTCTTTTCGAGCATCCAGATAGGAATAATCAGATGGATGTTTTTTTGCTAAATAGGGTACACCGTGTGTTGGTTTTCCTTGGGTTTCTTCAGTTTCCTCCCACTTTCTTTATTCTATCATTTCATTCCTCACCATCACCGTCTCCTTTAGCCTACCCGGCATATACGTGGGACGTAAAACTCAATTTCATTTTATTTTATTTTTTATTTATTTTTACTAAGTGGGAATTACTAGGAGATACAAGGAATTATCTAGAATTACTGGTGTTAAGTAGAACAAAGTGTTTTCTGAAGTACTGTCGGGTCGCTCGCGTCACACGAAATTCGTTGTGGTAAGTTTTCAGTTACAAAGTGTAAGTTCGGAAAGTGTACTTCCGCAAGTTACCGACATTGAAAATTGGAAAATGCAAAATTAGCTGGAGGTGGATAGATAGGTTGTACATTTGCCAGTAAAAGTGGGTATTAATGTTTTTAGAAAGCTTCAGAGGCCACTGAGTATTTGGTGTAACTTTTAAGATCTTAGTGTATTCACATTGCAAAACTCTGAACTCTAGTTTCGATCACTTCGAAAAATGTTAGGAAATTTTAAATCCCCACTTCTGCTGGCAACTGTGGATTGTAGTGCATGAGCACCCTTGACGGTGCTATAATATGCCTGGAAAGCAGACTGAAATATGATTACTCTCATCTTTTCAGCAGCTACTGACGGGAAGGAACTGTAAGTTCATGGTAGGCACGAAATTTGCGATTTTTTATGAACTGCTAATTGTGCAGCCTTTGTAAGAGGACGAAATGCAAGGCATGGATGAGCTATATTTTTGTTAATTTGTAATGCAGCAGGACAGCAGTTTTACTCGCAGAATAGTGTTGTGAAAGCCGTAGTGACAGGTGCACAGTTTTGTCCTATATAAACTGTAAACGTGATGACTACTCCGATGTTTATGAAGTTCCTGTGTTATTGAATGTAACTATTTCTTAATCGGTCTAAATTGAAAAGAAAGTAACTGATCATAATCAGTACGACGAGACATTTGTCTGTTTCTGATGCAAGTTCAGTATGAATTTCTTTCAGAAGTCGAATGAAAACTTGAATTCTACCACCACTTGTGTGTATATTTACGTCCAGCTAACTAAAACTAAATGGGTGTGGTAATACCAAATTTTATACAGAGTGGTTCGAATCCTAAAAAGTGCCTGAAATTGATTTTCAGATTAACATATATTCAGAGTATTGAAAGGGTGTGTAATTCTGTTCTTGATCGTTTTACTATTAACCTATTTTCGAACTGTTGACATAACTAGTACTGGACTGTGGGACCAATGTTAAATTAGAAAATGCAAGAAAAAGAACTAAATACTGGTTTCAATAGAAATGAATTAAATAATTTATCGTAGAAATGTGGGTAGGCGGGGATGATTTAAAAAAAAATGGTAGCAGGTAAAGAACTATGTATTAAGACAGTTTGTATAGTTCTGAGAGATTTTGAAATTATTACTGGCTTGTAAATTATTCTTTTTAAATAGGAAGGGTTATTATACGTTGAACGTTACTTTGTATTTATTTTCATTTACTAATTTCTTAACCCTAATGGTAGGGGTTAAAATTCTGTGAACAGTAATTTTTTTTTTTTTCGGTTTGAGAATTGTTGTATTGCAAGCCATAATTTTGAGAAAATGAAATTGTATTTTTTACTTAATAAAATTTATATTAAACTTTTTTTTGTTTTTTATTTTGATTTTGAAACCGGGTGGGAATTAGTTTCCATACAGTAATGCTTTCGTGTAGGCAGTTACTTGGTGTTACCTTGAAGATTTAAAATGGATCAGTTCAGTTAATAAACCCTATCACAATGACAATGAATTGTAGTTTTAATTTTACGTCATTGTTACATGTAAATTAGTTCAGGTTTGTGTGGGTACACATGAATTCTCTCAATCTAAATACGTATTCAGCAGATGAACATCAGTAAGTTTTTAATGCTGTTTAGTATTTTCGAGATTTGTCTGCTACATGTAGTTTTCCAGTATCGACGGAAAATGTCTGGAAAGTTTAGTAGTACGCTTTAATACTTCAATCTGAAATTCATACTGAATGTTGGGCTTCCGGTCAATTTCTTCTGGAGAGTAAACTGAATACTTTATTTCAGCGTAGTTATACTATGGTTTCGACTCGTAAGATTGACGATAATCAGCATTTTATATTTTATTGAAGTATAAAATGCAAATGACTCGGCAATGAAATTCTGACATCTTGAAGGTGCATTTTCTCCACTTGTCAGTGCTCTGCATCAGTCACGCCCTGGATCGTCAGTTTTCGAATTTTATTAGCCACTATCATTATATTCGTAATTTTCTGAGCAGTCTTTGAATACCTTGATGTTTACTTGAAATCGTTGTCCTCATAATTACAATGTGTAAAGTTTCCCCTTGTAATTTTTCACGCAAAATATGAAGAACGGACTGAACACTTTCAAAATTTGTCATGGTAATTTCTAACTCCCTCTCCTATTAAATTAAATTTAACGAGTGATCTAAGTTTGTTTTTTATATTGAATAATGGTCCAAAATTTGAGTAACTTGACCAGTGATATATTTTTCTTTAAATAGAAATTGTCGAAAGATATAATCCATATTAACAGGAATGTTAATGGTATTTAGTGTTTCACCTTCTCCCCCTCGTGTTCTCAATGATAGAATCTTGTGGATCACTAGAATTTATTGGTCTCCATCCCGGCGAAATGAAAATACCGCTAATTTTACAGTAATTATGTGATATCTTCAAATAGATAGAAGATAATTGAAATATGGAACAAGAGCGCCCTCGACAATATTATTTTGCGTGAGATACCGTTATCACAAGTCACGTTTCCGTTTTCAGCTGTTTAGAAACGCGAAAATAAATGCCGATTTTCAAAATGGCTCGAAATCGGAAGCAGATAAGTGAGTCGTGATAACGGTACCTCATACAAAATATTGTCTAGGGCGTTCTTGTTCCACATTTCGACTATCTTTTATCTATTTGAAGATATCACAGAATTACTGTAAAATTAGTGGTATTTTAATTTCGCCGGGATGAAGACTCTTAAGATATATTTTTCGTTTAGAAAGAAATGATCATTGCTGTATCTGCATGCCTGTTCACTGTTAATCTTAGAACATCACTAACTGGTGAAAGAGTGATAGTCTTAGAACATTACTAACTGGTGAAAGGGTAATAGCCTGATAATTTTGCTAATAGGAAGCAGTGGAATATGACATAACGAGAATAGAACTTTCAGACTTCATTCTATATGTACTTCATGGAGAATTAAGGGATGCCTGAAAATAGATTGAGTATATGAACGTTGATGTATCAGATAATGGAAGGAAGTTTTTCACACATTTCATGGATATGTCGCATGGGTTTTATAACTGATGTATGTATTTGAGAAGTACTAGTTCCATAAACTTAATAGTTGCGCGTTACTTAGTCTGTGAATAAGACGTAACTTTTCTTTCGAGGTTTCTACATGTAATGGCAAGGAAGCATTGTCGTGGTTCCAACTTTTGTAGCACCTATACCGAATAGTGCGGGGATTGTGTAGTTTTGGATAAGGTTTGAAAGCGGGGAAATTTTCTCTGAAAATGAAATTATCTTGAGTCATCTAAGTTTGTCTCCTGCCTTCAGTCTAGTCTTTTCCAAATAATTATTCGTATGTCCATTTTATTGAAATGGCTTGTAGGAATTGTTTTTACAGGGATTTCTGACTCTTGTCAAGTAATAGTAAATTATCCTATATCCTCGGATACCAGTGCCGTGCGGACATATTTCGCTGTAGTTAATAGTAAACACTCGTGACATGGAATTTCTAAAAGTTGTGGAGGACTGCAAAGGCTGTCCTATTCCTTACACAATATTTGTTTCGTGACTACATGTTGAACGTACTAGAACATACTCCACTGTGTTTCATAGTTGGTACTATAGACATTGGCAGTAGCAATTTTTCGGACTAAAGGACTGATTTGCATTATGATCACGACGGAGATAGTTTTAGCGTGGTCGTGCTAAGGAGTTTGTGTAGCAGCTTTGCTAGTTCTGATTTGCACAGTACACTATAGGTGGTACTAGTGCACGTGGTCCTTTTTGAAACTAAAGTCTGAAGGCGCTCGGTCAGCTTTGTTTTTAGATGTTGCGTTGTCGGCCTCTTTACAAGCATATGAAGCCTTTTATTCAAGCTACACAGCTAATTTCAGGTAGTAGTTCTTGGAATCCTGCCGCAAAGATTCCAGAGGTTGCATCTGTCAATATGAAACTCGTGCATACTGCAAGAGTTGAAATAAGCAGCAGTGTATTTTGAAACTGGGCTTCCTTATATTACGTATGGGCACCATTAAGTGGTTCCTTACAGATACGTAAGCACATACTGTGGTTTGGATACTACATTTAAGTTGTAGGTCTTTATAGCCTCGATGCTAAACGTGGCGCTAAATTCGCAAGTCAACGTGTATTAAACTGAAGAAGAAAGTTAGGCAGCCATCAATCCCTGATTTTTAAATTGTGTAAGTGGTTGGATTAGCGTGACTATAATATGCATACCAGAACAAGTTTATTTGGTACTTCGAATGTTCCAAGTACTTTTGAAGTGTTCGTTAGAGATCCGTAATTTTCTTGTAGTGCATTAGACAATAGTATTTGAACATGGAATGAAGGAAGTTTTTCTAGTAACCGATGCTCATGGTTAGAATTTACAGTAAATATTTTGGACTGTTCAAAATATTTTGGACTGTTCAAGCAAGATTTTGAATTTACCGATTTGGTGCAGTTCCACCAACTAATTTTTCTTAATCAGGTAGATATTTAGAACATAATTTGAGGGGAATCACAGTAACAAAAGCTCATTGTATCCAGTCTTGTCTGTCCAACTTTCAAGATTGTAACTGCTCCTCTGTTTTATATTGTCCGTTAGTGTTTGTGTACCTTACTATATTTTTTCTTAGCCTTTCCTCGCGGCCATTCCATGCAAAGACCTCATCCAGTTTTAGATATATATATATATATATATAGATCTAAGACACGTTGCAGTGAAGTGTTAAAAACTGTTTATCATGCAGGACGAATTGAATATTGTGGTTTATCTCAACTTGTAATATTTATCGGACAAGACTTTTATTTATTTATTTATTTTTTTTTTTAATGCAGTTTTGATAGAAGGAAGGTTTAAGAGCCTACCTTACTAAAAATAACACAAAATTTACAATTTTTCTTTTGCTTGTTTTTTATAAGTGAAAGGACATAATAAAATAAAACTTATCACAATCATAGATAATGTTGTACTACAACAGAAAATATAAACCTGAAGGAGTTTGTGTTGCCATCTATAGATATTACAGTGTTGCCAGAATAATAATTTCCCTAACATCTAAGTTAAGGCAGCGACCAGAAGAACGAACTCAACTGCATTTGATTATGTATCATGTTGTTTTGGTTTCCTGTGAACTACTTTTTAAATAATAGTTGTATTTAGTTTGTAATAAACAAAATAGTTTTAACATACAGTTATTAAAACATTATTATTTAGTTTTAAAAAGTAGTTTTAAAAAAGTATTTAAAAAGTAGTTCACAGCAAACCAAAACAACACAATATGTAACCAAGTGGAGTTGAGATCGTTCTTGTAGTCGCTGCCTTAACTTAAATTTTAGGGAAATTGTTATTCTGGCAACACTGTAATTTCTATGGATGGCAACACTGAAAATTCTTCAGGTTCATATTTTCTGTTGTAGAACAACATTATCTATGATTGTGGGAAATTACATACCACTATCTCCTTTCACTTATGAATAAACAAGCAAAAGAAAAATGGTAAATTTTGCATTATTTTTACTAAGGCAGGCTCTTAAGGCGCATATGGTGGTTATAGGGTTAGCCGAACGGAGATGATTTCGGGTAGTCTCTCGTGATGTAATAAGCTCGCAGCAATCTTGATTCGCTTCAGTCTTTTTTCATCCTAGTGTTGAGTAGAGCAACAAAATATTCCTAAACCACCCAGAAGGAAAGTGTAGGGATTATATAAAAATAAGTTTAATAAATATTAAGTATGCTAAAAGTAAGCTGTTTAAAATTCAACTGTTTGAGAATAAAGTTTGGTACAGTTATATTTGGAAATAAACCATGAGTGAGAACTCTGTATAGTATTTATTGCTTTCGTTATCTCCTTTTGCCTAGAAATGAAGTGCATGTGAAAAGTCAAATGAGAAATTGTAAATTTTTGAACAGTACGAAAAGTTAAAAGCTAGACTTCATGAAATCTAATTACAGGCTTCTATATCTGTGAAAGCGAATGTGTAGAGGCTTGAAATCTTACTTATTGCTCATTGATGTTACAACACAGTGCTTTTTCTTTTTGGCTCCCAACCTTTCATATAGGCTGCATGTAAGACTAACCTGCTTGATCGCCAAAAAAAGTTTGTAGGGGAACAACTTTTATATAGGCACTCTTCAGCGGTATCGGGTAGTATTTCAGCTCCGTAACTTTTGCTATTTTGTTTGTGAGTTTCTACTTTTATAGAGAACTTCTAGTACTTAAAAATACCATGAAGCAAAATATCCAATATTATACGCTTGTCTCAATGTAACATAGTAGCAGAGAAAAGAATAAAATTGCATACAACGGCTTTTGAGTAGTTAAGCCTCGATACTGTGAACGTGCATTGTATAAGACAAGAGTAATGCGCAGTGGTGAGATCTTGAGCACAACAGATTTTAACCAGAGATGACGTCACCAGAAAAATTAGTCTAAAGCTTTTTTTCAAGATGAGCCTTAAACATGCTGCAGTTTGCATAGTACATGACGGACTTTCCCCACTCATGATCGCTTTCCATTAGCAGATTTGACGCCTCATAAATGCCAGTGGTTCGAATCAGTTTTAAATCGTATCTTATTGTGTGGGACGTAAAAATTCCTAACGTCGGTAGATAATTTGAAATCTGGATTCGTGAATGATAAGCAGCATAGTTTTAAAAAATAAATTGTTGGCGATGGGACTCGTAACTACTTTCCTTTTTCCAACATAAAATTGATAGTGTAAAAAGTACTCAGTTTGATCATCGTGAGATAGAATACCCTTTAGGCAATGGTGATTTCTAAGTACTAGAAACGCTCAAGGGTTTTTAAATATTCTAATGTTAAAGGAGCTTCAGTTGCAGTACTAAGTGGCAGTACTAGTTTCATTAAAAAAAAAAAAAAAAAAAAAAAAAAAAAAAAAAAAAAAGGATATAGAAACTAAAGCCAATCATTATACTTGTCAAATGTTCTGTAAACAGCTAATTTACACAGCAAGCTCCGAATAATTAACTGAACAGTGAAGGAAATAAAAAGATGAAAATACAGGTAGTAATTTGACCATTTTCGGTATCCATTTCTGGAATTTGACAAAAGTTAATGTAAATAATATCTTCGGTTAATAAGAGTAATTTTTAAAAACTAGCTTCAGTTTAGTTCTTTGCACTGAACTTAGTATGACTTTGAAATATCCTTCATGTAGTTTTCTGAACGCATTTATAAGATAAGGAAGATCTTGTATATTAAGATCTAAAAGGAGTAGAGTTACCCGCATATGTAACATTCAATTCTTCTTTTGACAGACTGTACGAGGACTTTAGCAGGGACACATTTGATGACAGGAGGTAAGTCCAAATTTAAAAAAAAAAAATAAAAATAAGAAAAATATAAGTCGTAATTCAAAATTGCACGTACAGTTCGTTAAATATTTCTGTGAACTGAAGAATTACTCATTACTTTTTATTTTTTATTTTTTTCCAAGCAGTGTAACAGTATAGTTATTGTCTTTTTCTTAGAGCAAAAATTGGTAAACTGATTGTAATTTCATGAACTTTGTTTTAAATTACTGTGCATGATTTAACTTCGAAGTTTAACGTGTAGCTGTGTGTTCGGCCTAGTTAAAAATTATACGGTGTTAGAATAAGTCTTATAATTTATATGTTGTGAATATTTGTTCCGTTTCCTTGTTCTAAAGATTGACTTTGCTTTATTGTCAGACCTACCGCTCGTGGACCATCTCCCCCCCGTCGGTACGCGCCGTATTAGGCCGTGACCGTGGCAAGAGTTCAGCAGCATGGCCCGTTCTCTCATGGGATTGTCTCTGTGTCGGTTTTGGGAGCATCGCCGCCGGTACGTGTGAAATTGAAGAAGGAATGTGACCGCAACTGGAGTCACAATGAAAACTTCATCGTCGGACTGACGGACAGACGGACCGTAAAGTATTTCTCGGGACATTGTTGCGGACTCTTCAGAAGTACATTTTACGTTTTCATTTTATTTTACATGATGTTAATTATGTTTACATATTTAAACTAGTGATGTTTTTTGCACAGTTATTAAAGTAGTTAAGAGCTGAGCTGCAAGAAAACAACTATGATGGATGGAAGATATATAACCTAGAACGTGCTTTAGATGGTGATAAGAACTTCATAGTTTTGTTCGGTGGATAAATGTAATGTTTAGCATGTCACTCGTGATATTGATAATATCGTAAATACTATATCAAACATTCTTTTTATTCTTAGATATTAGTTCACCGTGTTTTACTTATGATGTAATGAACCATGTATGAATACAGAGAAATGTATCTTAATTTGGTACAGTCATTTCATGTGAAAAACAATCCCATTCGCCCTTTAACCTATATAAATGTTAGTTTTCGTAATATCGATTTTGAAGTGATGTCTTGGATCGAAATGTAATAAACTGACTTCGTGTTTAAACTATGCGTTGTGATTTCTTTAGTCTACTTTCTTTTAAAACTTAGCATAATTACATACTAACACTGTTGAACGATGTATGGATTCGACGTACGGATGTTACCGACGACTTGATCGAGACACGTGTTACTCGAAACTAGTTTCGATGTATAAAAGGCAAGTAAACGATGCGGATAGATGTGAACGTGAGTATACAGCAGTATTGATTTTTAAATTTATAAGCATTGACAGCATATCCTGAAAATCATGTGGAATCTGATTTTCCGCGTGAAATTGCTTGTTAATTTTCTATGGAAAAACTCTTTAGAGAACTGATTTGGTGGCAGTTTACTCTTACCCCAGCTTTCTGTAATAAGGGCTACTTGAGACCATTGGTCATATTTTTGGAAATTAACTTTCAGTAGATTTTTAGACGCTGTTGGGTCCTTATTTTGCCATAAAAACAATTATCCTATCTGAACCTGCAAGTAGATGCCAATTTACAGAGCATTCTTCGTTCATTTTCGGTGCACCAAATGAACACTTTCTACATAAATGACATGTAAAGATTTTCTACCTTACCCTATGTAGATCGATTGACATGGGATAGATTTAAGTTGGTAAATTCTCTTGAATATTTGTGTGAACAAAACCTCGTAATATGTACTTCTGTTGGGCCAAAGGTCAAATATTTGGAGGAGGAAAATTTAGTACAACTAGTTAGAATCTTTCAGCCTGTTAATAGGATAGGTCATGAGACATGTCATTGTTGTAGTGATAAAAATTTCTGATGCGCCGATTATGGAGCGAGGAACGATCCGAAACTACGTATAAGTTTGTTTTTATCTGGTATTTCAGGTAAATTCCTCTGTATGGTCTAGTATTTTAGTATAATTTTTGTAAGTACTTGTGAACTTAGAATAGTTTTTTTTTTCTTTCTTCACGTTTAGATATATTGAATAAACTTATATATTGACAATATATAATAGTTCTCACAGTAACTCCTCACATTTTTTTGGTGTTTGATGCGAATTCGGTTTGACTGCAGTTACAACATGAAATAACAGTAATTACGATCTTTGGTACGCACTCTTAACACGGTACACTACGTACTGGGAAAAGCATACCAGAGGTTGCAATCTGTTACAAATTTCAGTATGAATCAATCATTTCAATTTAGTTGGCATCTGATCTTTCGACGATGTACCACTGTGAACATTCCCTGACAAGTATCTCAGTGTAAGTGTTCGTAAACGCACAGTTGTACAAGATACCTTGCCGAGACCTTGGGTGCTGCTATTGGAAATGTGGTTTTCAGTGTACCGGCGAATTAACAGGAATTGTTTATTCGTCAAAAGGCCTGAGCTTCCTGGCAAGCGGTTAGCGTACGCGCCTTTAGCGCGGAAGACCCGGGTTCGATTCTCGACGGGAGCCCAATGTGGTTCGGATTCCGCGTTAGTCACTAGGTCCACGTTTCATATGGCCTCGCTGCTGAAAAGCACGTTAAACTCAAAACTCGTCGTCGCCAGAAGGCCTGAACTTCACATTCTATTGACCATTGCTCACAGGGAGGCTGTGGTATGTGGTGACATATACAGTGGATGACAGTGGAACACTGCGTCCAGTTATTCTTCTCAGACTAGTCCCGGTTTAGTCTTAAGCGATTCGTCCTGTGCTATCGTTTAGACGGAACCAGGTATCATCCTGCTTAACATCCTCGAAAAACTTGTGGAAGTGGTGTTCTGGAATAGAGAATTTTTATAGGTGCATGTTTGTCCTCTTTCAGGACACTGAGGGTTCAGATTTCATACTAATAGACGACAGGCCGCATAGTGGAGTAGTATCTGAAAATCGGGAAATATTCGGATAGGGTAACCAGATGACCAGTATGGAAGTAACGCATTGGAAAATAAATAAGAGCTAGAAACACCGTATTTAGTCATTCTCCGTACAATCGCATTATTACACTAATGAATATAAAATATACTATTTGAAGGATCTGATTTATGTCATTAAAAAAAAAAAAAAAAAAAACTAATTGGTTTTAAAGACATTTTCATTTTTGAACTGATAAAACTGTGAAACACAAAATTAGAAGTTGTTGTCTATACGTGGGTTAATTCACGAGAAAAAAACTTTAATACATGTACAAGGTAACTATCACAATCCCTTTCAGTATTTTATCATATTTCCTAATGCTCCAATCTCCACTAACATCATTCTCTCTCTCTCTCTCTCTCTCTCAAAACATAAAATTGAGAACACACAGTCTTTAACATTGTACTGCACACACGCAATACTTTTGACTGATTCTGCAGCTCCTTCGACTATTCAGAATTAATAGAAAACAGTCTTTCTATACTGTACTGACATTGTGACCTACCAAAAAGAATTTCTATTTTCAGTAATTCTGGAAAACTTTTTGAATTTTTGATTTACGAAAATACTTACACCAAATGTCATTACATGAATTGTTCATATACTATGTTGTCTGCACTTAAAAACACCTCAAAATTACAAAATTGATTGAAAGCTTCATTAATTCCCCCCCCCCCCTGTCATTTATATAAATAAGTTAGCTAAACATCTTCCTAAGTAGGAACGGTTTTGAATCCCATTCATTTGAAAATACAAAATTGCTATTTCTAAATTGTAACCATCTCTCTCTCTCTCTCTCTCTCTCTCTAACGTATTTCTTTTAATTTCAAACTTGAAATTACAGCTGTCTTAACTTTTCAGTGTGTTTTGCAAGATTACTTCAACAAAATTTTTTCTTTGAATAGACAATATTATAATGGAAAACAGAAATAAGGAAATGTAAAAAGCACAACCTTGCTTTACTACTTAGTTCATTCTTTAAAAAGGCTTTAATTAGAACAGAAATACCATCTTGTAAAATGAAAATACTTCAAACCTGCGATCATTTCCAATCTATATGTAACAGCCAGCCATTTTGATTTTGAATGGTTCATTTGTTACTGTACTTAAATTTACAAAATCTCAAGTTTCCTGTGCGAATAATTTATGCGGGGAAATAATTGTTTTTAGAACTATTTATTTTACATGAACTCAAACCAGTTCCAATGCAATGTTGGACACAATTATTAATACATGAGCAAAACAGCCGACTTCAAGCTTTAATCAGTACTTACTTTTTTAGTTTATGTATAAGGCAGTAGTTTGATATTTCATTAGGAACAGCTTTGAACTCAGTTTAGTATCGTCAGATTTGTAGTCAAAATATTGAATCAAAACAGAAAATAGCTTCATTGATCTATGATTAGAGCCATCAGTTGCAACGACAAATGATGCTGTTTCTCCTAATACTTCAATTGTCAAGTATATAGAGTAGGGCGAAAGAACAATTAATTATAAGTGTTCACGCACAACTTTTGTTCAGCTGAAGCAGTGTTTGAATGTAGTTTCCTGCATCATAGTTATGCAATCTATGAATCTAAACGACGGATGTTTCACTATGAAATGCCATGGTTCCTTTAGGTGCGTTATCGAGACTTTACTAAGACTCCCAATTTTGAACTGAAAGCACTACTTTGAACATACTGTGTTTGGTGGTATTCATGAGTTTCTAGATCACAAGAGCCTGTAAAAAAAAATGTTCATGCAGCATCTTCGTCGGTAAAAGAAATTCTGCTGTTAATGTAACAAGTACTTTCATTTTGTAAATTTCTCAATGTTACTAGCTTAAAAATCGATCGTTTGTCGTACTGCGAAGAATCTTGTTCCATACAATTACTCTGCAACATTTACACTAGTGTTCAAATTAAGGGTCCACAAGAAGCGATGATTTGTCATTGTAGTTAAACGTATTACTTGCGATACGTTCAAAGAAAAGTTTACTAACTTCTACGAAGTGATTTACCTTCAGACCGGGATAAATTCATTAGACGTTGTAAAATGTACAGTCTTTAAAGATTTTTACTAAATATTTGGAGCAAGCAGTGTGTAACTTGAGAAATAGATGCTCTGCCAAGGAATACAATTGTAGAATTCGTAAAATTTAATAACCTAAAAATACACTTAGCGAGACGAGAAGTTTATTTCTGTTGCGTAGAAGCCAGGGATAAATTGTAGCGAGAAACTAATTTTACTCTGTTTGTGCCTTTTACTCCGAAAATAACGTATTGGACACGCAGAAAAAGTGAAACAAGCCAAAACTCACTGAAACCTACTTATGTACAAGCACAATCTCGCATTCTTCATTCTGCTCGAAATGTCAAGTGTTTCTGCCTATCACACCTTAAAAATTCAGCTCCACGCTCCTGTTCATCCTGATTAGAGGTTTGCAGTTGGCTGAACACACACACACACACCAGGGTAGAACTCCGAACCACTCGTACAGAAAGCGAGAAAATAACTTCAAAAAAATGTTTATAGTTTCGCTCAAGATTTCTAGACGTCTTGCAAGGCGGGGGTACGATGCTTCGCTAGTAGAATGCTTACCTGTGGTGTCCCTGAGTCGATCCTCGGCTAAGTTTATGGTGGATAACGTGTCCCTGGGTTTTATCGGGGTACGCCAGTTTCCTTCCACATTCTCATTTCTCCAGTTCTATCATTAGTCACTTTAATTATCGCCTCGGCCTGAAGGGCATAGTGGTAGGGCGTTAAACTGAAAGATTTCATTCTATACGGCTTCGGCGCCTGGCTGCAAGACAGCAGTGAAAACTGAACTGTTTAAATCGGCTCTATATTTGTTAGTTTGACTTTTTTGTAGTGATCATTGGCTACTTCTATCGATGGTTGATTCATTCGAAAGCAGAAAATCATCTCAAAAACAGCAATACTTCTATACGAGTTCCAGTCGTACAGTTCTCCTTAATATATATTGGTTGCCCCACTGTAATAGACACCAAAACGCTATGTTATTATGAAAAAAGTACTTCAAGATATAAAACAAATGCACCAAAATTTTCTTATTTAGTTTTTATATTTGTCTAAAAATGCAAAATTCATGAACACATCGGACGGTTTTCTGAAAAATCCGCCCAGACATAAAAAAAAAGAGAAAAAAAAGGTCACTGATCGGAAAATGCCGTGGCTTGCAAGATCGCTCGACCTCAATCGAATTAAGTTCTCGTGGGATGCTCTCGGTCTACGTGTTGCTGCCTGTCTTCACCCTCCATGGACACTTTTAAGATCTCCAACAGGTACAAGTGCTAAAATGGGTATTCTATGCCCCAACAGTTGTTCGCCCTTGTTCGTCGACATCACATTCCAAACCATCATTTTGTGAGTTCATACACTTTGGATCAATATATTGGTCCACCTTTTTAGCGTCATATGTTCTCATTTTTGCAATGCATTGTACATTTGGATAAGTTTTGTTTGAAGACCATGTTTTATTAGCTTCTCTTCACAGCAAGAATGTAGAATTCAAGGATTTGTTCTAAATGATAGAACTATATCAACCTGATCCAAAATATTGCGTCTAGACTCGTTCCCGATTAAAGGGACACAACAAATATTCATAGTTAACCTTTACATTGACGAAATTAACTAAGCCCGAAATGCAGGATTTTTTTTTTTTTTTTTTTTTAACATTCAGATTAGTTACTTCTAACTGATCGATATATGACGTAAGAGCTCGTTTTACAATCTGAGTAAAACAGGAGGGGGAAGGGAATTATGTAGGAGAGCAAGGGTTGGCAGTGTACGTGTAGTTATGGATTCACGAGCAGTGTGACAAAAAATTACGCTGCATTATTTGCCTGTCAGCTCTTTCCCCTCACAGAGAAGACGAAAAGCAAATACGTCGCATTCAGTTGGAAACTACTGGTGAAGATACACACTAGATATACTTTACTGAAATCGTTCCATCTATTCGGAAATCAAACTAAAACTTATTTGATATCACGTAGTGCAACTCTTATACACTGGCCAGGGATTTGAACAAGATCATACTCTTTGCGTTGGGGCCTCTAATTGTTACAGGGTAATGATTGATATGTCGTTGGAAAGCCTGTAGAACACTGATTCCAACGAGGTAACACTTGTGCACTCCCGCCCTGTTCGTACAAGAAATAAAAAAGCATAAGAAAAGTATAATTTGCAGGGACTCTTGTCACCCTTAGCCACTTTACGCTGACAAAATGGAGAAGCCATTGCTGCAGTACAAAGAGAGATTCAGAACAAAATTTCTATAAAAGCATCTCGTATAACATTTTCGAAGGGGTGTTGCTGACCATGTTGTGGGCCCTGGTGAACCCCCACACTTAATTGTCATGACACATATCGTTGGAAATCTTATGAAACACAGTTCCAACGAGAATTAACTTCTTGACCAATTCAGTGAATAGGTATCTTATATGGATCCGTCCAGAATATGTAATTTACGTCAACCACCTCCCCCCAATAAAAGCAACAAGTACTTTTGCAAGTTATCAAGAAGATTGTGGACTACTTCGTTGCTTCACGTACCAATGACCCCCCAAAAAATTGACGAAAAACACTAAATTTACACTCCCTCTACGCCGTGATACATCCCCACGTACATAAAATGCATACCGGCGTAAAGCTCCATCCGTCAGGAACTCGATACCAAAATTATCTTTCTAGCTTAAGTGGGGCTGAGGTATTAAGGTTTAAACCCTTGAAGCAGCAATTGCGTCCTTTTGGCGTTTAAAGGTTAAGTACAATAATTATCGTGTAAATGTAGAATAAAACGCAAAAGTAATTTACAGTTTTAATTTAATATGGGTAGAAACAAGTGCGATGGAAGGATTCCCTAATTTGTCTAGTTTTCCATTACACAGTAATAGTTCACCGTACATGAAAATATGAATAAGCTAGTGAATATAGAAACTACGTGGAAGATTAGATGACATTGCCGAAAATGGAAATGGGAAACAAGGACACAAATTACAAAGGGACATAATCATTGGTTGTAAATACCTGAAGAAAATGTTGACCAAAGGAGACGAATTCGATTACGTTAAATTTTTGTAGATGTTTTCTATTTACACACGATTAGGTAAGGATCATACAAATAAAACAAAGCTGTTGGAATATCTACTACGTAACACACTTAAGTTCAAGAAGACTACCTACTTCAATATCACACATTGTATAGGTTGGAGGGGAAGGACTTATATATATATATATATATATATATATATATATATATATAAATAAATAAAAATGTAGAGAATTGTCCTGAGAGTGTTTTAGTTATGGTGGATGTTCAGTTAGAGATCGACGGAATTCTGTGAATTGCGGGGTCCTATTTAAACTGACATCTTGCGAAAGCTGAAATTATTGGGTGCTGTAACCCTTCAAACGCAGAAACGACCACAGTAAGAGCATAATCTTCTCCATCCTATACTGCACTGGAACTACTATTCATTTCATAAAGATAGGCCCCTGACTTCGCGGTACTCCCCTGACGTTCACTCAAAACTTATATTGCATTGTTGTACCTCGTTGGAATTGTTGGAATGTTATCTTTTCAACACTCAAAGCATAACAATTTTCTTTGTACTGTGTAGCGAGAAAAAAATAGAAATTAATGAAAAAGTGCGTATTTTATAGTACTTTTTTTGGTAAACCAATGTTTATACGACTATATCTCGGAAACGAGGTAACGTGAAATAATTTCCTGTGCACGATATGTAGGTACATCTATTATCTGTAAGTTCTGAAAATTTCATTACTCAACACTTTGTAATTTTCTTGTTATTCAGTGAAAAGTGAGACTTCATTATCTCTGAATTGCTGCGGTGTATCATCAATCTGAAAAAACTTTTGGAAAGATCTTAAAGTACCTTTTTCAACCAAACTGTTTCGATTTATTTTAAAAGATAAATAATGACAAATATGACATTATGATTTTCTCTGCTTCGCGCCCTTCGCTATCGCAGTTTATACGGAGTGCTACGTTGCCAGATTTCCCTGGCGCGTTACTCTCAGCCCGACGGGTATTTAAACTTGTCAAGCACACTGTCCGGCACTTTTTAGAGGTATTTTTTAAAAATTTCATATCTCCACAGAGTTTTAACCAATTTCTTAGAAATTAACAGGATACACAGTAAACATACCAATTGTTTAAAATTAGAAAAACGAACCGCTTATCTTATTTGGATTGCATATGATCGTCGTCGAAAATTTGTTACTTGTCGTCAGTTTTTTCTTTTACTGCATACAGTACGAAATACACTTACACAGAAACACACACACACTCAAAGTTTATTATATGGTACAATCTTAGTTGACATGTAATATTGAGCTTACACTTCTTAGAAAATCTCTTTTCAGTTCTAGAAGTCCCAGTACATTTCGAAGCACTTTTACACGCGAAATCCAACTTCATATATCAAACAATAAACGCTAGTATTTTTTTTTAACTTCCATTTATCTTGCGGATGCTACACATTTTACATCACCTTTGTCCTGCTCTATTAGGATTTGAGGATAATAAGGGAACTCTGTACGGGTAATGGTCCCTTGCTACCAGCCTTCCACCAGGTGAAAACTGGGATGGTCCCTGTACTTCAATGCCTGCTCAGTGCAGGTGGTGTGATATTTTCCTGCTTTCTTCCTGTACAGTGTATGAGCATTGACAACTGATAAGTCAAACAGCAGAAAAAGCAGCTTCTTCCACCATTTGACAGACATATTAATAGCTATTGCGTAATTAATTTGTAAAAATCGCGTAAAGCTGGCTTCCGTACAAGGTACATGTGAATAATTAGTGTAAAAAATTTATTGTTTTCAATTGAAGTAATATGCTATCACTTAGAAAACAAAGATTTTTGTTTTTGCGTGTTGATTCTTTTCTTTTGCAACTATAAAACTTTATCGGTAAAAACAGCTGAAACACTTTATATGGGGGAATACTCTGTAGATAGCTAAGCATTTTGATCAATTCCCGGGACACCATTTAACAGATGTTTTGCATTGACTTAAATTTTATCGCTCTAAGCTACATCAGAATCTGCCTTCGAATAGGAACGACGCGTTTTTTTTTTTTTTTTTTTTTTTTTTTTTTTTTTTTTTTTTTTTTTTTTTTTTTTTTTCTGGCGCAAATTCAGGTTCACTTGAAACAGAGTTACCATCTTGTTCATTCCCGGATACGCCACTGAACAGAGAATAATAGCTCATAACCATCTGAGACAGAGTCATTAATCAGTTCTGCAATTTCATTGTTGCTCAAAATTTTACTCCTTCTTTCTCTTTCTGTAATACCACTGTCCGTAGAAGAAATTTCGACATTTTTTTTCAATAAAAAAAGCACGAGAAATAGGCTACTCAGGAAAAATACAAACGCTCGTTCGCCCGTCTCACTGCAATAAACATATATGATGTATGGAAGTTTTAGACACCTATGAACCGAGGGAGAGTGTTGAAAACGTAATCAGTGCGACATGATTTACAATAGATGATAAGACGCAGAAACAGCCCCCGTCACGTACACGTCGTTGAAAGAAAACAAAAGACCCTTGTTTCTCTGTTATATTTGGCAGAGGAATTAATTGTAGAACCGGGGTGAACTCGTGATTGCTAAGGCTACATTTCTTTTTCCCTTTATTTTTTAAATGTCGCTTATATATGTATGCATATATACAAAGATCAGACTCAACGTGATGCAAAACCCCGTTGAATACGTATATACACAACATTCGAACTCTGAGTTTTAATCGTGGTAGCTGGGCAGTGCGAGAGAAGTGTGTTACTGAAAAAGTGTCTATCGTTTGATTCATCTATTAGTGTTAGTGATTCGTTTTGTTTTATTACATGTTATTATCATGCATCATTTGCGAAGTTCCGAGAAGGCGATGATTATTAAAGCCCGAGCTTATTTTGATGCAGAGAGAGAGCAGGGTGTAAGCAATTGTGTATTTCAACCAGTGAAGCGTACGGCCGAATGTCTTGGTGTGAGCGAGCGAACTGTGAAACGTGTTACAAAAGAACACCGCGAAAGTGGGGAGGTTTCTTCTCCAAGGAAAAGTTCCGGTAGGCCAGAAAAATATATATTGGATGAGTTTATGCAAGGGGTAATTAGGCGAAAAGTGCATGATTTTTATGCGGTTCGAGAATTCCCCACGGTAAGGCGCGTTTTGGAAAAATTGAAAACCGATGTGAGTGATTTTCCGGATATGAGCGAGACATCTCTTTGGCGGCATATGAAGAAAATCGGGTTTAAATACAGAAAATTTAACAAAAAACCAGTTTTAATGGAGAGTTCCAGGGTAGCTGGGCAGAGGGATTCCTTCTTACGAGAAATTACGTTTTTGCGTAATAATGGATGGACAATATATTACACGGACGAGTCATGGTGTGGGGCAAACCATTCGAAAAAGTATGGGTGGCAAGAGCAAATAATGCCGGATACTTCAACTGAAGCATTCGATTATCATAGGGGGGCAGTGCAACAAGTTAATGGGTGGAATGGTGGAATTCGAACACCATCCGGAGCTGGGAAAAGAGTGATTATGTGTCACATTGGAAACGAAGATGGGTTTCTGGAAGATGAAAAGTTATGCTTTATGGGACAGAAAGGGGGTTCAGATTATCATTCAGAAATGAATGCCAAACATTATGAGGAATGGTTTAGAAAAATTGTTAACAGCCTTCCGACAAAATCAGCCATTGTCATTGACCAAGCTCCATATCACACCATGATAAATCCAGAAACGAGAAATCCATCCATGAGCTGGAAAAAGGCCGATATCATTGAATGGATTCAAAATAATGATATTCGCGTTCCGCCAAATGCTTCGTCATTTGATGACCTTACAAAGGCTGGTTTACTTGAATATGCTAGACCGTACTTTAAACGGAGGGAACTACTTCTGGATAGTATATTACGTACTATACCTGAAAAGGAAATCAAACTTTTGTGGTTGCCCGTTGCACATTGCGAATTTAACGCAATTGAACTTATTTGGGCATTCGTCAAAAATAAAGTTGCGGCAGAAAACAAAACTTTCAAAATAGCTGATGTCATGCAATTGTGCATCGATTCTCTGCAGAGTGTGCCTTCTGATGTTTGGAAGAATGCAGTAGAACATGTTCGTAAGCTGGAAAAACTGTATACTGATAGAGCTCACTATCTTGAGGTACAAATTGAACCATTGTTAGTAAGTGTCCAGGAAGATAGCAGCAGTAGCAGCAGCGATGAGTCAACAAGTGATGAAAGCGAATGAGGTAAGTAGATAAATATATTTTTGGATGTGTTACTTCAACGTTTTATTTCGATGTTAATTGAGATACGTTCATCCATTGTTATTATTTTTAAGATATATTGTTATGAAGTAGGCTCCGCGCTGCAATTTTGCTTAACGCGACAACACAGCACGAGATGATCTATACAGCGTTGCCGCATTTCGAATTACTGTATGCTTTTTCTTTATATAAGCGCGGGGAATTTAAAGGTTGGGTTGCAACATGGCTCTCCGCTTAACGCACAGAATATGTTCGTATAAACATTTTGTTTTAAAAAATAAATACTCTACCAACTAAACCCTTTTTCATTAAAAACTTCAAATATTTGGAACACTGGAGTACCAAATTTTCGAACTGTTTTTTGTACGTTTCTCTACCTACCTCGATAAAGGAGATCAGAGCGTCATACATTTATTTTAATTACACAAAAAGTATCAAGTGATGAAAACTGAACTTTTCACAACTTACAGCTAATGGATGCATCTACATATTGTACACAGAGAATTATTTCACGTTATCTCGTTTCCGAGATATAGTCGTATAAACATTGGTTTACCAAAAAAGTACTATAAAATACGCACTTTTTCATTAATTTCTATTTTTTTCTCGCTACACAGTACAAAGAAAATTGTTATGCTTTAAGTGTTGAAAAGATAACATTCCAACAATTCCAACGAGGTACGACAATGCAATATAAGTTTTGAGTGAACGTCAGGGGAGTACCGCGAAGTCAGGGGCCTATCTTTATGAAATGGATAGTAGTACCTCATATACATGAATAATTTATATTGTCATATATGTAAGATATAATGTGTACACAGATTAAGGTACAAAATCACTCAGTAGCTTCTGGGGGATAATTAAAATTTTCCGATAGTACGTCGTAAGAATTGCCAAATGCGAGTTCTATATATCATGTGCGCAAACGCTTAATTTTTCCACTTACCAGCTACACACAGACGGCCTTTCTCATGAGACAAATTATTACCACTGTTCTCTCTACATACGTGTAGGTGCTACAGTCAATCCTCACACATCAGATTATTCGCGATGAGCAGGTTCATGGGCAATTGCCACAGGAACGCAATTTCATCCAGTAGTCTGGGACTACCTTTCTGTTCAAGTATGCTTTCGTAGGGATGTCTATTGTGGGAAATCTTAGTGTTATAACACCGACGAACGACATAACCTACGCAAGCGTCATTCAGCCGAGCGTCGGGCTGCTTGACAATTTCTTCTATATGGCCACGCTCACATGTGGAATGTGCATTCGCTAGCATCTTCTGACAAACTGATATAAAGTACCACACATTACTATGGTTGTGTTCGATGATCGTCAAATATTAGCGTTCCCTGTACACACATTTTGCTATACGAATTTCACTTGAATCAGATATTCGTAGGGAATGTTCGTGTTTTAAATCCCACCTAAAAGGAGGGAGGGGATGTCCCATAAACTTGAAAAAGTGAGTGAAAAACTTAAAGAAAGCAGCAGTCACGAAGGATGCAATGGTCATCAAAACGGATATTACAATCACTTGCGCAGTAACAGTTCGGATCATTCAAATTACTTTTATATTGGGACATAACTGTACCATATAGTGTATTGGGCTGGGGAGAGGGGAGGTACGACGGAATTCTGTGGGCGTAATCTGTATTTGCCAATTGACTGACTGGTGTTCGATGTCTGGTGGGGGCGAGGATTTACTTTCATGTTCTGTCCTCTTTCAGGTGTGGTCCAGAGGTTAATATATCATACCAAATTGCTACCTGAAAGAAGTTACGGGCGGTTTGTGAGTGGTGTTAACCACGTCCCTTTAATATGCATTGATACGGAAAGTGCGTGTACAGAGCCGGTGGGCCATAAGGTCTGCCCGTATCTTTAGCTGTAAGGCAAGCTAACACGGAACAGAGCAAAAATTTCAGTTCAAGACGCAGTAAATGGGTTCCCAGGAGGGATCTTTTCCGTACACAGTTCAGAAGCATGATTTGAGACACTAGAAGTAAAATTTAATTTAACCATAACTAAGAACCTGATCATTTTAATCTTGCCTTTTTAGCATGGTTAAGTCACACTTTGGTTCCAAGTATACTTTGATTTTAATTAGTGTTTTTGTGAAAAGTTGAAAAAAATAATGAAAAGTAACAAGAGAATAACAATATTCCGTCGATAAACTTTATCACCCTATGTAAATCAGTATATTAAAATATTGAGAAGGTGTTATTGATTTATTAAAAGCTGGAAGGGACAGTGAGTGAAACTTGGCGCGTATAAACGACAGCAATACCTACGAAGTCCACAAACAAAACGACGTAAAATTCTAAGTATGAACTATCCGGAGAAATGTTAAAATTAAGCACTAACTTTAAATGGTAATCGAATTTCCTTCAGTACACTTCTGCGTGTTAGGGGAAAAGATCAGAAAGTAACAAGATGACACACACAGCGGAAATACAGTCCAACTTACAAATCTCGTACGGAAGAAATGGTATCGTTGGTTGGCATTCGGAATCTTTGTTTCGGTAAGTAAAATTATTACTATTAATTTCGTTTGTACACTCATTGTATACGTATTAACTTATTTGTAATTATTCTAATTCTTTTACTTTTTTCCTTAACGTGGTAATCTTATTTAAGCGTGTGCTGGTTTATACTCACAACTTGGTTTCAACACTGCACCTCCGTAGCTTACTAAATAACGTACAATAATTGCATTGTTGTTCATAATTGTTTTTAAATGCACGTATGGGGCACAGTTGCACTTTATTCTTAACATGCGTGAATAAGTGGTGTACTTTCTCAGGATTCAGGGCCAAATTGGTTCCACAACAAAGCACCTTCGTGCCGAAGTGGCTACCCGCGTGCTGGCAAGGTTCGATCTCTGTGACTGTGTGTGCCTCATACAAACTTGAGTAGTGGTTCGGATCAGATTTTAATCAAAGGTCGTGTATTAAAACCTTGGCACAGTCAAATGGAACCAGTCATTTCTGCGGCAAAGTAGGATTTATTGGTAGATGGTCAAAAACGTTCTTCCAGCTTATTCCAAGCAATTTTAAAACAAATCTGAACAGTAAGTGCTCCCCATAATAGAACAAATGTAAAGTTCTCTGTGAAGGGCAGACTATCACCTTAAGGTTCATAGTACATCCATAGTATTAGGGTGTAGTGACTTTCAAATTTCTTAAATCGTACTCTACATGCATTGCTTCCCAAGTTTTTATTTGTTCAGCATTGAAGTATTCAAAGTAATTGAGTTACTTCTGTGCTACTTGAACATTTTCACATTTATTGAACAGATATAGAATTGTTTGACTCAGGATATGATTAAAGTAATGAAGGTTGGTTAAAGATTTTAAAGTGAGGACTTTGTCTACGGTTTTTTTTTCTTTTTAAATCCTGAAAACAAAATTGGTGGAAGGTAGTCCGTTATTCTCATTGGAATCTATTTTATTTGGTATTTTTATTTCAGAGAAAACCTGTAGCTTTCTAAAATATGCTATAAGGAAAATTTACTACGTTAAAATATCAAATACTCGAGTAATACTTTCGATAAAGTGGATACAAGTTTTAACTGAAATCTAATCGGAAAACTATTATTAGGAAGACCTAGGCGCAAATGGGACAATATAGGCGTTACAGACACAGTAGTACCAAGTAGAAACTGGATCCAGTTAGCTGAGGACAAAACTCAATGGAGAGCTTTTGTAAATGGGAACGTTCTGGTTCCATAGATCAGTTATTATTTAAAGTGCACAGTCTGTATCTGACGTGCCCTTGTAAGCGAGGGATGGAAGCAGAACGAAACGCAGTAGAACTATTGTTTGATCTTCACAATAAACGGGGAATTTTAAGAATGCAGAACCAATGGTTAATTAGCATTGGTTTACTTCAGAGCTGTTGCATTATATACTCTATAATAATTGTTCTAGGCAATCATCATAAGCCTATACTAGCTTAGTTCATTAGTTCTATATCTGTGCTCCAATGCTGGACATACAAAAGTTACCACGAACAATGAACGTGAACGAAGGGTTTCTCCTTGTACATAAACGAGAATTGTTCTTCCTCGATAGTTTTCGGAAAATGAAATGGTAGCATACGTATTCCGCCTACGGTGTTCAGTACCAAGAATATCGCACTCCTGCCAGAGGATCCCGTTTTGGAAGTTAACAAAATCGAAAATTCATTAAACCACAAGGATTATGCGAATAAAAATTACAAATTTTAGATGAATAAATTAGTGAATCGGTTGCTTTCCCAGAATAAGTTCGTAGGTCTTCAATTATTACGCTACGCTGGAGTATTCCCACCCGGTTATAAAGCACAATTAAAACAATCGGTTTAGTTGTAATTAATCTCTCTCAGTTCTGTCTGAACTTTTTTTTAAACTACCTCACTCATATGTTGGCAAGTTAAAATTTCGAAAGCTATTTTTAGAATCATTGTAGTGAATATACAAAATTGTATTCATGTGCCCTCTGTGGCAATAAAAAACTGAATTAAAATGAATAGAATGTATGGATGGAAAATGTGCCTCATGGCCAAGATGATTCTCATATCAATAACAGTCTTCTTGTAAGAATATAATTTGATAATGATTTTGCAGGGTACTTTTAATACTGATACTATCTGTATAATCGGGAAATGTATATTTGTGGTAAATTTCATAGGAAAAGAATTGTAAATACGAAAATTAGAATGAGTAAAACAATGTTTCTAAAAGGACAAGGAAGTTCTATTTTCGTTTTATTGTTTTTATTTAATGCTCTTTTGACCTGAAATTTGGCACATACATGTCTGCTGATTATACACATACTAACATTACAAGAAATACCGGGTGAATTCGTTATCAAATTATATTACAACAACAACATATTTATAGACATGCGACAATAATTGAAGAGTTTGATGCAATAAGGGCTAAGTTTGAAACATGCAGTTGAAGACTATGTTGAAAATTTTAATAGTGTTTTTTTCTTTCTTACATAAAATAATGTAATATGTAGCATTTTATTCCGATATTTAATTGAAATGGTACCAGGAGGCTAAAGAAGCATGACAAAAGCCACAAATGCGTTTGATGTAATAAGGGCGTAAGCAAGTTTACCCCCTTTTTGCATCGAACTCCTCAATTTTAGACATGCGTGTACATATTACAAGATTAAAGTGTACTAATATTGTGGGCTTCCTAATAGGTGAATAGAATCATTTTATAGTAAGACCTTCACACGTTTATACGAAGGTCACTAGAAAAGTTTTGAGACATGCAACTGTGAGTACTCACACCTTTATTTAAACTGTTTTAACTTTTCGAAGTATTTTCCCGAACATTTCACACGTCTCATCCTTCTAAACCAGTCCTTGAAGCACTGGTGCCATTGAGTTTCAAGCACTGCACCTAACTGTTCTTTGTAAGCATTCGCAGCAGCTTCAAGGCGGGAAAACCGATGTCCATGAAATTTCTCCAACATAGAGAACAGAAAAATGTCAAACTGGTAAATCCAGGTTTCATCACCCTTCACAATCTCAAACCCTCCACGAGTCTCCCTTTCTTGACACCATTCCACGCCTGTCTGTTTTCGATTTTCAGCCTGGGGGGCGCGGTGGCTCAGTGGTAGAGCGTTCACCTCTGGTGCTTGGGGTCCCGGGTTCGATCCCAGCCCCCGCCAAGTGAACTTTGTGGTGGACAAACACCGTGCTCGTGGGTTTTCTCGGGGTTCTCCCGTTTCCTCCCACTTTCTTCATTCCACCATTTCACTCATCTCTCATAATCACCGTCTCCTTTAGCCTAACCGGCATAACCGTGGGACGTAAAACTCAAAGATTTCATTTCATTTTCGATTTTCAGCCAAGTTGTGTGGCACCCATCGAAATGAAATATTTCTCACACGCAAGTGTTCGTGCAGGATGGTTGAAATACTCTGCGCACTAATTCCAAGGACACACTCAATATCACTGTCACTGCTGTTGATAACCTTTCACCGCGCCCCTCGTTTTTTAATGGGGTCCGGTCACATCTAAATTCTGAAAACCAGCGAAACACTGTTGCACGCGATGGTGCACTCGTCAAACGCTCATGTCAACCTTGCCAGCGACTCCAATTCATTTAAACCATATTTAAAATCGTACAGAACCATGGCTCCCAATTCCATAGCTGCGGTGCAAATGGTATCAACTTAGCGACATCGTTCACCACATCATATGGCATGATCGTCGCGAGGCTAAGCAAATTCACTTAAGAAAGGAAGGGCACTTGTCATCCAGGGAAACTTACTTGTACAGTGTCCCGTTGGCTGTATCTCAAAACTCCTAGTCGCCCTCGTATTTTCAATACCAGTGGTACCTTTTAATTTTATATGAAGTAACTCCGAAGGAATGTATTTTGTAAATAATTAAGTGGAGGGGATTCTAATTTCTGTACTTTCCCTCCATAAAACTGTACTAGAGCGAAAAGCGCACTTAACACTATAATTATTACCCACTTCTAAATTCATTATTTTTATCTTTCAGGTATAAGAAATACCTACTTAACTACTCTCGAAGTAGTCTTGATTTCCATCAAATAAGTATGGAATCCATTCGAAAGTTCAGTGTTGCCAAAACTTACTGTGCATATCAGGTTTTACTTGTGCTACATTCCTATGTATATTAAGGGAAGACTACAATATTAACAATTGTAAAATTAATTACTTATTACTCCGAATTTTCTTCACACAGGTTTGTCATTCCTGAAAAAAGTACAAAATAACAAGTACCAGTGATTTAGCAACACAACTTCTCGTGAGTTCCTTCATAGTTGTATGACGGATGTATAGAAGGCCATGTCAAGAGTTTCGAGTAGATATTAGTACTCTAATTCCTGCAAGATAACAGATTTAGAATTAGATAATAATTATAGTGTTCAGATCGGTTTTTACTTTAGGTAAATTATGGGGGGGGGGGAGGTGTAGGATTGTGAAGCCACATTGCACAGGTTAGTGTTTTAAAGTACATTGCTTCGTATTGTAGGTGTTGAATATAGATGAAGTTTCACAGACGTTGAAGCTACAAGCAGGTGAAAATCTTCCTACAGAATAAGATTTAAACCTATATGGTCCTTGAGAATGGTTTCAGCTACTAGGAGTACAAGAAGTCAGTACAGTTTTTAATCTTGACTTAAAAGTATTGGGCTCGTCTCGTTCCGAAGTTAGTGACAAAGGGACATGTAGAATATGGTGACCCGTTTTTTTGGTAATGACATGCCAAACTCCAGAATCGAAGTTGACGAATTCCGTGGAACCTGGAGGAAGTGTCGCATCGCAGGAAAGAAATTTCCCGTGGGTTAATTTTGAAAATTTGCATTAGGAATTTTAGAAATTAACTACATCAGCCCCGCTGTCCCTCTAGGTTCCGTTCCCTGATTTTTTTTTAATGCACTACTGAACATGTAACTGTATTAGTACGTATGTGGCTTTAAATTTACTGTCCTATAGTCTACCGTTTCTCACGTAATGAAGCAGCGGTTTTAATTCTAAGCTGTAATGTAATACATCAGAACTTGCCATTTTAGTTGCTCGATTCTTCTATTATTATTATTATTTCTTCTTGTTTGAAAAATTATTATTCGACTCTTCTATTATTCTTGCACTGAGATCGTAGAGACGTTTGTGATTTCAGGGAGTGTGGACATTTTGTGAAAAAAATTACTGACGTAGTCTTTTTATTTCAAATGTGCCCTCGGAAAACGTGAAATATACTTCGGCCCCATCCCCACCATATATCCGACGAAGGAAACCTTTCCTTTGGGGAAAGAAGGGAATGGCCTTGACTGTGTTGCCAATTTTTCATTTAGTCGTTTGATCTTGGCGGGTGAAGATCGTAGGCTACCTAGAATGGCTAACAAGACAGTGCAGGGCAAAGCTCGTGAAATAATTCAGTGTAGCAACCCTGTCCGCATTCAGCTGCTGAAAGATCTCTGCCGGAACAACTTTTCTCCTTTCGAGGGAGGTATGGGAAAACAGACAGCAGCGCCAGCAAGGGTACACTTGGAATAAAAAGGCTGTAATAGGAAACTCACCAATCATCACTGATGCAATGGTCAACTTCGACTTTTATTTTTGTATTTCACTTTTAACCCCACGAATATCGCAACATTCTGTTGCAGTGTTTCTTAATATGTGGGCGCCTCTCTATTTCCTTGAGAGATTGAAAGTTAGTCCGTAGGATAATTTATCAACACTGAACTTTATATGTTGCTCACACCTGGGATATTTTAATGTACGTTAACTAGAATTCAATCAGTCGAGAAGAATAGAAGACAAAAGGCTGAAATAAGAAATAACGACACTATCGAGCTAGGTTGAAAAACGTTATATTAGGTGAATGTTGAATTCATAATCGTATTGCATAATTGTCAAAAGTGACACATTTTATGTTGCAAACTTGTACACTTCTGTTTTCAATAAGAATTGCTCCTATTCACATAACCGTAAATTTTGTACGTGGAAATAAGTTACACATGGTTAACTGTGATTTCGTTGTTGAAGTTGTGATTAGTTTTAAAATTGAGTATTATTTATCTGTAATCAATCTGTAAAATACGTATTTAAACCCCTTTTAATGCTTTGGCTTAAGATAACAATTGCCCAAAGAGAATTGACTTGAGGTTTAATCCCATCTCTGGATGATGATGGTGGAAGAAGTGGCTGCCCAGGTTATATGACCATATTTGATAAGACTGGTTGCATGAAAAAGAAATAAAATAGTGACCTTAACCACATGTTCCACATACATTCCTCCTTTTTCGATACAAATAGTGGCACGGGTATAGAGTTGTAAGATCGCTCCTAGAAATCTTGTCATCCTGCTTAGTTCACTGGTAACAACCTGCTGGATATTAGAAATAGTCAAACCTCTGCCCCTTTAGTTTGGATTTAATTTGGGTAACAGAAAAATCTGCTCGAGCCAAGTCAGGAGAACAAACGAAAGTTGCCATCAGCGTGTTAGGTCTGTAAAGATTCTACGCATTCGAACAAAGGCATCTCCAGAATTCTCGTGTTACGATGTTCTTGGACTAGAGAGAGATGGTTCACAAGGAATTCATACCCAGTGGTCACATCACATCACAGCAGCAGTTTAAAGCCACTACTGATCGGTTTTTGAAGAGACTGACGTCTGAAACCAGAATTTCCTGATCCTACTAGAGGCTCCTCCTCCATGACAACTCCAAATTGAAGGTACAGAGATTTGATTGTATTTGATACGCAACAGGCAGTTGCTAGTGAACTGAACAAAGCCAGATAACAGTATTTCCAAAAGCGGATCTTGCTGCTCTCCACCCGTGCCACTAGTGTCAAAAGAGGAGGGATGAACGTTAGACTGTTGTCATTTCCATATACACTCATTCTCGAAACTTAGATGGACTGTGTAAACTTAAGGTTCCTCGTATTCTCTAGTTTAATTTAATCTTTTTCAAGATAGTTGGCAAGTGCATTAGAAAGATGCTTAAAATAATCGTGTATTAGAGCCTTTGTGTTTCAAGTGTGCCGCTGCTGTCGATGTATGTTTTCCCGTACCCCCCTCGAAAGAGGAAGGACAGGTTGCTGTGGCCTAAATCTTTGAATAGTTGGACTGACAGGGTTGCCATATTGAATTATTTCACGGGCTTCGCTATGCACTGTCTTGTTAGTCATTCTAAGTAGCCTACCATCTTGACTCGCCAGAACCAAACGACTGAATGACAAATTGGCAACACCGCCGAGGTCATTCACTTCTTTCCCCAAAGCAAAGGGAAGATTTCCTTCGTAAGAGGGTGGCGGGGGTGGGATTGAAGTATGTTTCATATATTTTCCGAAGGCACACTTAAAATAGAAAGGCTCTAGCGGTATTCTATCCAAAAACGTCAACACGAATATTAAGTTTTAAAATTGTATAGAAGAACAGGTAGTTGTAGTTGTTTACGTAAGTGCTAGAGCCAGAAAAGTTTGAAAAGTCGGGGAGTTGCTCTTGTGATAGCTCTGAATTTATTAGGTAATACGTTAGGCAATAATATTTCCACTATCCATCAAGTAATTGAATGCAGCTCTTCCAAAGGCTTCCAAAGCTTACTGGCTCTATTTGGAGAGAGGCTTTCTGATTGAATTTGTCAGACCAGACTTTGTGTCCAGTTCCATAATTCCGTATCCTATAGGATGGAATTTTTTAAAACTGTACAATGCAAATATTGACAAATGGTCCAAATAATAATAATAATAATAATACTGGCTACCCATCTCTCTTTGAAAGTCCTGCAGCCTTAACTGTAGTTGGAAGTAAATCAAACTTAGATTTCCTTTGGCCAATGGAGACCTTTCTTTACAGTTGAATTATTAGAATTTCCCACCCATGTAGCCTTCTAAAGCAAGGTGTGGTCAAGTTTTTATTTTTTATTTTTATAACAAGACTGAATTGTTTAACATTCTGTAATACCACCAGATTAATGGTTTTATCTAGTCAGCACTTGTATTTCTTAAACTACGCCACATTACACCCATTTCAGATCTACATGTTGAAAGAAACCACCACCAGTTAGTGTAGTGTAGTGTTACAAGCTAAGAACGCTACAGCATCACACTCATCCAAAATTTTCGAGGCCTCTGCAACTGAGACGGACGTGGCATCGAATACTATGATCATGATAGGCACATTAGAATGAATGGGTTTTTACCCAAAGCCTTGATTTCGATCAGCTCCTTACATACTATCACTTTTAATCACGCAGATAGTTTTCAACAAACGAAGGAAATTATACTATTTACAGCAGTTGATATTGCAAACTGTTCCGGAGATACACAAAACATGGATAGAGGTTGCTATACTGCTCAGAATGACTCATTTGTGGGAAGTGTTTAAAAGTGGTTATTGCATTCCTTTGCTGCTTTGGTAGTTGAAACTGTGAATTTGCAATTACGTAATTTTAAGCAATGTTGCAAATTTTACCAATGTTTATCATTGATGAATTCGCAAACCTTATCAGTTCCTTGGATTACCCGTATTTAACTATAATTCGGTCAAATTTAACAATTTGCTAACAGGCAATTGTGTGTAATATTAAGCGATAATACTGTTGGCAATAAAAACTTGAGTGAGCATTTTCATCGGCTTTGTCTAAAAATTTTATTTAGCCTAAAACTACTTGAGAACGTAAATTCGTGGGGTACCCGACTGCTTTGGGTAATATTGATTTAGCCCATCTACATATTCTTACGTAGACGAAATGATTAATGAAAGTGTCGCTGATCAATTAGGAAGTTTTTGTGTATTCGTGGAGTGAAATTTACGATGATGCAGTTGTCTTGACTGTTCTCACAAATGCATTAAGAGAACGTAACAATTTTAAACAGAAAATACTGCCTTCTATAACAGTATATATATATAAAAAAAAAAAATGTTTAATAATGACCAGTTCTGTATATAATTCAGTTGTTCACAACTAATGTTATATAAGTCACTCGCGCCTTGCTGAGTATTTCCGTATTTTCACAGTATTTAGTATTGATCTTACAGTAACTTCATAGAGAAAGTCTACTGGAAATCGAACCTGGGAACTTGCTCCAAAAGCCAAGCATTCGATTTACACTCCGAAAAGAAACCGTTCAGTGGCTTAGTGACCCTGCTTAACTACTGCAAGTAAAGAGAGCAGAACTTGGATAAGAAAGCGTGAGTGTGGAAATGCTGAAATTAAAAAAAGCTACTAGAGATAGTGATACGAGGGGCAGTCAAAAGGTTCCCGGAATTTTGTAGCTCTTTCATTACCACAATATACGAAATATACGAGGGTGGGCTGATAAGTTCTCGGCCGGCCCGACCCAGGACTTGAGCTGCAGACATGAAAGTGTGAGGCTATTCAGCATAGTCCCCTCGAAAGTCAACACACTTGGCACTTACATGCTGCAACTTCTTCAACCCCCCCCCCCCCAAAAAAAAACCTCAAGGTCTGCAAAAAAACGGTTTCGCAGCTGTTATCACCTCTTCGCCATTGTGAAATGTCTGTCCTTTCAGCGCTGTTTTGAGTTTTGGAAACAATTATCAGAAGGGGCAAGATCTGGCGAGTAAGGTGGGTGGTCAATGCGCTGAAACCCTAGGTCCCTCAGAAAATCCTTTGTTCTGCCAGCCTTGTGGACGGAAGCATTGTCCTGCAAGAACAAGACACCTCGTGTCAACTTTCCCCGGCGCTTTTCTTTAATAGCGTTCTTTACCTTAGCTAGCAGACTGCAGTAATACTCTTTTAAAGGTAGTCTGAGAGGAAAACACCATCCTTATCCCAGAATATTGAGGCAAGCACCTTCCCTGTGGACTTTTGTGCTTTGAATTTTTTGGGGCCTTGGAGATCCTGAGTGGCGCCACTCACATGACTGCTGTTTGGTTTCCGGATCAAAGTAATGTAACCACGTTTCATTCTGGGTAACAAGCAGATTCAAAAACTCGTCCTTGGAGTTCGCAAAATGCCGTAAAATCACCTGCTATGATCTCTCACGTTCGGGTTGCTGATCCGCGTTCAAACATTTCGGAATCCATTTCGCAGAAAGCTTGCGCATGTCCAACTGATCATGGATTATTGACCCAACACGTTCTTTGGATATGTGCACTTTGTCAGCTATCTCCTGAAGCGAAATCCGTCTGTTGCTCAAAATCAGGTCATGAATCTGGTCCACTTTTTCCAGAATTGACACTGACACTGGCATGCCACATCTGTCACCATCTTTTGAAAATTCACCACGCTTGAAGTTCGCACACCATTTCTTCACAGTGGAATATGAAGGGCACTGTCCACCAAATGTGTCTAGCATGCAACCATGGATTTCCTTGGGCGACTTCTGTTGCAGGAAGAACAACTTCATTACACCTCACAACTCCTATTTGGTGAATTTGACATCTGGCTCCGCCATGGTTCATTCAATTACCTGTAAAATAAAAAGCATTCATGGTAGAATCGTGAAATTTGGTACTTAAACACACAAAAGATCAACATTTCACATGACCAATTACATCAGGGTAGTACATTCGGAAGGGGGTCAGGCCGAGAACTTATTAGCCGACCCTCGTAAGTAAATTTACTTAATCGCCTTCAAAGGAGGTACCTTCGGAACTCTTGTGCCAGCGATCCTACGATTGCTGGAAACATCGGCGAAAGTCCTCTTTTGGATCTTCTGTGAAGTTCAGCCGTTGCGTTCGTTTTGATCTCTTCTTTGACGGGCTCTTTTGAGGCCCATTTATAGTTTTGGGAAGAGCCTTAGTGCTATACTATTTTTAAGGCTATCAGTCTTTGAAGCCGGTTTTTCTCATTTGCATATGAACTTGATGGTTGAGCGTTGCTTGATCTGTCAAATTGCGCCAACTGATCACTACAGTCCTCCGTTCAGCTACACTGTATTCGTACACTGCCTTTTAAGACTTGTTGACACTAGTTAGGTTCATAAGTAGGCAACCTAAGAATCGTACTATACAAGTCATTTTGATTGCATTACAAATACCAAAACTGCAACATTACGGAAACTTTGTGACTTCTCTTCGTATTCCATTCCGTGGCGAAAATTGTTCTAAATCCATCTCTTAATAGTTTTTCAAACTAGTACTGAATTTAGAAAAAGTCTTAAATTTTTTATTTAGTGAAATGGTTGTTCCAAAATTTGCCTGATTTGCCTGAGAAGGGGAGGGGGAAGCAATAATATTTGAAACACTGTTCACCAGTTTGTTTTGCTTAACTATCAAGTAGTGGCGTTAAAATTCAAATATTTGCTGTTCAGATAACTAATAATTAGTTGAATACTGAAAACTAATATCCAGTAACAGCAGGAAAATAATAGAATTTTAACAGCACTATTTTTTTTTTTTTTTTTTTTTTTTTTTTTTTTTTTTTTTTTTAAATGAAGAGATTATTATGCAGAGATTTTTAAAATGACTTCTGGATTTTGTTTCTCTTAGAGAAATGTGGAAGTTTAAGCAGACCATTGAAGAATTCTTAACTTTTCTGCTTCAGTTTTGTGGTAAATTTAGAACTGAAGTTCGCTACTAAATGTCAAGAAAGTGTACACTTTACATGGAATACAAAGTTAATTGGAATATAGAAGACTCCTCTGTCCATTGAACTTTCAAGCCCTGTAAAGAACAAATGTTAAGAGATTTGGTAGTAGTAAAGTAATGCCAATTAGTAAAACTTTTCATTATTATTTATACACTTGTGGATTACCTTAGATGCCTAATCGAATTCCAAATTCGTGACCATATGAAGTCTGCTTTATAGGCATATGATTAGCGGAATCCCCATCTGTGGGTCCAGTTGATACTTGAAACCAACTACATCCACACCTCAGCATACATATTCCTGAATTGAACTCAAATCATTAAGTGAAGTAATAAAATGACTTAGAGGGTCTTGCATCCCTTCTGTAGTATTATTTTAACGAAAAGTAATTACACTATCGCAATCTTTTTCCTTAACTAAGCAATCAATATAAGGACGTATCCGGCTGCAATGATGTGAACAGACTTTGGGAGAGATGGCTGAAATTCAGCCCAAATGGAGCATAGTCAGTAGAGCACGAAACATGAACATTCAGGGACGTAAATAAGGGCCCCGCATTGCGGGGTGGGGGAGAAGCCATCACGGGGCCCCAAATCGTGATGTAGGACGTACAGAAGGGGCCCCATTCCACGTTGTCTGCGGGGTGGCCCCCAAGCCCTTAGTTACGCCATTGTGAACATTAAAGTCAATGGAAAATCAATGAAAAAAACTGAAGTTCTTCCACATACCTCAGAAACTATAATAAGATGGTTAATGGAAAGCCTATTGCAAATACGTAATGGAGAGCTTAAAAACGATGTATAGCACGTAAGATAAATATGGATACAAATTGAGTAAAATCAACATATAAAGTATATGCATCTTCTGCTAATTACCCAGGGCGCCCCCACGCACAGGTTACGTGTTTGAAATTTCTCTCATCTGCATTTGGAATCTCCAGACACGATTTAGCACACAACGCGACTTTTGACCTGATCCCGTGACAGTCTGGTCCTTATGGCAAGCCGGATATGCTCTAGCAGAATTATGTAAGTCGTCTGCTACTGATAAATCGGTAAATTTGTGTCACTTCTTATCGACAGGACTATGTGATTCAGCTTATAGATATTGGATCAGTTTTAAACAAAACTTTACTTTTTCACTGGACGGTTTTGAATCAGAAGGATTAATATAATCTCAAACGACCAACCAAAAGAAGGTAATGAGAATAAACTTGCTTGGCACTATATCGCGTGTAGGACTTTTTTTTACTTGTACACTGTTGTGTATGGCACAGTGAGGGTTTGAATTTTTCACTGCAATTCACGTGTTTCACAATAAAGATGCGAAGAATACATATAATATTCGATGATGAATGAAATTTTCGTGCAGTAACAGGTTTAGAAGCAATATTCAATGACACTTTTAATTCGATTTGAGATAAATTCCAAAGTTACTACAACAAACTGTTCTTTCTTTTTCCAGGATTTGATGGGCACAATAAGGAAGAGCTACTTTTCAAAATTTTATACCAAATTGAATTAAGTTTTTATCTTACACTATACTTAAATTGATTTTGAAAACTGTATTCTTTCCAGTTCAATGTATCATAGGTGCCTGAGTCCTGATTAATTTCCAGGGTAATGTATGTTTACATGAATGCCACAACATTACTTGTGTTCCTTTTAAAAAGAGAGCTTTTTAAGAAATGAAACGCACAATGTAATTGTCGATTAAGTTTATATGTGGTGTATTCTGTAATAAGAATTGTGATTTTTGCTCAGATGTACAATGGATCAAAATATGATAAATGGTGTCTGAAAACGCCTTGCTTTTAAGATTGCTACACACATGATTTACGTGTGCTTTTGCTGTACTAAGTGATTCAGTATTTAAGACTAAATTTGACTTGTAACTTTACTTGTAGCAAATGAATTACACCAGGAAAACCAAGCTGAATTTGCTACAAAAGTAATTTTACCAAAATATATAATGAATTGTAGTTTGATTTAGAACATTCCGGTAAATCTCAGGTTCAATTTAATTACGGACGCAACAAATAATGTACCTTAAATAAAAACCATGAATGCCTTTTTCTTTTTAAGTGAGCATATAGAAATTGTAGTTTTTCATTTTGTATATGAAGAAAATAATGTAAGCGAGTTTTGCTGTATGTATGTGGATATTTGCAAGTACTAACAAAGTAGTTAAACGCATAGCTCCATTTGTAAAGGGTTATTATATATATTGATAAAGGTACTATTAAGTCGGTCAACAAACACTTGATTTCAATGATTGAAGCGTAGAGAAAGACATTAGTCGTTGTTTTAAATGTGACTGCTTGTTGATAAGTTCATGGTTTCATTATTTATTGTTTTTCTTCCCTCAAATGAACAAGTCTTTCTTGTTATGGTATGTGTTCATTTTTCACAAATTTTCAATAAAAAATTTCAATTAATATGTCAATGTTCATTTCCCTTGAACAATTTTCATAGAATAATATAATGGCTTACACCTTGTATGTTCAGTTATTTACAGTGAACAGCTTCTTCTGTTGTGTGGCTAGTGTAATAGGAATGTTAAGCGATCATCATCTTTAATTAAGGCATAACTGGAGAACAAGAGAAATGCCAAGCTATTATCTTGAATGAAACTTTCCTGGGAGCAGTCTAGAACTTTTTTTTTTTTAGGTCCCAGCAGTTGTGGCCCTTCGAATTTAAAATATAATCATATTTACGAGGGCCATTCAAAAGGAACGATCGCGCGGCGCCGAACCCCCACTATTGCGATCGCGGCAGTTAGCTCGTTCCTTCACCTCAATGTGAGCGGAGTATCAATGCTGTATGGTCACCCTAGTTGTTTTTGTAGCTATTCAAAATAGCAGTGCCATTCGAAACTCCTGCCAGATGTGTGAAGTACGGAGTCTCACTAGTTTTCTGAACGCGCAAAAAGTTAAGCCTATTGAAATTTATAGACAAATAAAGAATGTTTATGGTGATGGTGCAATAAACGAGTCATCAGTGAGTAAATGATGCATTATGTTTAATCAAGGAAGGACCAGCGTGCATGATGAAGATTGGGGTGGGAGACCATCACTTGTTACGGAAGAACTGAAGGGAAAAAGTCGAAAGAAAAAATTCCACAAATTTCACTATGAGGAACCTAAGCAAGCAGTGACAACCTGGCTCAAATCTTCGGCGACAGATGAGTAAGATCGGCATTGAAAAATTGGTCCCACGAAATGTCTTATTACAACTGGCGATTACATAGAAAAAGTAAAGTAAGGTCTGTGGCTTTGTAAGTTTGGTGCTGATACAGTTTGTTTTTATTTAACCATGCCAAAACGTTCTTTTACTTTCTGGACGACCCTCGTATTTATTGTAGAGTTTAAAGATGGAATTATCTACTAATGATAGATGTGTGAAGTATATTAACTATTAATGTGTGGTGAGTTCTAAAAATATCATCATAGTTATTCTCGTTCGATACAGTGTCATTCGACTGTAGCGAGGAAAAGGAACAATATATTGTCATTGCTGTAATAGGAAAGTGATACAACTCAAAATCAACTTGGATTAACACTGCTGCAGATTAACATAGCTGAATAAATGACATCTTGTCAAGTGATTGCTCCTTAGGGATTGGAGGATACCTTCATATGTGATGTTTTACACAATACCCTTCTTGCTTTTAACCCTTTCGGTACGGTGCGCTTTTTAATTTCATCGACTTTCAGTTAATGCATTATTGCTCCAAGACTACTTTACCCGATTGGTATGGCTAAGACCTTGTTTTTAGTAGAAGAATGTGACAATTGTATGACGTAAGTTTGATTGCAGTGTTGCCAAAAGTAGGAAAATTTAGGGGTGAAAATTAACAAAAAAATTCCCTAGCAAAACTGCACATTTCCCGCTGTTGCCACATTGGTCCAACTCGACAAAAAATTCTTTTATCTGTCAACAATGCACATTGAAAGTGTTGGCTTCCATACAAAGACTGAAAGAAAAAAGTCTCTCACATCGTACACACGAAATTTTAAAATTTGTTTCGCCTCAGAAGCTAAAATTAAAGTTATGCAGATATTGCAGTTTCCCTAATTATCCTATTCAAACTCTGTGGTGCATTCTGTCGACCGAAGACGAGGCTGGTACGTTTGTTCCAATGTAGCCAATAAGAGGAAAATCAGAAGGGGAAAATAGGATTTTTCACTTAAAATCGGGAATTAAGATTTTTCATGGCTGAAAATGCCACTATAGCACGACCAACAAGAGATGGTCTCTGACGTTTCTTACCTCATGCGGTGGGACATTGCAGCCCCCCACTTTGATACCAGTGTTACCAACCACGATCAAACTGTCTTATACCATTAATAAATTGCCACTACAGTTGCACCGAAAAAAACCTTGACACGCGAGTAGTGGCAATGTCACTGCGAGCTGTCAGAGACGTTCTCTTACTGGACGCACTATAGGAAGATGCAAACAAACTTTGGTACATCACTAATATAATATCCTAGAAGTATCATACTGATATCTAAGAAACAAAGCGTGTAATAAAAAAAATATATTGTAAACAGAAATGTAAAGAAAATAAAGAACCTAAATTTGAATTTTTGCGAGCCCGCTAATTACCCAATTTTATCGATATGTAGCTTTAAGCGAGGACTAGTGTTCAACTGACGTAAGTTGACTTGCGGTTCGTACGTACAGGTACGGATTTATAAACATAAATTTCGAAAATTTTGGATTTTTTAACCAAAAAATCGAGAACTAACAATTTACGTAATTGGCGACACATTGAGAGTTCAAATAGGTCCAACATTCAGTATCCGTATGAGGTATTGTGACGATGGGGCAGCTCTCTAGTTTCATCTTGCTCTTTATTTTCCCATATATTTGGAGAACTGCTTAGCAGTTGTCATAAGAGAAAAATATTGATATACACCAAGAGTTACTTGGGAATAATGGGAACTTAAATCTAGGGGTTGAATAAAGGCTTTTGTTAATATTAATTGAATTTTTATTTACATGATTGATTAAGCAGCATACAGCTCAGTACTTTGGAAGTTATTAAGTATTTACCGTTATATTTATGGTTAATAATTGTCTGATTTGTTTATATGATTGGTTAAGCAACATATAGCTCATTACTTTGATTACTATTGAGTATTCACTATAGTTTTTACTATCAAAATTTTTCTGAGGATAGACAGTGAAATGCAATTATACGACTGTCATTTTTAATCTTGAGAGCTTTATCGTAGGGAGACAAAACATAATTGAGTTTGATATGACATCCCCAATACAAGAAAAGGTTCTATAAGAATCTTTGTTACGTACCTTGCTGAATTCTCGTAAGGTTGAGTAAGTCGTTACTCCTCTGGTCGTTGCACTTACTGTGGAACACCTGAGGGCTGACTCTTGAATCCCACCGAGGGCTGGGGATCCTCAGACTTAAAGGATATCGGGTCACACCCAAATCTCGTGGTGATCAGACCATAAATTGCGTCAGATTCCTAAATATGGAAACCTATTGCCCTTTTAGCCTCCTCATTGGTCCTTACCAACTGCCGCACCCAGGATACGATACAGATGACACATGTACAATATCCGACGCATGATGCAATGTCACGCGTCCAAGCATCCGTAAGCACTGACTAAATTTCCTACGTTACTGCGTTGTTGCGGTCATAGTTCAATAGCAGGTATCCTGTTTTTGTATTATCAATTATCTTCACTGAGTAAGCTTCCTATAATATTGCGTCGTAGTGATAATATCAATTGTCTTCATCGTGTGCATATTTCCCTTCTCTTGTTGCTAGCTCTAAGCAAACCAAGAGAACAAAAGTGTCTGAATAAACCCATTAATTCAACTTTACTCAATTTAGGGCAAACGATAACCATATTTTAAATTTATTGCCACATTCTCACTGCTTCATAATTTTCTACTTTGAAAATTACCAAGAAGTGAGCGAGGCATGAACTTACTTTTTGAATGACCCTCGTACGCGAGAATCTTACAACTACGTCGCTAACACTATGGATTGAAAGAAAGGGGGATTCAGTTGGTAAGCGAATATGATCATATAGTAGGGGAAAAGAACTTTACAGTCGAACCTAACAGTCGTATGGTTGCATTTCGTCTTTACCAAATAGAACGATTAATGTGTTTGTAAATCATATTTGATAACATATGAATGAAATAATGATAGTGTCTCCGTAAAACTGTAATACAAGTCATAACACATAGAATGAGACAGGTGGAACACATTAAGACACACTTCAAACACAGAAAAAAAAAATGTATAGTGAATGAAAATAATAGTTACAAAACTACACTTGTTATTTAGTACATGAACGTGCAGAAATCAAAATAATCGTGATACACAAGACTTCAGAATGGAGTAAGTTAAATCATAACAATGCTCAATTATAGTCATTGGTTATCAATCAGAAGTAATCATAATCAGTAGAAATTATACAGTAAAACAGAACCTCCAGGTACATACGTGACAGATTCACATGCAGAACTAGAATTTGTCTAAATATGACTCATGACAATAAGGACTTGTTACAATAATTGATTGCCCCAGATAACAAACGTTTTGTTGTTTTGTTTATGAATTTTTTATCTTGGACGTTTACAATCTAAAATAGAGACTTTACAAGACTGGAGCACTGAATTAATTTGCCACATGAAATATTTACATCACTCATTGAAATGTTATTACAGGTATACTGCATAAAGGATTTGACTCTACATAAATCACAGGAACTATTTTCAATGATTTAAGGGCAAGGTCGTATGATTCACGACTGTATGAAATGTTTGAACGTTTAGAAAGTCGAATATCCAATGAGTCTGTCAATGAGTGTTAGCTTAATACATGCAATAAAAACAAACAAAACTGAGATGAAACAACTAAGAAATGAAGATTTGCTAAAACAAACCATGGGCTAAAGAATTAATTACAATTGCTAATTCTGAATAATGGTAAAAGAGTAAAATTTGAAATAGTAAAAGAATAAAAAAAAAAAAAAAAAACGAAATAGGGTTCCGATACCTTGTCGTGAAGCTGTTGTGGATGACAACAGTACGTATCAGTAGCAAATCCACAACAATATAGATAAAGTAGTTTAATAGTGTAATGTAACATAGTGAACTCTATTTGTAAGATCATTTTAAAATTATATATACTTAGCATTTACATGAAACATGGCTTGAAACATGAAATCAATCTTCAGTATTCATAATTGCTGTCAATTTAATTCGTATTACACAAATGAATGACATTTAATATATATATATATATATATATATATATATATATATATATATATATATATATATATATATATATATATATATATATATATATATATATATATAATATATATATATATATGCCTCATAATTTCTACTTACAAGGGGATTCAAAGAGTTACATTTAACATCCTTGTGAGATATACGCAACAGTTTGTAAGGGATCAATAGAGATCAACACCAGTTTTTATGTTGGGTAGGGGCGGATTTGTTTCCATTAATCATACTAATCATAATATCATACAACCATGCGGAATCAAAGGTAGGACTGTTGTCACTTCTCGTAGATTATATATCTCTTAACCCTTTTGGGATCTTGGCTTTTTGGGCTATTTTTTAGACTTTCAGTCAAGCAGCTACTGCATCGTCACTATTTATCCTAGGATCATGGTTCATACCTCATTCTCTTTAGAATTGAGCTGGCTTTCAAATGATACCACTTGCATGCTCATACCATATACCAGGAGCGGGAAAAATGATGTCAAAGAAAATTTTGGAGGAAAATTTTTTTCTCGCACTTTGGGCCCCTCTGGAGCGGCCCTGTGTGAACGTAGCCATCTAAAAAAAATCTGATAAATAGTAATTGGTATACTGAATTTATGTGCCAAATTTCAAGTTTCTATCATGAATTCCAAGGACGGGAGAAATTTTATCAGGAATTCCCACCATGCCCCAAATTACCGTAAAACACCATGATCTCAGGTAAAAAATTTCCTGAGACATCCCTAATTACCCTAGGGTCATGTTTCGCTCATCATTCTCTTCAGAATAGAACTGCCTCTCAGGTGGTACCATTCACTTGTCCCCATCATGTATCTAAGGCGGGAAAATCCCGTAAAAGGGATTTTTTGGTAAAAAATTCCCTTTTTAACGTTTAGCCCCTCTGTACCCACCTGTTTTAACGCAGAAATTTGGTAAATACTACTCGGTGGACTGAATGTTTGTGCACAATTTCAATCTTCTAGGTGCAAAAGTAAGCCCGCCAAAAAATATATACCCACCATGTCCCATTTTTCTCTATATAGAAGTATATTTTTCAAAAAATCCCTGAGACGTCCCTAATTACCCTAGGATAATGATTCGACCGTCATTCTCTTCAGAATTGAACTGTCTTTCAGACGGTATGACTCACGTGTCCCCATAATGTATGTGAGGCGGGAAAATGACAAACCGGATTTTGGGGATAAAAATATCCCTTTTTTCACCCTTTTTCCCCTCTGGTTCCCCCCCCCCCTTCTGTGTTAGCACTGACATTGGAACAAAAAATCTGGTAAATACTACTCGGTAGAACTGAATGTTTGTGCAAAATTTCAATCTTCTACGTGCAAAAATAAGCCCGCCAAAAATACTTTACATAACCCCCTCCCAAAAAAAGTATTACACGAAAATATAACTTTTAGACATGACGTCATCACCTCCTATGTCTGGATGCAGGACGGTCTGAAACCATACGTAATGTCTTCTACAATGTATCTGGACTTGAAAAACAAACAAACAAACAAACAAAAAAAAGCTCAAATAGAAGAGAAATAACGCAATGTACCATGAAAAATGCGTACCGTACAAAATGTACGATAAGATCCCCAAAGGGTTAACCCTTATCCGGGCAACCGGGGCCTCCCAGGCCCAGTAGCTTCATTTTTCTAAAATTTCTCAATAACCATACATATTTCGAAGACATAAAATACTGAATTATTCTATCTTTCGTCGAAGTTAAAATCATGAACATATCGAGTTGGTAAAGCTAATGTTTTTTTTTTTTTTTTTTTTTTTAATAATAATAATAATTGAAAATCTTTTCCTGACGTAACCGGGGCCTAGGAGGCCCCGTATAACTTTAGTGAAATTCCTGTCAAATATTAGATCAAATTGTCACATAATTATATATTGAACACGTGACTATTGTAGCCTTTAGTCGGAACAGTATGCGGCAACAGACATTGAATTTCGAGTGTTCTGCACTTAAAATATATACTGGGCCTGACAGGCCCCGGTTGCCCCTTTACGTTACAAAAATGTCTGGACCGGATTTGCTATTCTGCTTGGCTTACAAAAGTGTAACACGAAGTTTCGCTACTTGACAAAAATATATACCGGTACATTCTAGACTAGTCTGAACGGTAAGTGACAATAGGCATTGATTTTGTGTATTCTGCACTTAAAATATATACTGGGCCTCACAGGCCCCGGTTGCCCGTTTACGTTACAAAAATGTCTTGCCCGGATAAGGGTTAATGAATTTAATAATTAGGATATATATATTTAAAAAAAACATCAATATCAGAACTTGTTAAATGAAATGACTTTATCAGCCTGGGCTTTGAATCAGCATGCCAGTGAAACTATAAGGTTGGAACCCTGTTTCGTTATGTTTGGATTCGTCTCGAAACCGGGGTAATTGGTGTTTTTCTCTTTATGAGATTTGGGAGCGTATTCAGAAAGGAGTGAAGAAAGAAAGAGAAATTGCAGCATTAATTCCCATCCGGGGAATCGAACTATCATCTATTTGGGCCTGGAACCTCGATATCTAGTGGTGATAAACCAACTTAGCCAATTGCAGAATATTTTAATAATCTATATATAGTGTCATTAATTTCTTGCTTTCAATACAGAATTTTGTCGTGGACACTCATTCGAAATCATGGTTTTAGCTTAAAACCACAGTTGTGTGATACGTATTTCCTGTTTACCAGTTATAACGACAGAACAGGAAACGTGTGCCAAATCAGCTAAGAAAGTGCTTACAAGATTTCCATCTAGAGTAGGAAGTTTCTTTCTTTTCTCGTACTAAATTTCTCTCTTTTCAACTATAATCCTTTTTTCTGCTTTTGAATTCACACAAGAGGTACGGCTTAATAGTGAGAATTTACAGAAAATGTATTGAGTTGGATACTCATTCCTCAGAGAGTACGTGTTTTATTAATGCGCGTGAACTTGACTTTCCAATCGCAGCCCTCTTTGTCCATAACTTGTCCAATATAATGCTGTTTACCTTTCTTTAAAATATACCGTACTATTACCCACGAACTGACTTTTAGACCACCAAAATCAGCTGTTGAAAGTAGCCCCATTTGTTACCTAAAACGACATATGGTTTTCAAAAATTCATCAAAATTTGAATATAGGTTAGACAATAGAAGCTATTGGAATCAGTAAATAATGGATGAGATTTTATCAGTAATACTGATTTAGGCAATTAATGCTTTAAACCCAAGTTCCAGAGAGAGATTTTTCTGGTCGACGAAAAAATAAACATATTTCATTTTTCTTCGTATATGATTTTCAGTAAAGCTTACAGATTTGTTATGGTTGAATTCAGAACACTCCACACTACTACTTGCAATATTCAGATGAGCCGCAAATGACTTTTCAGGACATGAAAATTTTGATTGAAACATTTTCCCAGTTTTGTTCAAAGAAGCCCCTATGTTCATAGTAGCTCCATTTGACGGTACGGTTGCATACGAAACTTCTACAAAGAGTAATGAATGGTACAACACGATTTAGAATGCAGAATTTTGTGCCCTAGACTTTGCTTCACTTAAGGCGTTACTGTGGTTAATACAAATCGTGTAGGCCGTGAATTCGAGTTCTGCCTCGACTTGGGTAATTTTATTTCAAAATTTCCTCAATTCTTTCTTCCAAATTATGCTATATATAAGTGTCAGAAGTCATAGAACGGCTTTGTCCTTCCGTTTGTTAATAAGCATCTGTAAAAACGGTAAGAGATATAGAGATGCTGTTTCTTACAATCGATTCAGCGTCTCAAGAATAGGTTTCATTTCCTCCGTTAACTGTTCAAACCGGAAGTATCAAATTAGTCATTTCCGGTTTTAACGTTTACCGTCATAGAGCGAAACCTGTAACATAGCGAGAAGCAATCTCTTTTTTTACAACCCATTTAGCATCTCAAGGCAACGTACCATGACTATCGCGAACTCTACAAAACCAGAAGTGGTTCGAATTACTATTCCGGTTTGAACACATCCCAATGGAACAAATGCTTTTTTTTTCAATCGATTCTTTCTCAAGAGTATATCGTAACATCCCGTAACACACTACCAAAACTGGAAGTGGTTGAAGTTTTTTTTCAGGCTGAAACCACCAAAGCTGTTATTCTGATCTAACTACGAAAGAATACTGAATGGTCTGGTCGAGGCAAATGCGGAAATTGGCGGCGGTGTATTTAGCTGTACTTATGGAATACCTGGCAGCTGAAGTTCTTGAGTTGGCAGGCAACGCTGCTCGTGGCAAGAAGATGACAAGGATTATTCCATGTCATTTGCAGGTAGCTATCCATAATGCCAAAGAATTGAACAAGTTGTCTGAAGTGACAATCGCTCAAGGTGGTGTTTTACCCGACATTCAAGCCATACTTCTGCCCAAGAAAACTAAAAAGACATAAATATAATGAGCTGTTTCTCATACATTTAACTAATTTGGTTTCCTTACTGATTTTCATAGAGCAAAAACGATAAGATATATCGAGATGCGGTGTTTTTGCAATTGTTTTAGCGTTCCAAGAATTGTTTCTACATTAAAAAAAAAAATCAGAAGTGGTTAAAATAACCATTTCCATGTTCAACATTTACTGTCATAAAACGAAATGGTAATATATAGTGACAAACTGTTTTCAGCAATCGATTCAGGGTCTCAAGATCACGTACCATCACAACCCACGTCTATACCAAAACCGGAGATGGTTGCAATTTCTATTTCCGGTTTGAATACTGATTTCCATAGAGTAAAAAGTGTAAGATATTTAGAAGCAGTTTTTTTGCGATCAATTCAGCTTCCCAAGAGTATGTTTTTTATTTCCTCTTTACCATGTATTCAGTCGGAAGTGGTTCAAATTAGCGATTTGCTGCTTCAATCTTTGTCGTCATGAAACGAAAACGCATAGCGAGTAATGGCTTTCTGATATGGATTGAGCATCCAAGGAACGGGTTCTATCTTAATCTATTGCAACCAATAGTTATAGATGTACTACTTAAAATATTGAATTCACAGTTTGGAAGTCTACCGTAGTTTTAGAGTGTGAAACGAAGATATCTTGTTATTATGGCTACATGTATTTCTCAGTCATTCTGCAGATATGAGCAGCAAGTAGCTTCGATTTTTTTTTTTTTTTTTTTTTTATTTAAAGAAAGGTACTTCACTTACATTTGATCTTTCAGTGATCGTGAAAACTCATGTATCTATTAAAATGCTTAAAAATCGGTAAAAGCGCCTGATCTTCAACCTCTAACTTTTGATGTCAAATCTTTGATTTACGGTTATTACTTCACGATTAACAATCGCAAATATTTTAAACTATGTGTACTTTAAATAAATTATTTAAATAGATCTTTCTCATAAACTTTACTTTTTTAAAATTATTGTTCAAAGCCCTTGTATTTTAATAAGCCTTCTCCAAAATCAATGCAAATGAATTGTGCTGCCATCTTTCCAGTTCTTTTAATCTAAACGTTTGTGGACGTTTATATGTTTATGTCCAATCCTTTCGACAATGAGATCTCGGAAACTAAAGGCTCTAGAAAGATGACGTTTTCATTGATGGATTGCAAATTCTGCGTAGATTGTCCAGTTCTAATTGAATATTTAAAAAAAATACATGGCCATTATTTCTTTATTACATGTTTATGGGTACACTGGAAGTGTTGAAATTTAAAAAAGAAAAAACCTAAAGCATCATATCCTACTCATTATACATTCCAACACCACCTAATTGTATACAGGGGTTGCATATCACTCCGGCGTTTGTTTTATGGCCAAATGATAAACGAAGGATAACCATTTCTCCAGTCTAAGTTGAATCTTTATTGTTTGGAGCGTTTTGCCCAATGAACACTATATATCACTGACATTATAATTAATTGTGTGTGTAATGTAGTTGCTTATTACATACCCCTTTCAACATGGCGACAGTCACGGCTTCGTTGAGAATACTACTTTTCTTTCTTCTTGTACGCGCCAAAAATGACTTATAAACCAGAACAACTGGAAATCGTTGAACGAAACTTACACAATCACTGCACGCCGTTTCGAAGCACAAAAGTAATAGGGGACACAACTACATCGATTTTAATCAACGCGCACAATTGTGTTTTGCCGTGTTGAAAGGGATACTACATGTAAGAAGAAAGAAATCACTGGTCATATATGAGTTAGAAACTCGAACCGGAAGTAGTCTCAAACTTGGAAATGGTACGAGACATTCAAACAATAATCGAAAAAAATATGGTACCCCTTGGCGATTTTTATGAAGACGTCCTTTACTTGTGTCTGTAAAGGGACATGTACAGATGTTGTGAGGAATGACAAGGAGATTTATGCTCATATGTGAATGATGCGCTGTGTAGGGAGCGCAGGTTCAGCTAGTACTCCACGCAATGGCCACTTGAAAATAAGTGTTGTAGAGCTATGACGAACTAACAGAAATTTTGAATTCATATTTGAACACGACCTTCTGTAAATGCGTTTAAGAAGTTACACTCCGAAAACTAATACAAAATGTTATTTACACTTGTAATAAATTTTAGTAATTTACATTTAAATATTAACAATTTATAATTATTATTACGTCATATTCCATGAAAATTTAATTTACGAAAGATCAGTGTTGGGTAAGTTACTTGTAAAAATGTAACGCGTTACAAGTTACTTTACTTTCTTTTAAAATGTAACGCGTTAGTAACGCGTTACTTGTCCCAAAAAAGTAACTGTTACTTTACTTCGAAAGTAACGCGTTACTTTTAGGTCCGAAACTTTAAAAATGTGAAAAAAATGTGACTTCAATTTTCCGTACTACTATTACTACCGCTATTATTATTATTATTATTATTATTATTATTATTATTATTATTATTATTATTATTATTGCACGTTTTGAATCGCTTTATGTAAATGCAAGAACAAATTTTTACTTGATATATGAACATTTCAATATAATGTAACATTGATAAAATGCCATACTGCGTTACTTGTAGGGATGGACACGTGCGAGTTTTCTTTGAAACTCGATTCGACTAGAAACAGACATCTTTGAGCTCGAACCGAGAACTAGGCTCGAAAAATTTCCTCCAACTCGACTCGAATTGGGGTCGAGTTTCGAGTCGACTCGAGCCAAATCCAGTGTGTAGTTTCGAGTACTTCTTCAAGTATATTACATAGACAGTATAATTATTATCAATGACACTACTACTACTACAACATTATTATTATTATTATTATTATTATTATTTATTTATTTATTAATTTATTATAACAACACTGTATATAAAAATGAAAGGGGCGGTTTGTATTTGAATACTAAAAAACTAGTTGATTACCAAGCTCGGTAGTTGTGAAGTCTAGGAGTGAAGGACATTGTTCACGAGCTTCTGAATTTGGGTTGAGGGTCTAGGTTGAGTATTCGGGCTCGAGCCAAACACTGTTAAGCGTTATAGGCCACTGGCCAAATATCTTCAAAACTGCCCGGCCCGAGTTTAGAATTGTGAATGACTCGAACAACTCGGCTCACAGCTCATTCACTATCGACCCGAACCAAGAAGTGAGCCGAGCCAACAGCTCACCCAACCGACTCGGCTAGAACCCTCGGTTCAGTTGAGCCGAACCGAGCAAATGGCTCATCCCTATCAAGCCAGCTCGAGCCGATGGTTCACCCCAAGTGAGCCGGCTCGAGCCATCTTCTCAGTTGAGTCGAGCCGAGCTGAGCTTGTTATAAAAATAGCTCTTGTGGTCTCGCTATCGAGACGAGACGAGATGCGAGCAGTGTCCCTTCTCGTGAGCAACACTAAAAGTATTCCATATTACTATATAGCTTACATTGCTCATGGCTTTCGTTTTCCAGTGTCATCAGGCCATGATTTCAAGACGACTTAAAGCGAACGAGCCATTTATCAAACTCGACTGGACTCGAAGCTCGATGGGAAAAACTGAATCGGCTCGGAAATCGACTCGAGGATATTACCCTTGATTTGACTCGAAACTCGACTTGAAACTGATCTGAAAGAACTCCAATATTACATACCATCAGCAAACTATTTTCTAGTAATAAAGTAGGCCTGCTCATCAGAACGCAGTTTATTCATATTAACCCCTGACTGTAAATCGTTAATTATGGCACCCTAGTTGTTGATAAATATTTTCCGCCGGGGCACTTCAGACACTTTACTTTTAAATTCTGTCCACCATCATCCTCAGCTCTTAAGAAAAAGAATTCTTTCAAATGTTCGAACAGTAAAATATTTTCGTTCTCCATCTTTGTAAAAACTACACCAATCAAAGTAAAATAGACTACCAGTATCATTGCACTCCTATTTCACTCACTGAATGTATTGATTTGGAGCTGTCAAAATCTACGACAAAATCTTCCAGGTGCTTGCAATCAGTACACGTGATTTCCCTAAGGGCTAAGGCTGTCCTCATCTTCAAAAAACAGCAAGTGGCACTACGAACTTATGTGTTCTCTGTGTGTCTGTGACTGTCGGTCACTGACATACGTAGTTCATGCTCGATTGTTTCATTCTGAGAAATTCACTTACAGGAAAGAAACATTTGTTTCCGAAAAAAATATACATATATTGTAGTTACTCATCCGAAATGTAACGCGAAAAAAGTAACGCAAACTAGGTACGTTACTTAAAAATTTGTAACGCGTTACCGTTACAGTTACTTTGGAAAAGATGTAACGCGTTACTAGGAAACGTTACTTTAAAAGTAACGCGTTACTTGCGTTACTTTACTTCCCAACACTGCGAAAGATATATTGGATCATACGGAGAGGGGGAGGGATAATCCGTACTACATTAGTAGGCTAAATTTTAAGGTTAATCCTAAGGCTGATTAATCCCAAGCATTGGGGGTTAAGGAAAATATACAAAGTGAAAGCAATTTTTTATAATATATCAAAACCGAATAAGTTTTATATGTTATCATGGAACTCTAGAGGGGGAGGATAGGAGGGTAAACCCACTACTTCATTTTATACTGATTTTAACCCCATGCAGAGGGGCTGATAAGGATGCTTCAAAGAGTTGAGTTGATTTTGAGTTTAATGTCCCTTTTAGTAGGAATGCTACGTGAGACGGGACCTACTGATTGACGTGGAATCCGAACCACATTAGCTGAAGCTGGGAATCTCCCACGCCAAAGGCGCGTACGCTAACCACTGAGCCGCGAGGGAGCTCAAGAAAGCTTCAAAGAATGTACGAAATATTAAGGCAAAATTGGACGTTTTCTTTTAACGAAAATTATTGTGAACACACTTTTGAAATTGAGGGGCAGGGTAATCCACCTCTTTATTCTTACAGTTAGCACATTTTAAGCCAAAGGTGAGAGGATATTCACAATGGCATAAAGAAAATATACGATAAGTTTGTTGTAATCCAATAATTTTTCGTTGTTTACATCCGAAAATTGTTTTGCGTGTGCATGTAGAAATTCTCAAAATGGGTGGATTTTATGCTCTTTCACATACCCCTTATACTTAAGTGGTTGTAACTTCAAACAATAGGGTTATTTCTGGATGTTGAAGGAAGCCACATACCAAATTTCGTTAAAGTTGGGTATGTTCTACTAGAGTTCTCGTGGAACGAACAGATATACACACAAATGTCAATTGCGTCCAGTTGTAGAAGCTTCGCATCAATAAAATATGCCAGACAACCCAATCTCGTTGCATGAGCTTAAATTGTTGGTAACATAGGAAATGTTTATCAAATCTGTATCCAAACCAATTAATTTTCATGAGATAATAACCTTGCATTTCGACATTGAGAAGTTTTTTTTTTTTTTTTTTTTTTTTTTTTTTTTTTTTTTTTTTCACCTGAGTTGTTAAGTATGAATCATGTTGAATGGGAAGATAATGCGGGAGAACGCTGACAGGTGCCATCTGTTTGCTTCAAGGATGACTTCACAAAAGCTTTAACCATCTGCCATAGACCTGTTGTGTTAATCTTTCCACATCTGAAGTGCGTAGATGGGCCTACGTTATGACTAGCTATTCAGGTAAGTGGATTTCTATTGGTTTAAAATCAAGTGAAATTAAGTTATTGCGTTGTCAATTCAAAAGGAGTTTGTACAATTCATCCCAACCTAATTTTATTTATTTATTTATTTAATAAAAACATATATACATACGAGATCGTAAATATTAATATGTATAATGGACTATAATTGAAATAATGAGATTTAATCAGGAGCAACCAAGGTCTTAGGCTCAATCCCCTAAATTTACAATTCTCTTCCTCACACATACAGTGGCGGATCTAAAACGCCCGCGACTAGAACTCCCAGTTTTTTCTAGTGACAAATATAATTGAAGTTATTACTTATATATGTTGAAAGTTTGTAGTAAACTCACGGTATACAGTGAGCGCAGAGCGTGTTCGTACATCTATGCTATTGAAACGAGAATGTCTATGAAAAAGGAACAGAAAATTTAAGAAATGCAATAACACAGTATGAATAATGAAAACTAAGCTTTATGTATATATCAATGAAGAACCACAAAGACAAGTGTAATGTTTAAAAAGTAAACAAACTCCGTAGAAAGTGTGTAGACTCAAAAAGTTATAGTACACCTGACGTAAGAATACGAAACAAAGATACCACAACTGGGGTTCACTAGTATTCACTTGAGCATACACCTCTGTATAGCATGACGAATAACAGAATGAGTTTAGTTGTGAATTGGAGTGAAAAAACTGCACGGTGGGCTGTCAAAATGGGAAGCAACCGAACAGAAACAAATGAGAAGACAAGAAAAGTAATTATGGAATTGCATAAGAAGGGTAAGTCTTTGAGAAAGATAGCAAACCTTGCAGACAGGCCTCGTTCAACAGTACAAACAATAATTGCGATGTATAATGTTTCTATCACTGCGAAAAAAAAAAAAAAAAAAAAAATGGAAGACCAAGAGTGTTGAGTGAACAAGATAAACGTTACATTATTAGGGAAAGAAAAATGGTTCCAAAAAGTAGTGCTGTGCAATTGGCAACGGATCTGGAAACACGCGGTGTTAAAGTATCAGCCAGTACAGTGCGGCATATTTGCAGGGTATCATGGTCGGATAGCCACGAAAATGTTCTAGGTGAACAAGACAAATCGTATAAAGAAACTAAAGTTTGAAGAAGAGTATAAAGATAAGGGATCAGGCTTCTTTCTGGAATAGGGTCATATTTTCGGACGAAAGTAAATTTAATTTTATCGAGTCCAATGGGAGGCGTATGGTATGGCGCAAGGTGAATACAAAGATGAATCTTCGAAATCTCGTCCCTACAATAAAACACGGGGTAGGATCCGTGCTCGTCTGGGGTTATATGAGTGCCTCAGGAGTGGGTAGTCTCCACTTTATCGACGGAGTGATGGATCACAAAGTGTATATTAACATATTAAAGGAAAATCACCATTCTAGTACTCAGAAGATGGGTCTTGAAAACAATTTTATTTTTCAGCAAGGCAACAACCCCAAACATAAGCGGAAAATACTCGATTGTGACTCCTCTACAATACCCGAAAACAGCTTCGCACACCTCCTCAATCCCCAGACATTAACCCCATAGAACACCTATGGTCTAATCTGGAGACAAGAATCAGAAGGCACGGCTTCTCTACTAAAAAAGGCCTGAAAAAAGCTATTCAAGAAGAATGGGACTTAAGCAGTCCCGAAACTACACAACACTTGGTGAAATCAATGCCACGAAGACTAGAAGCAACCATTAACGTACATGGTAATTCCACAAAATATTAGATAACGTAATCTACTTTATAAACATTAGTTCAAACTAAGTGTACGGTGACTTTTTGCGCTTACAAGATAGGAATTCTCTCTTTTCGTTTGAACAAAGCAGTGATTGTGTTTGTTTGGCCTTTCTCTTGTATATATAAATAAAATGTATGAATGTGTAGTCTTAATCCTGGGTATATATATATATATATATATTCCACCTCCCGTTCTCATTCTAAGCTGTTTTCAATATAAAGTGTACACGGTATACGAACATTTCTGCTCTCACTGTACATATCATATTATGGATTCTGGCTGCCTTCCACAATTTTTACTTTCTAAGTCGACCACTGCCTCCACGTAACCTTTCTCCTACCTAATTTACAGTTTTCCTTTCTAATGGAACATTCTGTCCCGCGAAATATCAGGTTGTATAATAAATATTGAGCCTTTGGAGGTCAAAATTGAGAATTGTGATTTAAAAATACACTATATGGGCACCATTTTATTTTATTCGACGACCTGCGATTTTCCCAGCAACACCATAATCTCGTTGCTACAGAACATGTGTGGTTTCTGGTCAGAAAATTGTGACATGTGATTTCACAGGCCTCTTTTGAAACTAAACCCATTTTGGGAGTTCTGTAGACACCGAAACAAATGAAAGCCAGACGGCGTCAAGTCCGTGTTATACGGAGTTTGGAACCTTACAGTATTCAAAATGGTTCCATATGCTTCAGTACTTCAGTACACTGAATGCAACTTTAATACAACTTGTCAAAACACTTCTGAAGATCTTTGAGGGGAGTAGTAATGAGATACTCGATTGACGCTCTTCGAATGTTAGGAGCAAGATCAAAACAGCTCCTTTCAGTCGCAATTTTAGGTTCTGGAAAAGGAAGTAGTCAGGAGACAGATCAGGAGAACGGTAAATGATGAAGCAAAATTATCCCTTTATAGAGACCAAAACACTGATGAACAAGGCCAGGGGCGGATAGAGCTACCGGGCTGTGTCCGGTGCCCCCTCCTCCCCAAACGACCCGTTGGTGCAACATACAAAAGAAAATTTTGAACTGAACGGAACAAGCTCTAAATTGTCAAAATCGGTGCATTGGAAACCAGGAAACATATTGTTTCAAATGAGGCGCATACATACAAAATCGATTGAATTTTCTGTTTTCTGAACGTTTAACAGGATTCCCCCTTCTCGACCGTAAACACAAGCACTTCCGACGTCTCTGTGTAAGCATAGCTTGTTATATATTATTTTGCATTTGAAATCAACGTAACTGCTTTCTTATAATACTACTTGAAATATTGAGTGTTTTCCTTCAATTCTTTGATTTTCCACGCATGGAATGTCAGTAGTTTTGTCATTTTTTAAAACCCTTTAACTATCAACAGGACACATGTGTCCCATGCGAATTCATAGTTTTTTTTTTTTTCTTTAGAAAATTCTTTAAAAAAATGTTCTCTCATCGGTTCAGATGTGACTAGGAGAGACTGTTTAGTTTCCAAAACTGTGTACAGATGTCCTGAATATCCCACATTAAAGGAGTCGTACATGTACACTCATGTCCAAAATTATTGTCTCATGTCTATAAATATGTTGTTGTAGAAATATAATTTGATAACGAATTCGTCCAGCATTTTTCACAATGTTAGTATGTATATACTCGGCAAAGACATGTACGTGGCAAATTTCATGTCAAAAGAGCACTAAATAAGAACAATAAAACGAAAATAAAATGTTCTTGTCCATTTAACAACATTTTGTTTTACTCCTTATAATTTTCGTATTTATAATTCTTTTCCCATGTACTTTAAATACAAATATACATTTTCTGATTATACAGATAGTATCAGTATAAAAGTACCCTGCAAAATCATTATCAAATTATATTCTTACAAGAAGGCATTTATAGATATGGGACAATCATTTTGGACATGAGTGTACATATAAAAGAATATTCACTTTTAAACTAGGAATGCAATGGATATACTCGATTGCAATGAAATGAGCTGAGCGAGCTTAAGCAACGTAATCAGTTTATTGTGACTTTTTAAAACAATCAGTATTTTTCATAAGAATCGCACAATTCTTCGTCTTCACCTTTTGTTCCGGCTAAAAAAAGTTTAAAAAATCGTTAATTTGTTTTTAAATTGTGATTAAAATTGTAAATTTTTACGCTAAAAAAATAAAACGGCTTCGCCGGAATTTTTGAAAATCACGGGCAGATTTTAATTGTTGAGAAAAAAATCACGTGAAAACTTTTTCCCCATGTTAAGTCTATGGAAGCGTTTTTCGGTGATTATTCCTCGATGGTATATCGGATTTTTGATTTCGACCTATGTTCTCACTCAGCACGACATACTCTATCAGTGTGCTAAGTTTGGTTGAGATCGGCCAAACGGTCTAGGAGGAAGCGTTTTTTGGTGATTATTCCTCGATGGTACATCGGATTTTTGATTTCGACCTATGTTGTCACTCAGCACGACATACTCTATCAGCGTGCTAAGTTTGGTTGAGATCGGCCAAACGGTCTAGGAGGAGTTCGCGGACAACCAAACGGCTAACCCGAGTATATGCGAGCAAGCGTGTTTTGATTCACCACACTAGACTTTGCAACAGCAAGTCTTATGCAGCAAAGAACAGAGCGACAAACTATTTCATACTCCCAAAAGAGAATGATATCCTCAAGGTTGTTTTATTATTATTATTTATTATTTCCATTCCCATTAACCTAAAGAAAACAGCCCTTTAATCATGAGTTCACTTATAAACGAGCAGATAGCACCGACAGTGCTTGTCTGTCATATTGTCATGCTCATTCCCCCCCCCCCCCCAGCGTGTGCATAGCTTATTCTCCAGATCGAACGAACGCATTTGTTAAAGGTTCTGTACGTGTCACTAAGCAAGCTTATCAGCGAAAAAGAGAACACGAGTTTTCTAAAATATATCAGTCTAGTGTGGATGCTTACATATACAGGGTATCTTAAAAGAAGTGGCGAAGACAGAGGGTAGGCCCAATGTTAATAGTTTCAAGAGAGTAGGCCCAATGTTAATAATAATGATAATAATAATAGCTGCATAACTTATATCATCCTTTGTATTAATTCGAAATGTCAGCTTTTCTCCTCATTAATATGTCTATTATTTTCTTCTTGAAAGCTGTATCCTTGGCTAATATCCTTCAGAGTTCATTTCTTTAGCGATTGAAGCTAACGCACTAAAGTCTGTCGTTTACAAAATATGAAACAGATTATCGATAGACATAAATATTTTACTACAGAAACACAAGAAAACAAACTCACATGAATTTAACGTAATTGTTGACCATAGACAGCACTTATTCGATCCGGGTCTCAATTTTCATAACGACATTCATGTATGTGACTTATAGCTGATCTTAATTCACCGTAATGCAATTTAATTGTTTCAATTGCGCGTGATCGAGTGGAGAAGATGGACTATCATATGATCTGCGCTTCACAAGAAACTTGAATACTTGTACTGAAACAAACTCTGCTTGTAAAATTTCGACTTTAATTATATTGTTCAAAACACGACAAGCATTCAATAAAGTCATTTTGTATGCCACTTGATTCCCTTTAAAAACAGAATCAGACTTAAATATCTTTTTCATACGCTGCTCTTTATCAATCAAGAACTAGAAATAATTTTTGTACCAATGCATGCAAAACTCTCTTGCCCTCTGTTTGTTTTGTTTCAAACACATGCGTTGGTCTTCGTTACTTAACAACACATTAATTTTCAAAGACCATTGGCATAGAAGATTCTTTAATAGGAATTATATTATGTTCATATTCTTCACTTACTGGCATTTTCTCTCATTCACTTTTGCAAATGTAAGAAAAAAAGTCACTCACAATATATATATATATATATATATATATATATATATATATATATATATATATATATATATATATATATTGACATTTTGACACCTCTCTTTTCAATTCTAATGAACACATCGAGTTTGATTTCGTACGGGTTTTCATCAACGTAATGGAATAAAGGGGAATTAGTTTGCGATAGTAGGTGTAGCACGTTTAGAATTGCTTGTTTCAGTTTTTGTGTTGCATTGGAGTCCGCAAAATTAAGCAAAGTTCGTACGGAATGGGGCCCACGTTCTCTGGCTCTCTATTTATTTTGCATATATCGAATCGAAATCGAAGGTCTCGATAGAAACGTTTTATGTAGAAACGAAAGTCGATAAGCGCTGAGGACGGTCTCTTTCGCAGGTTATTACCAATACGTTCTCTTGCTGGATTTTCTGAGTAGCTGAGCGGTAGTTCTACTGCCGCCTGAAACACTCCTCGGTGAGGCTCCCAGCAATGTTGCTAACCACGATTTCTTTATCGAACAATAAAATATTTTTTCAACTTAAAAAATTATCATACATTCTGTGCAAGGAAAATGGATCATTTATAAATTACAATTTCTGAAAGTAAATGGGTAGGCCGGGCCTCAGAGCCTCTTACCACCCTTCGTCACTGCTTAAAAGTCCCCTGACATACTGTAAATTTTATCAGAGTTACAATAAAATGTAAGAGGGGAAATCGTCTCCAAATGTAATGTTTTCAATCTAAAGTGAAGGATTTTTTTTTAAAAAAATCGAACGAGCCGATCGGGCTGTACAATCCTTATGCGCCCAATGTTAAATGAAAATGAAATGTTGCCATTTACCTGGATCCACAACGAAAGTGAATGAAGTTACTCTGTTATGCTAAGGTGTCGATGGCTAGTCCCCATTTCAAACATTTCCTATTCACCATACTCTTACAAAATTTGTCCACCTCCCGTCTCGTCCTTCCCTCTCGCACCACCAGGTAAATGGCAGCGTTGCGTTTTCATTTAACATTGGGCGCATAAAGAGTGTACAGCCAAACTGCTCCTCCGATTTTTTTTAAAAAAAAGCTTCACTTTAGATTGAAAACATCATATTTGGAGATGGTTATCCCTCTTATATTATATATATCCCTCTTATATTTTATTGTAACTCTGATAATAACAGTTATCGTATGTCAGGGGACTTTTGAGACACCCTGTATAACAAAAAAAAAGGGCATAGTGTTAAGAAACTACTTCTTCATGAACAGCTAAAACAACGGCCTTATCAGGTTGAGAACAGACAGGTAATTAATCGAGTTGTCGAGGTGGAGAAACTCATTGGTCAAACAGGGCTGAGTTACAGAAGAAAAGTAAATGAAGCAGCCTATACACTGGAAGACAGCTATATACAGATCATGGACATTTTTGGATACTATTCTTTTGTTGAGCAAATTTTATCTTCCGCTTAGAAATCATTTAGATAATGTCATTGAGAAGAGCAAAATAAGTCACGGACGAGGAAGTAAACAGGGTGGTGGTCACATAACTCCCCCCCCCCCCCCAAATAAAAAATCGGTGCTCAGTACATTTTGCTGAGTATCGAGTCAGTAGGCCTACATTATCAGAGAAGATACTTCGAAAGAAATATCTCAAACTGGAATGTTTTCTGTTCTACACTGATTGTTCACTGAATTGCAACCATCCCTCCACACAAGAACGCATGGCAAGAGACTGAGCTGGTATTACCTGACCAGGATAGCAGTGCGGTTTTGGGAGGATGGCGCTGCTGTTGTGTTTACATCAGTTTCTTGGCAAGCGCCGTGGGACAGGGGAGCGGAGAGTTTCACTCTGCAGTGTATCCAGCGGTTTTTAAAAGTTGCAATTTAGGTGTTATGCATAGCCTAATCTCTTTCCGCTTAATAAAGAACGCCGTAAGTTATGTGATTGTAGTGAACCATTCCTGCAATAATGTAGATGTATTGTGAATAGTGATATATGAATGGAAACTACCAATTTAAAAACAACATAGCACAATTGACAATTCAGTGAGCTTCTACCGTGTATTAAAAATATTATGTAAAAATTGATTACGTTTTATTCGATGTCATTATAAAACAGGAGCAACCTGTAAAACGCTGCTCTTTTTAGTTTGTTCACAAGTTAATATGGAGTTATATTTTTGTTGTTGATGTTTTTTGCTTGTTACTTAAGATGTTCTGCAAATAACTTCAATAACTTTTGAAACTGTCTTTACTTGAGCCAAGGGCGGATACAGGCTGAATGTTTGGGGGGTGGTCGTTCGAAGTCAAATCAAGGTAAAAGTATTGAAAAAAAGTAAAACTACTTTAGAAAAGGAGAAGTAACTATTGTCTGCAATTTCTAGAAGCGAAATGGCCACTTGCGATTTCGAAGGTGGACATTTTTTTTTTTTTTTTTTTTTTTTTTAGCAAGAACGCCAATGTAAGTAATTTCTTGCAATTTATTATTTGACTTCTGCAACATAAAAAAAACTAAGACCTACCTATTTTAGGTTTTATTTTACATTTATAATACAAAGGTGAAAATTCTTAGGATTTATTTTTAAAATAAAAAAATAAACCGGAAATCCCCTCTGGATCTACCCCTGACTTGAGCATATGCGTGAAGTGGTTTATTACGAACAGGACAAAAAGAACTGTGATAGATTGATTACAAGTAACCCGGTTAGAAACACTACTGTTTGCATAGTTCCAAAACCGGCCGCCCGCACTCGTTCGCTGGTCAGGTAATAACATGATTACTCCGACAGGAAGTATTCCAGAGAAAGAACACACTCGGGGCTAGATGTTGGCAGTCAGCACATTGTTACAATGAGAGGTGGGCAGGATTCCAAAAGGGTATGATGATGGATGCCCGAGCAATAAGTGCGTTAATAACCCAGATGGCACCATTTTTCGGATTTTCCCGTTCCAGTGTATTAAAGGAGTACGAGGAGTGGAAAGATAATGGGGTAACTGCCTCCAAGACACGGAAGTACAAGGGCATACGGTAAAGTTCCACAGCAGACGACCCACTTCTCACGACTCGTCACTGCCAAATTCGACGTGCTTGGGACAGGAGGACGCTAATTGGACCGATGATTGGAAAAGAGTGTGTTGATCCGATGAATCACAGTTTGTGCTACATTGCTTGGACGGGTGCGTGCGTGTGTGCCACCAACAGCACGAAGCTACGGACCCCTCGTGCATGGTGTGCACTGTACAGACAGGTGGGGGCGTCTGTATGGTTTGGATATGTTTCTGTTGGCATGGACTGGGGCCGTTGGAGTGCATGGACCACAGTGTGACATCCGTTAAGGGATCACGTACACTCTACAATTCAACACATCTACACACACGGAGACACTATTTTCTAGAACGACAATGCACGGTGCCACCTACCCAGGACTGTGTTTACTTGGCTTGAGGTACATTCCATGGAGGTGAAACATGCGAATTGACCCCAGGAGTAAAAGTGGGGGAACGCGGGGGGACGTCGTCCTTCCACTTCCAGAAAATATCTCTGGCGTCCCCTCACTTTCTAAAAGAATTACAATGGGGAAAGATAACCACGGGGAACGACGTGACGTCAACCACCCCTCTACCTTTTCAGATCCAATTTCACCCCTGATTGACCCCGTAACTCACCGTATCTTAATCCTGTAGAACATCTATAGTATGTTGTGGAACGAGTTCTTGTTTCGACATTTGTGGGCTCATTGTGGGATGCCATTAAGAATATCTTATGAGACTCCCGTGGGAACATATCAACAACTTCCAAAATCCATGTCACGACGTGTCTAGGCCGTCCTTCGAGTAACAGGTGGACCAACAAAGTATTAGGAAGGCGATCGCAACTCAGTGAGCACTCAGTGTATTAGACACTACTCCAGATATAACAGTTTCAGACCAATGCTTTGTTGTTTAACAGTTTCTTGTTAAAACTACTGTTAAAGAAAGAATTGTTGCCATTGTAAAATGCATATCTACCACAGGCCAATATCTCTGCGATCTACTGCTGGAAATTCTGCAGAAGTTGAACCGTGATATTAAGAAGTGTATTTGAAATTCAACCGATGACGCAAGTAACATGCAATGACAATATTCTGGTGTCTCAAAACACGTAAGTATCGTTTACCCTAATCAGTTACACGTATGATGTTACGCTTACATACTTAATCTTGTCATACCTATGTGATGATCAAAACGTTGCATTGATTCTGTGTCATTGGTTGTTCTGCTGAAGACGTCTTACAGTTATTACGGAAACAAGATGGTGGGTACAAAGCGGAAGGAATAGAAAGTCTCCTCAAGTTCAAAACAACTCTGACAGCACAAGTATTCTTGAGGATATTCCAAGTGACGACACCTTTGTCAAACTATATCCAAACACGGAGTGCTGATGTACTGGTCATATCTAATGCTGCAGACTACTCTGTTCCAACTGAAAGAGCAACTCTCTCCCCTAATGATGCCTATCCGCTCCTGATCAAGCTGAAACCTGTGACTTGGTGCAACGTCAATGGAAAAGGATGGCGTGCTCCCTTGTCATGACCGTCTGTCCGTTGGTATATAATAAAATTTCTATGAATGATACCCACGAAGTCCGAGAAGCTGACAGCACAAGACGATTCTCACATTAACATAAGTACTAATATGTAATGGCAGTTACTACATAATCCGCAATATTGGAACAACCGCATGTAATATGTGAGCCTCCGAACAAAGGTTATTTGCGTGCATCTCTCCAGTTGTCACAGAGTCTTCGAAAGCATCCGAAAATATGAGTTTGTAATGCTTTGGTAGGTTTGCGGATAAGTTGTCCACGGGGTGAGACGAGAAGTAAATGTCTTGTTTCGTAAATTTCGTACAAGTTTCCTCTCAGCTGGATTTGGAAAAGCTTTCCTCATCTCGTTTTCTAAATTTACACCTTGATTTTTCTTCTCTTAGCTTCATCTAGAAGTTATCAGAATCCTTCTGCATAACGAGACATCCATACAGAAGTCTAACAACATTTAAACTATACAGCATGTTTATAAATGAATGGTACGGTTTTAAAAATTAATGTCTCTTGTAAAGTTAATCTGCACCCATGAACGCAACTCCTACCCTAAGAAACAACTTTTAAGGTATTACGAGTGAATTTCAATATGAAACAACTGCATATATTATAATTAGGGTAGGTAGTTATTTCTAAGGCACTTCAGAATCTGCACCCAATATTCCTGTATATTAAATTCTCAAGTTAATATGTGTTCCTATCATTGCCTTCATAATTTAACAGTAACTATGAGCTTGCAAGCTCTGCGAGTATATAAATCGTGTATATTATCAGCAACATTACTCGCAATACCTTCCAGCGTGGATATTTGTTTTGTTTATTATGATAATGCACACTTCGAACATAATATAAACATGGAAAATATTCATAAAAATATATTAATTTAACAACTGACTCTCTTCCCCACGACGCCGACAGTTGCATCGCATTTTCCTGCAAATCAACTCGGGCGCTGATTGGCTATTGAATGCTCTTGAGTTGGATTATTTAGAACAAGACCGAAACGAAATTTCTTGAACAAAGCTATTGAATTTAAGACAAAAATTACGTCAGTGCTGACGGTTTTTCATTAAATAGTCTTTGAATGGCCTTGTGCAAGAACTCTTTGACCATGTATAAACAGCATAATGAAACGTCAGTGATAAGGGTGCCTGGGACACTGCTTTCCACCTAAAGATATATATCTTTAAGTGAGGTTTTATGAAACTAATCAAATAATGAACAAGACAGGATTGATTCATCCGTCATCTTTCACCAGCATCCATCATTTTCATAAATTTCTACGTTAAAATTACTGTATAACAAAACAATTATTTACAACAAAACTCAGTGATATAGGTAGCTGGGACGTAAGTCTCCACCTTGAAGATATGAATCCTAATTGAGGTTAAAAAAGAATAAATATTTTTTTATAATTCTGTGACTAAAATGTTTGTAAGCAAGCCTGTGCAAGTGGTTCAAGGCATGTCTAATAAATATTGCGAATGTAGTTAACAGTCTTACAGCATAATAGTATGAAAAAAAACTCAATACTTGCAAATGGGTGAGTGTATTAACCACTGATGATGTCATTCTAATTTTAGTAGTTTTACTATACGGATCCACAGACTAAAATGTACGGAAAATTTTCGGAAAATCTTTATTTTGCCCATTTTATGTCAAGAACAGAACCCAACGAACCCCTGCGGGGCTACTAACCCGTTCCTACTCCTACTGCTACCCTCCCCCTACTCCTACTCCTATTATTACTTATACTATGGATCCGTATAGTAAAATTGCATGCTAATTTTGACATTTAATTTCGTGAAATTCGTTATTTATTTTTTTTTTACCTGTAAATTTATTTTTTTAAAGGTTTATTCCTATCTTGAACCTTTATGAGATGGAATCTGGACAAGGGTGTTCGGCTTATGTCGGACAGATAGGGCCAGCATTTATTACCAAAAATTGTTACTTCCTGGTTAATTTTCAGTACTTTTTAAAACTAAGGTTAATTTTGGTTAGGTTACATTAGGATTCGTCAGGTTAGGTTAGGTTTATTTCCTTATTCATGCCTTTCCTTACCTTCGTATAAAGTTCAGAATTAATATATCGCACCCGATACAGGATTCCACCATGCCTCAAAACGGTCAAACTTCAATTTGTGTATTCCTACACCCTTACGCATTATTCCGCGATGAGAAAATAGTCTATAACATATTTCACTCTCCCCAAGTGCACACACTGATTTTCGATATCATTACGATCACAGATTACTCACGCTTCAATTACCTTTTTAGTCTAGGCATCAACTTGACCAAAGTGCTCTCCTTTTCGAGTTTAAGGGCAAATCATGTAACAATTTGGCATCCAATATTTTTCGAATGTTTACTTATCACTGATCACGAAAGTGCCGATTTCCAGAAAAAATATCTCACGGGATGGGGAGGGGAAGAAAGCCGAAATTTTAGCCGTTACTCACTATATCTCCGTAACTATTGGAGCTAGAGTATCCAAACTTTTTTTCATTTTGTTTGTCTAACTGTATTCTACAACTTAGTTCTGGTGCATTTTTGAGCTAAATGTAATGGTTTTCTTATTATTTTCATTTTTACTCAATATGAGTTGCGCGTTTCAGCCACAGATTCTTTACAAAATCAAATTCGAAAAAAAAGTTTCCTCTAAACGTTTTTCATTTTATGCTCTCAAAAATGTATACTTATATTAGTGTAGGACTAATAGTGCCTGAGTTTTAAGCGACTTTATTCTGTCGTGTACGAAACATTACGGTGCGGCCCAAGCGTTACCTTCTCACAAACAGTAGATATTAGCAGCTGATGATGATTAATAGATACATAATCTTGTCTCCCTGCAAGTGTATAATCCTGTTGAATAAATCTGTCTATAATCTAATTAAAAATATCCATCTTTAATATCAATTGAGGGGCTTTTTGGAAAATAAATCTTGTCAAAACTCAAAAATTCTCTGAAGAATGAGAAAACAGTTTTCTCTAGTACACAGTATCAGAAACTCTGCACATCTGCTTCTTTATACTTGTCTCTGATACCTTCTAAAACATGTACAAACATGCAGCTTTCTGTTCAATTTTCTGAAAAAAAATCTTATTTCGACAAGAGTTGTTTTTGCTGCAAGTCCTTCGATAATGTACGACCGATTCCATTTCAAATCGTCCAAGCAAGACACAATTGGTCCCCATCATAATCTCAGATTTCATTCATACTTTTTTTTTTATATGGGATCTACATGCAATATTATTCGACCCATATTTTTTCTTTTTGGTGAAAAGAATTTCTCCTTCGATATATAACCTTCGAAAATGGCGGCCCTCCTCTCCGATTGCTCGAAAAACTGAAAAACATGTCAAATTAAAAGTGTTATTGTAGAGAAACGAGTGTACTTAGTAACATAAAAGCAACAGCACGAAGAATATAAAGTAATATGTTTCGGTGGAAGAGAAAAAATCGTCTCTTGGCCCAATACGAATCGCACAATTCACTAGCAATGTTGCTAACTTTGGTAAAAATTTTGCTAACTTCAAACATTTTTATTTCTGTCCTCACGAGCCATATCAACCTCTGCTTCTAGCATCGAAATCTACCCGATAAAGTCTCTTGAAAATGTAAAGAACTTACATTTCTGATTATTACTGTACATCCTACGTTATACTATGATGAAAAGCTGAATATTTCTTTAAGACTCCATGTTTGGCCGCCATTTTCTCAAAAACCCACCTTTTAAAAATCTGAATTTCTAACAACTATTGGAGAAGTACTTTAGTATTTAATATCCGTTAACTGTGAATGCGGCTGTAGTCCCTAACGTTCGCAATTAATTACTGACATTTCGATTTTTGTACTTGGAATGTAAATATTTTCTATGGGCATTTAGGTCTTGTACACAAGGCGATTTGAATGGAAGTATGAAAACTTTGAGAGTTGAATCCCGACATCAAATCAAGTAGAAAATTTACTATAAGCATGAGTCGAATTCCGCTTCGTTGTCGAGTTTCAGGGTTTGCAACTCGGGACCCAAAATCGGCTCGTGACAATGAAAAATAAAATATATATTCGCGTGAAATCAGAAACTATGCGTTAAAGTTATGATGAAATTCAGAAAGTTGATTTGTTTCAATATGATGATATTTACGTGCGTTGCAACTCGGTTGGCAGTGTTGCCAACTTGGTAGAATTTTATTTGTTTCCTATTGGTTTTTATTTGATATTCATTAATGATTGTAAACATCATATAAAGCACAATTTTCCTCACGTCACCACAGTTTTCGAAAACTTACGTGTATTTCATTAAAAGGTTTTATCTCTTGCATTATTGATAGTTTGAAACATTGAGTGTGAATTTCACTTGATGTTTATTATGATTAGTAAAACCACAATGTCGAATAAAACTACGTCTGTGTAAGTTGTAATAATAATAATAATAATAATAATAATAATAATAATAATAATAATAATAATAATAATAATAATAATAATAATCTAATTTCCTTTTTTATTATTGCAGAATCTCTCGTAACTCTACGCATCAAGTTCGAACTTGGTCAAAAAGCAAAATGATATCTGCTGGACAAGTTGTAACGTGTTCAAGAAGTTCTGCTGCAACCACATGTGATTCGGTGTCGTGAATATCGTCCAAGTGTGTTCTCTGAAAGCATGAAAATTGTTTTCGCTGGTAACATGACATTGTAGTGCACTAATTACAGTGATTGTGTGAATAACAATGGACAAGTCCTATTACAGTAAGGACCGTATTAATTGTGTTGATTATGCTAAAAGGAATAAGAGGATTGTGTACAGAAAGAATTTTCGACAAAAAATTTTATCTTGCGGTATAACATATGGATCGCATACATCATGCCTGCCAAAACCTAGTATTAGGATAGGATTAGGAGGATTAGGAGAGGAGGGGATTATTTGTGTAAAGGGTGCTTTGAATATTTACCGTGAACAACGTGAATTTATTATTTCCATTAGAACAAACACTTTCCCAGGTAAATGGAAAGAAAGTTTAGTCTGTCCATTACCAAAATCTGGAAACAAGAGAGAAATAGGAACTTTCAGGCCAATTGCTATTCTAGCGCCCTTTGCAAAAAATTCTTGAAAGTATATTATATGCGCGAATTTTAAATCATGTAGAACCTATTCTTTCAACTTATCAACACGGCTTTTTACGTAATAGGTCTACTTCGACAAACTTATCAATTTTAACAAATTTTATAGTAATAGAATTAGATTGAGGCGCGGTCAAGTAGATGTCGTTTATACTGATTTTAGCAAGGCATTTGACGTCGATGATCATGATGTCTTGCTACTGAAAGTAGCATCTCTGAATTTTTCGAAACAAGCAATGGGGTATCTTGTATCATACTTACATAACCGAAAACAATATGTTTCATACAAAGGATTTGTTACTGAAAAATTTAATACTCTATCAGGAGTCCCCCAAGGATCTAATCTAGGTCCTCTGTTGTTTCTTCTTGTTATTAATGATATTCCTCTATGTATTAAAACTTCTCAAGTTCTTTTTGCCGACGATCTCAAATTATACTCCAAATAAGTTCAATTGATGACTACCTGAAACTTCAACAAGATCTAGAGAGTATTCAAATGTGATGTGATAAGAATAAATTAGTCCTGAATGTTTCCAAATGTAAGTACCTTTCACGAGGAAAGAAAATCAAATTAACTTCACGTATACAATAGGTGGTACTTCCTTGTCTACCCCAAGTACTGTCAAGGATCTGGGAGTTGTATTTGATAGCAAATTAGCCTTTACTCAACACATTGACGCGATAACGAGTAGTGCATATAGAAACCTAGGTTTCATTTATAGGATAGGACAGGATTTCTACAAACAATCAACATTTATAAGGTTATATTTTTCATGTGAGGTCAAAATTGGAATACTGTTCTACTGTTTGGATACCAAATGTCACTAAATACACTAATGCAATAGAAAATATACGATTTAAATTCTTAAAAATACTTGCATACAAGAAAACCGGTTTCTATCCAAAGTATGTCCCCTATGAAGACTTGGTAAGGAATTTTAATTTTCAAACATTAGAAAAAAGGAGATGTTTTTGATTTGTTGTTCTTACATATATTATTAAATGGTAAAATTGATTGTCCAGAATTAGTTTCAGAAGTATTATTACGTGTCCCAACAGGTAAGACTAGAACAGCAAACGCTGGGACATTCTATTGTAGAAAAGCAAGGACAAAAATATTACATAAGTCTCCTCTGTGGAGAGTGTGTGCTTCATATAATGAAATGATAAGATTTCATATAATAGATGTGTTTAGTATGTCAGAGAATAAGTTCAAAAGAATAATCATGCAATAACTTATGTATAATTAGATAACATATATTTGTGTATGTATATAATGTATGTATAATAGTGTATGTTAAATAATTCTGTATACGACAATATAACTGGGCATTAAGCCTGTTGTGTTGTCCTTATGAAATAAATAAATAAATAAATGTGTATGTGATATTGGTGACCACGGAAGAAAGTGTAAAGATGAAATTATGCACCAGCAAGATGATTCTTTCCCTCTGAATGTAGATTTGGAAACCGTTAACCAGACAGTTAACGTACTAAACATGAATGTCGTCATGAAAACGACCGTTATAGGTGAAACTTAGACCACGATGAGGGATTCACCTCTCAAAATTTTTCATATTGCGTTTCAAATCACCTTTTGCACACGACACAAATAACCATTCTCCCCTAATAGTACGTTTGGGCAGACATGCTGTACGCAACCCATATATTTTACCGCAAGATAAAATTTTTGTCGAGAATTCTCTCTGTACACAATCCTCTTATTCCTTTTAGCATAATCAACACATTTAATAGGTCCTTACTGTAATAGGACTTGTCCATTGTTATTCACACAATCACTGTAATTAGTGCACTACAATGTCATGTTACCAGCGAAAACAATTTTCATGCTTTCAGAGAACACACTTGGACGATATTCACGACACCGAATCACATGTGGTTGCAGCAGAACTTCTTGAACACGTTACAACTTGTCCAGCAGATATCATTTTGCTTTTTGACCAAGTTCGAACTTGATGCGTAGAGTTACGAGAGATTCTGCAATAATAAAAAAGGAAATTAGATTATTATTATTATTATTATTATTATTATTATTATTATTATTATTATTATTATTATTATTATTATTATTATTATTATTATTATTATTATTATTACAACTTACACAGACGTAGTTTTATTCGACATTGTGGTTTTACTAATCATAATAAACATCAAGTGAAATTCACACTCAATGTTTCAAACTATCAATAATGCAAGAGATAAAACCTTTTAATGAAATACACGTAAGTTTTCGAAAACTGTGGTGACGTGGGGAAAATTGTGCTTTATATGATGTTTACAATCATTAATGAATATCAAATAAAAACCAATAGGAAACAAATAAAATTCTACCAAGTTGGCAACACTGCCAACCGAGTTGCAACGCACGTAAATATCATCATATTGAAACAAATCAACTTTCTGAATTTCATCATAACTTTAACGCATAGTTTCTGATTTCACGCGAATATATATTTTATTTTTCATTGTCACGAGCCGATTTTGGGTCCCGAGTTGCAAACCCTGAAACTCGACAACGAAGCGGAATTCGACTCATGCTTATAGTAAATTTTCTACTTGATTTGATGTCGGGATTCAACTCTCAAAGTTTTCATACTTCCATTCAAATCGCCTTGTGTACAAGACCTAAATGCCCATAGAAAATATTTACATTCCAAGTACAAAAATCGAAATGTCAGTAATTAATTGCGAACGTTAGGGGGTACAGCCGCATACACGGTTAACGGATATTAAATACTAAAGTACTTCTCCAATAGTTGTTAGAAATTCAGATTTTTAAAAGGTGGGTTTTTGAGAAAATGGCGACCAAACATGGCGTCTTAATGAAATTTTCAGCTTTTCATCATAGTATAATGTAGAATGTACAGTAATAATCAGAAACGTAAGTTCTTTACATTTTCAAGAGACTTTATCGGGTAGATTTCGATGCTAGAAGCAGAGGTTGATATGGCTCGTGAGGACAGAAATAAAAATGTTTGAAGTTAGCAAAATTTTTACCCAAGTTAGCAACATTGCTAGTGAATTGTGCGATTCGTATTGGGCCAAGAGACGATTTTTTCTCTTCCACCGAAACATATTACTTTATATTCTTCGTGCTGTTGCTTTTATGTTACTAAGTACACTCGTTTCTCTACAACAACACTTTTAATTTGACATGTTTTTCAGTTTTTCGAGCAATCCGAGAGGAGGGCCGTCATTTTGGAAGGCTGTATATCGAAAGAGAATTTTTTTTTCACCAAAAAGAAAAAATACAGGTCCAATAATTTTGTATGTAGTTTCTCATTTTAAAAAATACACTAAATCTGAGACAGTCGTGTGGACCACCCTGGACGATTTGAAATGGAATCAGTCGTACTACAATGATACTGAGCGAAATAAAGCAGTAACCAGATTTCAAAATTGCCTTCAAGAGAGAATCATGAACAATTTGCATCCACGTTTATTTGATATATTACCTACCACCTTTCCCTCTTAATACTTAAGTAACGCTAAGAAAAAAAGCAAAAAAAAAAAAAAAAAAAAAAAAAAAAAAAGATATGCTTAACACATTTTATAAATCATCAGTTTTTAAACTGTTAAATCTTATTTACAGAAGAAGCACTTGCCTACTATTAAGGTTTTGTACAGTTGGTATAATACAAGAAATTTATAATAAGAAACGTAATAGAAGGAAACTATATGCTTAACAAATCTCTACACAAGAGAACGAATTATTTGATTTCTAGAATTAATTCTCGATAATGATATGTGTCTGTTATACCCAGAAAAAGATAAAGAAATTTATGGTGTCTCTAATGCATCATTCAGTCTTCATCACTCTGTCCATTAACTGATATTGAATTTTTATACTCGCTCGGACAACTACACATTGGATTGGACAAGAAACCGTGAATATTATATTTGCATTTCAAACTTACAAATTCAAGTTTCTGACAGCTACACATGGTAATCTCCAAACGAGCCTTGGGAATATCTTCGAGTGTTTTCAAAACTGGTCTTAGAATTTGGTCCTCCAAGTACCATCCGGAGTCATCTGGCCTTGGTAGATAGAGCTTACACTTATCAGCGTTTCCCAAGTTGCAGTTTGGTAATGGGATCTCTTTACATGTTGTTTGAGAGCATCGCTAGTTGGAGGTAATTTCTCCAGGCTGCATTTTCCTGAAAGTAGGAGCCTAGCTCCATCACAAATCTTCACATTAACCTTGAGAGACTTTGTGAAATACAGTTCTGCAGATTCAATAGCGATTGCTGATAAAGGAATCTGTCCTAAAGAAAATAAAATTTCACAGTTTTCTGAGTAAGTAGAGCATAGATAATGGATTGCTGGAATTATCACCAACGATCTCAAAGTTTGTTGTTGTTTCCGGTAGTTTTAAAGATCAGAAGACTGTTAAGTCAAACTTCGAGATCGATGTTCAAAATCTTGAAGAGAAGCATGAAGAATCATATTCTAGAATGATACTTCAAGCTGTGAATCACAATTCAGAAAGAGTTTTTGTGATGAGTAGAAACATTGGTGTATTCCTGCTGTTGAAACACCACTATGATAGAATTTCTTGTAATGAATTGTACATGATGGCGGGATTTCAAAGACAAGAAGGTTTATTCCAGTTCTCCACCTTTGCCACCAGTTATCTGAGAATGAGAATAGAGGTAATGGCTTATCACACCCCATTTGGATGCGGCATAACGTCATATCCAGTTGGAACATCAAAGATCAAGAGCTGTCTACTTACCCATGTCAGAAAAATGCGACCTTTTATTTTTCTTAGGACAGATTACTTTATCAGCAAGCGCTATATAATCTGAGGAACCGTTTTTCACAAAGCGCCTCAAGGTTAATGCGAACGTCTGTGATGAAGCCCCAACTTTTAGGAAAATGCACCCTGGAGAAATTACCTCCAACTAGTGATGCTCTTAAACAACATATAAAGAGATCCCATTACCAAACAGAAATTTGAGAAATGCTGATAAGTGTGAGATTGATCTACCAAGGCCAGAAGACTCCGGATGGTACTTGGAGGACCAAATTCTGAAGCCAGTTTTGAAAACACTTGAAAATATTACCAAGACTTGTTTAGAGATTACCATGTGTAGCTGTCAGAAACTAGAGTGTGTAAGTTTGAAATTCAAATATAAGAATCGCGATTTCCTGTGCACTTCAATATGTAGTTGTCCGAGCGAGTATAAAAATTCAATGTCAGTTAATGAACAGAGTGATGAAGAAGACTGGATGACACATTAAAGACATCACTCTTTTTTAAAATATTTTTCGAAATATAAAGTTTCCCAAGAAAGTTCTGTCTTTTTTGTGGAGGTAAGTGTTCAATTGGTTCTCACACCGTGAGTTGAATGCGAATTGGAGATAAGGCGGAAATCAGTTGTTGGTGTGGGAATGTCCAATATACTACCTGGTTGTGGCAGTTCACTTACACCGTGAACTTGCGTAAGGACAGAATGAACATGGGACCTCCACAGAGCGTCATAAGACGTGCATGCTCTACGACTTCAAACTGGGATCAAACGCCACTGCAGTGGGACGGAAGATATGCCAAGCATTTGGCGAGGGTATCGTGACTACGTGGACAGTGCAGCGGTGGTTTAACAAGTTTAAGAACGGTGAAACTCAAAGATGTACAACGTGCCGGAAGACCAGTACATGTACAAAATTAAGATGTTCAGGAAGCAATTAAGGCGAACAGTGGCCAGACATGTAAGGAACTGGAAGTGTGAATGGAAAAAGAATTCGGCAGCACCTCCATCAACTTGGGAAAAGCACTACAAGTTGGGTCGATGGGTCCCACATGATTTGACTCCGAGCCAGAAGGCAACGCGAGTAGGCATCAATCAAAACAAAACATTGTAGAATGTTTAAAAAGGGATCAAAAACAAAATTACGTAATTTAGCACAATATATTACTTAAACTTAGCACAATATATTACCTAAACTTAGCACAATATATTACCTAAACTTAACTACAAAATAAATGTGTAAAATGGTTAAACTCTGGTTGAACAATAGATAACCTCAGTCACAAAACATTAATAAAAATTAATTTAACACCTCAACGATATTAATTTGTTGTTAAAAAGTACGTTTCTTGTCGGTTTTCCGAATTTAACGTACGCAGTGTCAGCAAATCTGAAAACCAAGGGCTAATCTATACACTTTACCAGAAACATATAAACATTAAATGTGCTATTATAATATTTGCGTGTTGTAATAGGTTTGTGGTATTGTTAACCAACTGATAAATTGGCTGAAAAAACTTTAAAAAAAACTTTTCTTTATGCTCAAGTTTAACATTTGCTAATTTAATTGTTATGTACACTCATGTCCAAAATTATTGTCGCATGCCTACAAATATGTTGTTGTAGGAATATAATTTGATAACGAATTCTCCCGGTATTTCTTATAATGTTAGTATGTGTATAATCGGCAAAGACATGTATGTGGCAAATTTCATGTCAAAAGAGCAGTAAATAAGAACAATAAAACGAAAATAAAACTTTCTTGTCCATTTAGCAGCATTTTGTTTTATTCATTCTAATTTCCGTATTTATAATTCTTTTCTTATGATATTTACCACAAATATACATTTCCCGATTATACACGTAGTATCAGTATTGCTCCCTGTAAAATCATTATCAAATTATATTCTTACTAGAAGACAGTTATTGATATGAGAAAATCATTTTGGACATGAGTGTACATACTAGTTAACATATGGTATTGAGTTAGGAGAAGAATGGTATAATTATAATTACCTTTTCTTCGCCTAGCAATCAACAAACTAACTTGGAATTATTCCGTCCCAAACTCTGACATTACAAAATTGCGTTTATCCTCCTCGTTAAATACCACATTTAAAACACACCTAATTTATATAATCTTATCGTTCCTTCTGCATAATACAGTTTGCGAAAAAAAAAAAACTATATTAAAAGTATGGTACAGAGCAAAATTTAGGTACTGGTTCCAGTGTTACACAGTGCCGGAAAATAAAATTGCAACACTATGAAATTGTTTTCCAATCTGAACTACATTTATTCCGTATACAGTATACATTTAGTAAGGGTATGAAATGATTAGTACAATATGTACAGTAGTTTGGGGACGACATATATAGCATTTCACTACCACCTCCACATTAATACCATGTATAGGCTCCATAAATAGCAATGCAGGCTCGGATTCTTGAATGCACTCCACCATAGAGATCACGGGTACGGTCTTAGCGGTACATTCTGCCATGTTTGCTCGATCTGATTGCGCAAATTAGCAACAATTGTAGGTGGATGTGAGCTTGTGTTTACTGTTTGTCACTTACCTACCCCTGCTGATTTACAACACAGAATAGACACAGATGGCGCCAATATCACTCTGTGGCGCCAGTATCATCTGTTGGACGAAACAGTTACAAACTCAATTCTGTACTCCATTATCATCATATAACTTAATAGCATAATCATATTAATAATTCCCTATGTATTACAGGATGTTGCATTTTTTTTCTTGCAGTGTAGTTATTACATGCCTCCAACCTAAGAAGGATGGTCCCAATATAATCATAAGATTATGCTAGAAGTGAGAATACCTAGCAGCCTTACTCTACTTTTCTCAAATGTTGTGTATTAACAAATGTGAAGCTGTAGATGTCATCTCAGATGAAAGAGGTCGATCTTACCTTGTTACGAGCGTTCTTGCCTTGAGAGAAACTTTCATAATCATACAAGAGTAATGTTAGTTATCACGTTTCCCTTATAAGCAAATATTGAAGATATGTGAAACATTTGTATGACATGTATACAATTTATTTTCCAGCGTTGTGGTGTTATGAAGAGATCTCTACATGGGCAATGTTTGTTGTAATTTAGCCTTGGCTACAGTGCGTTGCGTTCCTTGTGGTGAGCGTTGCTGTAGAAAGCTTTGTCCCCAATTTTATAATTCATTCTACGAAAAAATTGTGCCGTCTCCTATTGTTGAAGACCAACCGTCTTTTAGGGGTGGCAGTAGTAGCAGGCGCAAATCTCTCAATTGTCCTGGACACTATCAGAACACACAAGCTTGTTGTCGGTAAGTTGTGTTTATTTTGTTCATTTATAGTAGTGGAACATACGATTTCCTTAATTTCAAATACAAATAATGTAAACTAACATACATGGCGTTTCAAAACAACACCGACAACGTTTGGGAGGTGATTCCTCACACCAAGATAAGACGAAAAGTATAGACCAACCTGGGTGCACAAATGCTTCCTTTCGGAGTTATAGACTGCCGAAAACATGGAAAAATGAACTTCCAAGGTACATAGCTCCAATACTATATGACCTACCGTAGTTAGGTCAAGACTTCACTTGAACTAGCATGTGCCCTATCCAAATATCCACGTTTCAGAATCTTGCGGTACTTCCGCAACAATTTTATAGAGGTAGTTAATGAGTGCTTCAAGTTATATGCCCGTAGCCTAACTCCCTGTATATAAATTGTTGTATAAGTAGTTCAGTATTCTAAAACATGTATTTTTGGATTGCGCACATATTATTCCTACGTGAATTATTGACTCGACTATGGTAGGTTCCATAGTATTGGAACTATGGACCTTTAAAGTTAATTTTTTTCATGTTTTCGGCAGTCTATAACTCCGAAAGGAAGCATTTGTGCACCCAGGTTGGTCTACACTTTTTGTCTTGGTGCCAGGAATCACCTCCGGAACGTTGTCGGTGTTGTTTTGAAACACCTTGTATATTTGGCTATTTTTTGTTCTTTCAAACAAGTAACTGCTGTTGTGCTGCAAACTGTTGTTTTGTGTGATAGAAAAATCGAATTAGCATATTTGTTGATATTGTTTGTCGTATACTTCCGATTTTTTTGAAAATATTTAAACACAGTAGTGTGCAAAACTTAAGGACAAAAGTTATTCCCAAGTGGTATCAATAGCGTCATTTCAGATTTTGCTAGAAGGGTTCAAGATTCTCTAAACATGTAAGAATTTTATATTATTTTTATTAGTATATTAGTATAACTAACTAACTCTAGTCTTGGAAGAGACTGTAGCATCTCTAATATAACGGTTTTCAAAAATAAGTGTACCTACTTTGAGTGTCTTTAACACCCGTTCTATATGTAGACCCCAGAGATTTTAATGTTTTCAGACCGGTAAAACATTTCCGAAGCAATGAAAACTATGATGCGTCAGTGGCTACAGTCGGAACCAAACACATTTCTCTTACTATGTATCCACGTACTTCCAATGCCCTACACTAAGTAGACAGCACATCTTAAACACTACGTCAGAAAATGAAGATATATATATATGATTTTTCTATACGTATTTCTTTATTTTTCATACCATGGGACGTAAAACTCAAAGATTTCATTTCATTTTTTTATTTTCCACATAAAAAAAACTAAGATTTTCATTTGAATCACTCTCGTCCTTTTTATACAAATGTCGATCTAATTCAAATGGCTAACTTAGGGGAAAATGGTAGCACAAAGAGTATCTGTATGTTTCCACTGAATATGTGATCAAATGCGGTCCATAGCTGCGTAACTCTGTGTCTATCACAAAAGTCATCGTTCGCGAATGACATTGCTTTTAGTCTTTTAACGCCATAAAAAATCGTTTTCCTCATTTTTTCTCGGAAAGTACGCATAAGAATGTGTCATCGTGTATGTGATTTTGTTCACTTCGATCCAGCGACGCTAACGTTACTAGGTTATCGCCTGCATTCGCGTAACTAGGATATTTTCCTAGGGGGGGGGGGGACAAGGCCCTTTATTTCTGAAAATTGGAAGGATCTTTTTAGAAGACCTTGTTATAATGCTTATATATATATATAAAGTAGCGGATCCAGGATATGATCAAGGGTGGGGCTAAACCATAGTTAGCAGCTTTAGCCAGTGTAAAGCAGGATTGAAGCCAATTTTTCCAGTGTATACCTGAGCGTTAAGGGGGGTCTATAGCCCCTATAGACAGGATAGATATGAGGAACAAGCTTGTATACCAATGCATAACTTGGTACATTCATTTCTTATTCCCTATAGTATTTTTCGAAATACATTTGGATTGAGTACTTTTACCCGGGACCACTCCAGAGGGTCAAAGTTGATAGGAGGGATTTCTGAAGGGAATTTTCCTCACATTCTCCCGATTTTCCCTGTTTAAGTACATTATGGACCCCAATACATAGCACCTCTAGAAAGCTTGTTTCATGCTGAAGAGAATGAACTACAAACCATGACTTTTCAATGAACAGGGTTGACGCAATAGCTATTTCAACATGAGTCTACGATTTTCTTTATACTAAAACGGTTAATGGGACCCAGGGACTTACTCCGTTGTCCATGACACCTAATTTTTTATGCATGAACATATCTTTGTTATGTTTATCGAATGGATTAGGTTTGATTTCCATGTCCGGATGACAGGTTCCTGTCCCTTCCTTGTGAGAACATAATAGTTAACGTTTACGAATAATGTACTTTCGCTCAGAATTGCACAAGTAAAACAGTAATAGAAAATTGAGTTTTCATAATTAGAGTAGATTTGAGGTAGTTATTTAATAGCAAGTGACTACAGGAAATATACAATTTTAAGCAAATTTATGATATAATATATTTTCACTGAACTGTTACATGACATTCTCGTGTTAGGAGAACTAAATAACTTGAAGAGCTTATAATGTGCGGGGAAAGGGGGAGTCATCTATCTATCTATATATCTATATCTATATCTATATATATCTATATCTATCTATCTATATATATATATATATATATATATATATATATATATATATATAAGCATTATAACAAGGTCTTCTAAAAGATTCCTCCAATTTTCGGAACTAAGGGGCCGTGGCTCCCCCTAGGAAAATAGTTACGCCAATGCGGGACGAGTATATACACTATTAAATATGTCGAATGCAAGCATCTTTAAAATTGTTAAGCGTAAATTGAGGTAAACTAATAACATTATTTTCGTCCAGTAGAAAAATTCTGGGGAGGGCCAGCTTTGATTCTAGGGGGCGGCCCTCCCTGGCCACCCTCTAGTTCTGCCTGTAGCAAGAACTCGCCTTAGCAACCCCCCTTCCTTAGCAACCAAACCAAAACACTCCCCGACTACACTTGATATTGGCATCACACTGTAATTTTCCTATTTCATTTTTTATTCAAGTGATAAAGCTTGATTTCAAAATTGCGGTACAGAATTTAAATTTTAGTACAAGATAAAACACCAAACTAATTAATATTTGATTGCCAAGTAACATGCTTGACAAATCCTTATAGTCTTATCATAATGACTGCAAATTACAATGTTTCTGGAATTACATAGGGATGTGCATATATGTACAATAAAATAAAAGTTTGTTGCTTTAGAATATTTAATTATGACAAACAGTCAAGCTGTTGTCTCGAGTATTATACTTGGGCATTTTGCAAATCTCTTATATAGATGTAAGTTAAACGAAAACAAAAAGCTGGAACTAAAATTTAACTTTGCGGACTGTTTTGGCTTCAATGTGTTTTAAATTGTCCTCAGAAGATAGCTTTGATGCTCTATGAAAATGATCCTGAGATTGGTAAATCGTTCTTGCTCTGTTAAGTTTCTGAGCTTTTATGATCTTTAGTTTGCTGAAACTCCTTTCCTTGCCTTATAGTAAAAATAAATATTTACCCAGTTTTGCACCCCCAATCCGCGCACGGGGCCCAAACCCCGTTTGCCGGCTCTTTAGTTACGTTACTGGTTCAATCTAATCTATTGATTGATGTACCAGTATATCTCGTCTTTGTATAATATTATTTTAGATAAGCAGAAATTAATATTTAAGAGTTAATCAATGTTGGGGTATTCCTGTATCTCATTAGTCTAACCATATAGACTGAAATAGTGTGACGTCAGATCCGTCTTGTTGCCATGATAATCACAATTTTTCTAAATAACATGCCTAAGATCTTAAGTACAAAGCGAAAACAGTGATATGTTAACTTCCAGATTGCAAACATTGGAGTAAAAGAAACACCTGTATGTGTAAAAACAAGTGGATAAGATTTCTAATGTATGTAAGCACAAAAAGATAGAAAAAGCATGCAGCTAGGTAAATAAAATTATAATTATGTATATTAAAATGTGTCAAGCATTGAAAGTGAAAATTTTCCCCTGATATCGCAGATTTTGACTATTTATACATTTGGAGGTTACAATAAGTGTGAAAATATGCTTAGCTGTTTATTATCGGATATTAAATTTAAATAATTCTGAAAAAGCTTTATTTAGTACCATAAGTATCACACATTACATTGCAAATGTGTAGGCCTACATAATTACTGTTTAAAACTTACGCTGAACTACTCATAATTGGACGTTTTCTTGTACTGTCGGTGTGTGTTTTTAAAGTAAATAGGAAACACAAGGGAAGGTCCAATGCATGTTAACCGATCAAAAATGGGTCTAGGTTGAAAATTCTCAACACGCATATAGTTACAAGCGCAGTGCCGTTTGTTTTTAGTTTTGATTGTTTGTTTGTTTCTATACTCCCAGCACCAAGGATGTTATAAAATAGAGGATCTGCCCTTACAACAAAATCTTGAAGCCATACGTCACAGTTTCGCCACCCCTACTCTGCCCACTCCGCCCAATAGGATCGCAATGTTCTGAGCCAACAATCATGGCGGAAAAGAAAGTAGCCAATCAGACGATGGCAGAAACGAGAGTAGCCAATCAGACGTGCCGATGCTCGGTTGTTTTCTGGCTTCATCGATTTAATAGGATGAAGATACATATGGGCAGATCCTCTATTTATAACATCCTTGCCCAGTACCCTGTTTGTATATTCTAAATCTACTGATATTTGTAAAGAGGCACCTAGAGGGTGTTTTACGCGGGTAGAAGAAAAGCATGATCATTATACAAAAACAAACAAAACTTTTCTATTGTATCTAGAACACAGAACCGGATTTTATGAAAAAGGGTGTAAATACGTGGGTATAATGCTATACAATAAACTTCCCAAAGATATAAAGACTCAGGACTCTTGCTAAATTTAAGAAAGAACTACAGAGATATTTATTACAACACTGTTTTTACTCGATAGAGTAATACATGAATTGCTAACAGAAACAAAAAACCTACATTATCTACAGTGACCAGTGTCGTTGCTTGTTTTTAGCATTTGATATATCTTCAAGGATTTCTACATACAATGCAAGTAATAATTACTCTTACTTTATTTTTAATAATATCATGCAAAATGTAATGTATAATAAGATGTAAGGCTTAATTATTAACCTAGTACCAGTATGTGTAATTTTCATTATTATTATTCTTTTTACTTTTCTGTTTATATATAAATGACGTGTCCACTTCATATGCATTGCAATGCAGTGCTAAATGTATGAAAAAAGGACGAAATAAATACAATGCAATACAATACTATTTTGTAGCCACTATAAATATGCACGTATATTTTAAAGGGCAGGCGCATAAGAAAACTAAATGCGCCAATATAATCAACATTATTCTCAAAGTAGACAATGATTTTTCCTTGTAGATAAATCCACTGGCGTCTTTGGTATTTAAAATTTGGAGGGACATCAAAGAAAGTAATTTAAATGGTACTGCCTAGCCCAATCTGTTTATTATCTTCGATCACATTTGTTGCCTTTCTGCTTACATTCAAGGACCACCTAATGTATATCAAGTACTCTGTTATAATTGTTTCACAGCCTGAATATTATATTCCTAATAAATATAATTATTATTATTTGTATGTTATTCTGTCGTTAGTAAATAAATTAAATTAGAATAAAATACGGTATTGAATATTTTGTACTTCAAAATATTGGGGGACGAGCCCCCTCGTTTCCCCGCCAGAGACGCCCGTGGATAAATCGTACATTTGTTCTATTTTCATTGTGCCGACAGCTTGTCAGGCTGTATCTTAGAGATTTTACATTGCGTGTAGTTGCTTTTGTTCATTGTGCATTACTTGGTAATGCCGCTACATAGACAATTTCTATCTTATCAGTTTACCTATAGGTGTGGCCCTGTAGTAAAAGGTTTCTTACAAGTAACACTTCACATCGTTGCTGCCGGTCTGACGCTAAACTATACATTTTCGGAAAGCACTAGTCCTAAATAGGATAACTACACAGTGCGACGGTCAGACGTTGCCGCGTTCAGGACTTATGGAGCGTCAAACATTAACATGGGGTTTATGAGAGTAACCATAGCAGTCGTATTATTTCATGCTAATTCGTCTTGCATTTGAACTCTGTGCTAACATTTGTGTTGTAGCAGTCGTATTATTTCATGCTAATTCGTCTTGCATTTGTACTCTGTGCTAACATTTGTGTTGTTTTTGTGTTTTTTAGGTATGCGTTGTAAGATGGATCCGAAAGTGGTCGTTTGGGCTCTGGTGGCCGAGATCGGGACAAATGAGCGCAATCCAAATTTGGAAGAGCAAAGGATGGTGGCACACATCAAGTCTCTTTTGACCAGCGGGATGGAAGTCGTTGAAGAGATTCGTACGCTCGGCTTCGGTGACAGTGATGGTGACCAGGGGGACGGAGACATGGATTTTGGAGACGAGGAAGACCAAGAGCAGGAGGATGCAGAGATGCCTTCGTCATCGCAGCAGTCTCATACGTCTTCCGCATCTGGCTCATCAGCGTCAGAATACCTGCCCTCTCCTGTGAAGAAGCCGAAGTTCCAGGATCAGCCTCCAGAAGACTCCAAAATGACACCAGAGCAGTGGCGCGAGTACAAGGCAAAAGCCTATGCCTACTGGACGGTAAATCCAAAAACAGGTAGGCCTTGGAACACAAAGACCGGTCGTGCTACCCACTCGACTCTGCAGAATCAGTTCAGGTATATTCGGAACATTGGCGTGCTACGTCACTTTGGGGCAACACAAGGCAAAGATGACAAGAAGACGCTGATGGCAGAGATCAATGAGGCAGTTCGGGGCATGTTCGCGGAGAAACAGCACACTGCTATCATTCACGATCGAACGTTGCGAATTTGGGCTAGGCAAACAGCTAATGAACTGGACCCTAACAAGAGTCTCAAGTTCAAGGCATCACCGTCGTGGGTGTACAGATTCAAGAAGCGCAACAACATCGTGGACCGTGCAATCACCCACAGGGTCGGCAGGACCTGGCAACTGAAAGAGTTGGACTTGCAGCAGCAGGCTGATGCTTTCGTATTAGCGACTCGCGAGCTCATTGCAAGCGAAAGCATCCCACCAACGCAGGTTGCCAATGCAGATCAGAGTAGCTTCAAGAAGTTGTTGCAGAGTACTCGCACTCTCCGTACCAAAGGAACAACAGTCGTGCGAGCGGTTGTGGGATCCATGAGCGCAACAACCCACAGCTACATGATCATGCCCGTGATCACCATGGCCGGAGAGATTCTGCGGCCGATGTATGTACTGGTGTCGGAACCAAGTGGAAAGTTTCCGGGAAACAAGCCTGCAGATCCACCGAACATCAAATCATTTGCTGGCAAAACGTCCAACATGAACAGGGACGACCTTAAGGACTTCTACGAGCAAGTGTTCTGGCCAAGCATGCCTGATGATCGGAAGAAGATCGTTTTGCTATTGGACTCGTGGACTCTGAACAAGGACGACAATCTATCGAACGCACTGAAGCCTGCCGACGTTGCGTTGCACAAGAGACTGATTCCTGGTGGTTGCACTGGAAAGATTCAGCCTTTAGATGTGCATTTCTTCCGTCAGTACAAGTCCTTTGTACGCTTTGTGACCGACACACTGGCCATGGACAGTGTCATGGATATCTGGCATCGCGATCGATTCCTGGCACTACAGTCGTTTTCACTCTACCAGTTCAGCGCACCCCGATTCAAGAACCTGATCCGGTACGCTTTCCACAAGGCTGGCTATCTGGACGAGGAGCCGGGAATGTGGATCTCTCCGCACGAGTACTGCTTTGACTCCCTCGACGAAGGTGACGTGTGCTTCACGTGCGGCGAACTACCGTTCGTCAAGTGTGCACACTGTGAGCGCACTCTTTGCATCTCTCATGCTCTGTTCGACGATTTGCACATTGATTGTACCCTTTAACTTACGCAAACAAGTGCTCAATCAGACAACGTCGATTCAAACGTCACAAACCTTGTGTTCTTCTTCGTTTCCTGTAACTCTCATAAACCCCATGTTAATGTTTGACGCTCCCTAAGTCCTGAACGCGGCAACGTCTGACCGTCGCACTGTGTAGTTATCCTATTTAGGACTAGTGCTTTCCGAAAATGTATAGTTTAGCGTCAGACCGGCAGCAACGATGTGAAGTGTTACTTGTTAGATGTTACTTCCTGAATTACTAGGTTTCACTTGTAAATTTTCTAAGTAGTGGCTCCATATTGTTAATCTTATCCATATTTATATCCATATAGATCCATATTTATAGGATAGGACAGGATTTCTACAAAGAATCAACATTTATACGGTTATACGTATTTTCGTATGTGAGGTCAAAATTAGAATACTGTTGTACTGTTTTGACACTAAAATAATAAATAGTAGAATTGATTGTCCAGAATTAGTTTCAGAAGTATTATTACGTGTCCCAACAAGTGAGGCTAGAACAGCAAACACTGGGACATTCTATTGTAAAAAAAAAAAAAAAAAAAAAAAAAAAAAAAAAAAAAAAAAAAAAAAAAACTGACATATTGTATAAGTCTCCTCTGTGGAGAATGTGTGCTTCATATAACGAAATGATTAGATTTCACGTAGTAGATGTATTTAGTATGTCAGAAAACAAGTTCAAAGGAATTGTCAGCTAATAACTTCTGTATAATTAGACGACGCACAGTATATTTGTGTATGTATACAATGTCTGTATAATAGTGTATGTTAAGTAATTATGTATACGACACTATAAGTGGGCATTAAGCCTGTTGTCTTGTCCTTATGAAATAAATAAATAAATCTCTCTCCCCCCCCCCAACATTACTTTGTCTTCAAAATATTTTACAATTGTTTTATTAACAGTACGCTATATTTCATAGTGTTCTTGCTGCTCCATTAGTGCTCTCAAACGGGTCGAGTTGTCGGGTCAGGCTACTCCGGTCGGGTCAGTCGGGTCAGTTCACTTTGGTCAACTGAATTTAGGTTGAGCTTAAGTGTCTTCATCCCGGCGAAATTAAAATACCGCTAATTTTACAGTAATTATGTGATATCTTTAAATAGATAAAATATAATCGAAATGTGGAACAAGAGCGCCCTAGACAATATTGTTTTACATGAGAAACCGTTATCACGACTCACTTATCTGCTTTCGATTTCGAGCCATTTTGAAAATCGGCATTTATTTTCGCGTTTCTAAACAGCTGAAAACGGAAAGCCATTAGGTGACTTGTGATAACAGTACCTCACGCAAAACAATATTGTCTAGGGCGCTCTTGTTCCATATTTCAATTATCTTTGATCTATTTGAAGATATCACATAATTACTGTAAAATTAGCGGTATTTTAATTTCGCCGGGATGAAGACTCTTAACTCGGCTAGAGTCGAAAGCTGCTGTTTTTCAGTAGCTGCCTAATTAAAAATAGCAATTTTCAACTGATTTTATAGAAACCATAAATCTATTTTGAACACTTGCAGCTAGTGTTTTTATGGTAAATGCTTATTTTTGTACTTGTGTGTATTTTAATTTTTAAATGTGGAAGATTGATTTTAGCAATCGACTGTAATATTAATATCTACGCCAATATGGAGTCTGGATTTAGAACAAAACTAGAAGTTGTTTAAGCAAGGCCAAAAGAAAGATTGAATATGGATGACCAAGCCCAAGCGGGGCCGCGGTGGCTCAGTGGTAGAGAATTCATCTCTGGTGCGTGGTGTCCATGGTTCGATCCCAGCTTGTGCTAAGTGGGCTTTGTAGTGGAGAAACACCGTGTAGTGGGTTTTCTCGGGGTTCTTCTCTTTGCTCCCACTTTCTTCATTCTACCATTTCATTCATTTCTCATGGTCACCATCTCCCTTAGCCTCGGTGCAGAATCAAGGGACCTTAAACTGAATATTTCATTTCATTTCACCAAGCTTAAGAACATCGATACAAGAACAAGATAATGATTTGATATGCAAGACAAAGTGCATAGTAACCTTGCTCTTGGCCTTGTTTTGGTGATCACCAAGTAGCAATGAGCATATTTTCTTGCTTTCCGTATAGTATGAAAGACCATAATCAAAATCACACTTGGTGTTCATTTGTACCGATGAGGCGAGTATTCTTGGCTCTTGTATAGCATGAAAGATCACCAAGACTACGAAATGCAGGACCAAGACTTGACTGTGCAAGACAAAGAATAAGACGCAGTATTGATGACCAAGACCCAGGGTGTGAATTGTTTGAATTTCATTTGTTGGGCTGAAAGTGATGAAATAAAATTAGTACTTTATAATTAATTATCATACTGTATTTTTAAATTTTAAATTACAAAATTCATATTATGTATCTTCTTACTTGCAACTATATATACTGTAAAATATGTTTTACCAAACAGATGACCCTGAGTATTTAAGCTAAATACTTGAACACCCTGTACTGTACTGAAAACTTTTCTCTACCGGCGAAAGAACCTAATGGCAGACCAGTGTAAGGACATAATTTTGCAGAAGAAAATTTAGTTCCTATAAAATCCACCCCACGTAGTTTGCGTGAAACTGTGGTGATCCTTGCTTAGGCTGGCTGGGCTTTGGGACACCTACTTTTCCTAGTTATTAGAGAATTTTATACTTTTATAGTACATTGTATCATTCTGCTTGTAACAAGTAATAAAATTGGCAGTGGAACAAAATGATTCCTGTGTAGAGGTGATTGCTCTACCTTCTGCCTGCTTAGCAAAACTTTACAATATATGTATTTTCATTTGAGTAGCGTCGTAAGGAAGGGTTTGATGAAGATATACTTAAGTTTTAGTTTTCTCTTAATAGATGGCATGGTTACCATACATTTTTATGTTAACGAATAATCGTTCTTGATTTTGTCGAAAATAACGCATGAGAGTTTATATTTGTCCGTTTCATTTTGTTCTGTTTAATTAGAACTATCAATTATTAGATGTCTCATCTTTTAAACAGGTTTCCTGTCATTCGCTAATGATATTGTACAATTAATACTGAATATGGTAACTTGACATTTCAGTTGGTATCTAAACTAAATTCACTTGTATTGCTTTTAACATTCCAGCTGTCAAAACCCTGAGGCTGTACAAAATCACCGCCATTATCATCATCATCATCATTGCCATCAGGGAGGTGAGCGTGATCTGAATGAAGAGCAACTTCCTATAATTAACGACAGAACACCTCAGCGACCAATCAACTTAAAACACTCGTCATTTGCTAGAGAAACTTCCAGCGTTGATTCTGAGAGTGTGATAAGTATCCCACCGCCGCCGCTTCGATCATATGCAACGAGGATGTGCAAAGTACAACCAGGTAATTACAGAGGGCATGCGTTCATTCTTTATTACTACTCTCATCTTCATGCAACAGCAGCACCTATCTCTGGTGCCAGGAATTCTTGGTTCAATCGCAGGCAATGTTTTCTTGTGGTTGGATTAACATGTTCGTGGCTTTTCTTTTATTCTTCCATTTCCTCCCTCATTATCATTCCACACATACTTCCATAATGATTCAGATCCACTAATCATCCATCTCTTTCAGTGTAAAGGACATAACTGAGGCTTCATTTCATTTTCACCACTTTCATTATTAACAGTGAGTAATGATCCTTATTATTAGCTGTAAAATTTCATTACTCACGAGTTGTAGAAAATTCTAAAACCAAGAAATAAAATAGGAGTAGATATGGCGTTCAGCATTCGGGAAATTAATACATTTTTAGTGAGCGAAATAGTATAAAATGATTTCATTTGGATGCTATTACAGATACTTAACGGATTATTCTTGGAAATCAACTACTAAAATGAAATTGAACAATCGATATGTCATATTCAACAAGAAAACTTTTATATGTCAATCTATAGAACTACCACTTTCAAAAATTGAGAGAATAAATAGTGGAAATCTTTTGTGCAGGATTATGAAGGCGAAATTCTTGTTCTGGAACTTTAATCACAAAATTAAAACTATTTCAAAATTGCGCTTCTAGCTTGACATCAATTCAGAATTTTGCAATACTTATTAGTTTCAACATTTGGGTTTTTGAAAACTAAACGAGCATATATATAAATTAACACTCATAATTTGAACAAATGTTGAAGTTTTCGAATAATGGTAATTCTTGCTTAGTGCCAATTTGACACGAAAATTACAAACTGAACTTTTTCTTTTAAAAAACAATAGGTGGATGACACTCATAATGTCATTAACTACGTACACAGTTTCCAACTTGTGAGAAACAGTGTCGGAACAGTTTTTACTTTATTTAATAGCATTTTCTAAATACTGTCTTGTTTATTTTCTAAAATTTTGATTTCCTTTGTTGTTTTAGGTTATTCTCTAAAATTTAAAAAGTCCATGTATCAAAGTGAAAATCCTTAAGGGGCTCTCCAAACTTCATGATCTCTTTCATGATAACCACATAGAGATTACAGTAATAGCATGTAATGTGTTTATAGGCAGTGGTGTTATTCTATTTTTAACAACCGGTTCTACCTATCTATCTATCTATCTATCTATCTATCTATCTATCTATCTATCTATCTATCTATCTATCTATCTATCTATCTATCTATCTATCTATCTATCTATCTCTTCTCTCTCTCTCTCTCTCTCTTTCTCTCTCTCTCTCTCTCTCTCTCTCTCTCTCTCTATATATATATATATATATATATATATATTTGTTTATCTTTCTAGTCCTCGTCTGGAAAGACAACTTGCACTATGTGGCAACGTCGCAAATAAAGAACCATAGATTAGATCTACCAATCTATCGAATAGTTATATCGATTCTCTCCAAATGGTAGCTAAAGTCGATATTGATTGACACTAGTATCACTTATTAGTGTAGCAATCGATTTAACTGCTTGTTGTATTCGTAAAGTAATGCTAAATAATGGCTCCAAGTTAATCTGGGACGTTGCCACATTGTGAAATTTTGATTCCCCATAGCGGCCGAAGGAGGCCCCGGAGTTAATTCCATCATATAACATTTTCGCTTTATTTTGACCTGTAGAATAGTGCTCTGTGGTCCGTGGGCGACAGTGGCGGATCCAGGATATGATCAAGGGAGGGCTAAACCATAGTTTGCCGCTTTATCCAGTGTAAAACAGGATTGAAGTCCATTTTATCCAGTGTATACCTGAGGGTCAGGGGGGCTATAGCCCCTATATCCCCCCTTGGATCCGCCCTTATATATATATATATATATATATATATATATATATATATATATATATATATAGCGAGAGAGAGAGAGAGAGAGAGAGTAGATAGATAGATAGATATAACTCTCTTAGGGAACAAACCATGCACGGTAGACGAAAGCAAATCTTTTACTGGATACCACATGTGAGAAGTAGCGACTTACACAACATCCTACTACAAAATAGTGTGACGAAGTTAGGCAGTATCTACTACGAATGTCTTGGAAACGAATTATCCAAGATCGATGCTTGTCAGAAAGTATTGGAAAAACCTTAATCCAACAATGGATCGACAATTGTTGATAATGATATGGATGCATTTCAAATATAAATAATCCTCACTTCTACACTCATTTGATTCAGTTCTCATTATCGATATGTGAGCGTTTGAGGTTAAGAAATAAGCGCTTACAGCTTGTTCTGAGAGATCATAAGTTTAATCTTGTAGCTGTTAGAATTTCTAAAAAGAAAGATAGTTAAACTAAAATTTACTGTTCCTGGGTGTAACTGGGTAAAATTTACTCTCATATCAGGGTATAACAAACGGTTCTGCGAACTTGAAATATTTTAACAACCGGATCTAGCAAACTGGTGCGAACCGACTGAATAGCACCATTGCTTATAAGACAAAATAGGAAGTATATATTTATATATCTTTCCAACTTCTTGTTACGATCTCATTATGACCATTCCAGTACACCTCTATGTGATTTTGTAGCGTATCTTAATATCTTGTTTTTACTGCCGTAGGAGTTGCTAAATTTCGTCGACCTGTCTCAGGCTACCAAGAAGCTTATCCGTCTCCGCTTGGCGAGAGTGGTTCCAAGCCCGAATGCAGCACTGAGACCCTCAAATTTAATGCAGTTAACGACGACGCCCATGTTCCGTCAGGCAATCGGGGCTCAAACCCTTCGTTCCCCTTTCTAAGACGGATGAAGAGGGCGACAACAGTCGCTGATGTGAGCAATATAACGGAGACGTCCCGCGTGGCTGAGTGGACCAGGGCTCAGAGTATGCTGCACATGGGCGATGCAGAAGAGAAACCCAAGAAATCAGCTGAAGAAATGGCGAGAGACCTTGGTCTTAATTTGGCGTTATATCAAACGACAGGCGAGGGTGCGTCTGACTTCATGAATAAGTCTCTGGCCATTATGAAGGCTGCACAAACTTCTACTGACTTTCTAGATCCCAAAGATCAGTTGAAGGACCTGCCATTTGGAATCGTACATTTCACAGCCTGCTATTACAAGAAAAGTAAGAGGTAAGTAACACGACAGTTGCAAAATACTAGTATTCATATCAATGTAATCCAATGTGATTAATAGCAAGGTGTCTCACCATTTGGGAAAGGGTAACGAGTACCACTGGCGATGTGAAGGTCCGAACTTTGACACCACGTGTAGATGATTCGTGTTCCCCAGGAGATGATGCGAGAAACGTGATAATTCTCGTTTCTTTTTCGAGACGAGATGAGAAATCTTACGAATCTTCCGGTCAACGCTAGTTCATCCAAGTCTTAGATCTCAAACATTGTTTTAGAGTTACTCGATTCATACATAATGTAGCGAACATGCAACCAGAATGGGCAAAATTATAAGTTTATTTAAAAAAAGAACACCTTTTATTATTAAGAAATTAACACTTCTTGTTTGGAACTGTGAGCATCCTTTGCGATTCCAGAATAGACTGTTATTCCGGAAATAGGTACACGGATGTCACAGTAACACACTTTCACCGACTTAAAATTAAAACCCATATAAATAAACTAGGATGCTTATCCATATATAAGCTCAAATTTAGAAAGTTTACTTGTCCAATTCAACACGAGTGAATAGAGTGTCAACGCCGTCGCTCTGTGCGCCGAAAGAAAGGACCCGATGCCAATACTTCGGTGATGTAGCATCTAGCACCAGAGGTCCAAGTAGCTCATCCGGCCCACGTCCAAGTGTCCAGAAACGTCTCTGCCTGAGACGACCTCCAGGGAGGACTTCACAGACCCAGTCCAGCTCCGCCGAGGTTGACGACGAGGACAGCCGCCAGCCAAGTTCAAACCCTGAACCAGAAGGTTCCAAGCTGAGTAGCGAGGCCCTGTGAGTCTACGAGGCGACGCCACAAGGGAAGAAGAAGAGGAACAGTTTCCCGGCGGGTTTGAACTAAGGACCTCAACAACCGAATACAAGTGCATAGTGCGTCGTATGAGTTCCAACAACAACAGTGTCAACAGTTAGCTCAGTTCATTGGACAGCATCCAGCCAAGAGATACGTGAGTAAGCAAAACCATATTTTGATTTGTTTCTCAAAGAGGTTCATTTGAGGAAAAAGGAAGCTAATATTCTATTCCCACACATAGCCTTGCATTGGCATGTTTTAATTCATTTGTCTCAATTTGGTAAGCCTTCAGCTAACGAGACACCCGGTCATAACCGAGACCCTTCAGGTCAATGTGTAGACCGGTCTAGTTAGAAATTTAAATTATCCCCTTTTAGAACTCCGGATCTTTCATCTCATTCATTCATCTTTTCATCTTCATTATAAAATCCAATTCCCAATCTTTCATTTACGTGACATATTATCTCTAAGCATAGTACCGTTGTTATACCGTTGTAATAAAAAAAAAATGATCAGGTATGGACGAACATAATGAAGAATATTTATCAGCGTTTACAGATATGAGTGGTTTAAATGTTGTTGTATTACAAAATTAGTAGAAGCAGACAGGTTGTCTCTTATCCATACTGCATGGGCATAGACTATTCCAGTATGATGTCACTCAGGGAATCTCTCACTCAGGAAAAGCTGGTCTGAAAAAGCTGTTACACCATTTCCACCCAGCATTTCTACTACTGGGAATCAAACTTAGGACCGCTCGCACCAAAGGCGAGAGTGTTAATGACTCGCTACGCGTCATTAAGATACCAGCCCCAGAAGAATTACTTAATTTGCCAGTGCAGTGAAAACTTTTTTCAGGTACAAATATATAAAATTTAAACAGAGTCATGTTCTTGTATTATTACAATATATAAGGTGTAAGTTAATAATTGTAACAAATGTCTGAAGATGATTCCTGACACCGAGATAAGCACAAACTATCCTATAAATATATAGCATATTGGGCATATTGGCAGAGTCAGCGAGGGCCACAAGCGTGGGAACAGTAAATGCTTCGTAGCTGTACAGAGACTTTTTCCGGGCACATCACAGGAGATGTACAAAGTGTCCGCCATGGACAGCAATGCGTGCATGACAAGGATAATGAATTCGCAAACCTTTTCGAAGATATCTGGCTCATGGCCAACAGTTGCATAAGCTTTATTGATACATTGTTCTAAGTCGTTGAGATCGTTGACAGGAGTAGCATACACCACACTTTTATGTGTCCCAACAGATAAAAACTCAATGCATTCAGGTCCGGAGACCGGGCAGCCAATGCACTGGACAGCCACCACGATCCAATGTCTTGGGAAGTTGTTGTTCAACCACCGGCGGAGATTCACACTAAAGTGCACGGGAGCTCCATCATGTATGCACCAATGTTGCGGCGAATTGTTAGAGGAATATTTCCCAGTAATTCGATTAGTGTATCCTGCAGGAAGGTCAAATATTGTGCTCCATTCAGTCTTCGGGGTAGCATGTATGGACCGATCAGTTAGTCATGGACAATACCTCATTATACATTGACTCTAAATCGGCGTTGATAATGAGTGACAACTGTACCATGGGGATGTGCATCTGCCCATGTGTGTATGTTATGCATGTTTACAATATCACCCCATCCAAACGTGGATTCGTCAGTGAAAAGTATTTATGTCTGAAACAGCATGATAGTAGTGGTCTGTTGAATGAACTAGTGGAAGAATGTTTCACGTGGTTGGAAATCCGTTTGTCAGTCCGTGTACCCTTTGCAGTTGATATGAGTACAAGGTATTTTCATGTTACGCACACCACTCAGTCATGTTACACACACCACTCAGTCATGTTACTAATACGTCATTTCATGCCTTTATTCGCTCGTACTCTTACCTGGCTCATTGTCCACAGATTCTAACACGTTCGTCCATAACAGGTGTTTGTACACGACAGGGTCTACCAGCATCCATAGGCCGGTAGTACGGTTCCTGTTTCACACACGCGCAGATAAGTTTCTGCAAACTTTCTGTATGATGGTTGGTGGCTGTGAGGAAATCACTCTTGATAGAGTCGTGCTGCTTTACATCCATTGCTATCTACACAACTATAAATGAATAGCATGTTGGCCTGTTCGCGGTTTGAATAACACCATATTGTAGTCGACCACTGCTGCTTGTCCTAGCCGTGTCCTACTCAACACTCGCAAAACAATGACCGCACTCCTGCACTGTAGCGTCTTAAACACAAGCGCCATCTCTGGGTATGAAGTCAAAAACTACGTATTGAATATCAGTGTCATCATTGCAATTTGTTCATAAAACATTTTTAGCTTATCTCAGGCCGGTGTCAGGAATCATCTCCCGACGTTTGTTACACTAATTAAGTTACTACCCATTTCAGATAGGATTGCCGTTGTTTATGGTGGCAAAACACAGAACTAAGATGTAAACAGAACGCAGCTAAGACGTGACAGCCCACTCGTGATTCAGTAATCTGCAGTGTTGAAAACTCAGTACGTTTCTGCAGAAAACATGGTACGTTCTTTGTGGAAACAAGCATGGTTTAAGTTAGCGTAGGAGTATATGTATGGGCATGTGAGTGACAAGGATTGTTTGCTTCAACTACTCTCCCTCCCTCTCTCTCTAAGCCTATCTCTATCCATCTATCTATCTCCCGCCCTCTCTCTCTCTCTCTCTCTCTCTCTCTCTCTCTATTTCTCTGTCATAGTCACAGAACTCGCAAGCCGAGGCTTGCTGCCAGTGTTCGAATTAACACTTTCAATCCTGGACAATTTCAGCCCTCATTTTCCCCTTGTCCTGGGGTTTTTTGAGAGTTAGAAAAAAATTACTGAAATCTTAATTATGCACATAGAAAGATAAAATTTGGTTTCCTGAAAGAAGAATAACCATTTGTCATGTAGAAACGGATTTAAATGCCTTGTGCACAGGAAGGTGGGTGTGATGACGTCATACTTTTAAAGAACATTTTGCTGATATTCTAATAAACGTGTAACGTGGAATAAAATCATTTCTTTTAAACCATACATAAAAATACCCAAATGGAACTAGGTTTAGATAGCGGCATGCTGAATAGGTGCTAACAAAATAACATTCTACTCGGGAAGAGTGATGTCTCTCCACAGAGAAAATATAGAGTATTTTTTCAAAGCACCTTCGGGATGCTTCTTTGCAATTTATTGAGATTCGTACCTGTTCATTTCATTTACGATAGCTAGCATCATAGTCAAGAAATAAAGAAAATAAATCAAAGAAAGATAAATAGGAATAGCAGTAAATACTTGGGAGGGATTGAAACCGGAAATTCTGCAAAATTCAGGTTTTTGAGATGGTTGCAAATTTTCAGTCCATCCTAATTCTTCATCTGTATTACGAGTCTTTTTCCTTTCTTTACTGGAGGCAAAAGCGATTCTCCCATTCGCTTATCAATAACAAATTTCGTCAGAAAAATAATCTGCTTGTATTTCGTATGCATCAGTGTCCGAATCATTTGTTATCTCAACAATTTCCCCTTTCGACAGGCGAGACGGTTGCGAACGCAATGTACTAGAAAACCTGTAACTCCATTGAATACGAAAGAACAAAATGCTCACGATAAAACCTCGAAGAAAAGTGATCCTTCCTTCTTTAGCTTAGTGAGAATGAGGAGCAAAATGCATCGCACTTGTTACGAAAAAGAAGAAAACCCAGCTGGTTCCTAAAATTATTTATTTATTTCGTTCTGCATCCAAGATAGGGTTATGACATGTTTTCCTAGACACATGATATAATAAATTTTACACGCCAATAGGAGTCATATAAACAAGAGAAATAAAGTGTGCATAAAACACTGAAACATAAACAAGAAAATAGAGTACACGTCACAATAACTCTTCCTCTAATTTCCTTCTGTGTCTTTGGCGCGGTAGACCCGGGTTCGATTAACGGCGGGAGCTCATGTGGTTCGGATTCCACGTTAATCAGTAGGTCCACGTCTCATATAGCCTCGCTGCTGAACGGGACGTAAAACTCAAAGTCAATCAATCTAATTTCCTTCTCTTGCCCGAGCGAAAATAAAACAACACGGGACACTATAAGGTGTTGATCAGATATTACAGTTCTCATAAACCACGTGCTTATGTGCAACCACGTGACCTCTGCAGATCATGATATACGAGACCTCACGTTACAGGGTTGTCAGGCTTACGCCTGATTTCCCGGGGCGGATCCAGGACGGACTTGTGGGGGGAGGTTGTAATACTGCTAGTTAGAGCTACTTTTAAGAGCTTCAAACTCTGGGATGGGTTTTATTTATGTATAAAATAAAAAAGTGTCCTCTTCTGGGGGAAGGGCAATCGCCCTGATCGACCCCCTGGATCCGCCCCTGCAAGAGATTGTTGTTTCTTTTGCTAATCTGCAGAAAATTAGCAACAGATCTGATCGTTGGGACATACATTTCACATTAGGAAGTATGCAATGCTTCTGTATGCGAGTTATTTTACTATTTTAGCTTTGTTTACCTGTTCACTTCTTTGAACACTGTCCCTCTGTCTCTTGCTTAGCTAGCACTAAAGCCTAGAGGGGGCTAGGGTCCCGCCGTGGTGTAGTGTATGGAACACCACCTATTAAAGGAGCGACGGGGAATATCGGGAGGATAGGAGCCTACTGGAATATAGACGGGGGTCGTGGGCCCCGGGTAAGGTACAAACTCACGAGAGGGTTGGAGGAATCTCGCCCATTAAAAACTTCATAAAATGTTATTTCTACTTTATTTCCATTTGAGAAGAAACATTCCCCCCACTTCCCCGTCACCTAGGTTGGGACAATTTCGCACCCTAATCCCTGGTCCAGCATACTAACAATAACCAGAAAACAGCAATAAATAAAGACTGAAATATGAAATGTAAGGTTTCACATTTCTGTTTTTAGTATAGATGAAATTATTTGTCGAACGGTATGCAATTTGTATTGGGTAAAACTTCAATAATCTTTGGCAGTTCTTTCCATGAGTTCTTTTTTCTTAACTTTTGATTTTTCTACGTGGAATTAGACTTGGATTTATGTGGGGCTTAGCCACCTCTAGAACCCCCTTAGCTACGCCACTAATGAGGATAAATCCTTCACAATTCTACATTTTCTTACTGTGCTGTTCTTACAACAGGATTAACAAAGGGATGCATTAGGATGCCTAAGTGCTTACAGCAGGATTCCTAAAACCATCAAGACAAATTCTTACAACTTTTTAATTTTTCATGTTTTTAGGAGTATGTTATAAAGTTTCAAAATGTAGCATGTTTCATAACATGTTCCGGACCTTTTGTTGGAACGTGACGCTTTGTTCAGTTCGTTTTCGATATTGTGCGTTAGCAACACTCGCCAATACAGAGACAGGCAGCGCATGACTCAATGTTGACTACATCAGCGCCCCCAAATAAACAACGGCACTCCTGGGTGAAATAGGTAGTACACCCTGTATATTTACTGAGCTGCTATAGGAAAGTGGTTAATATGGTCGCTTCGCAGTGGAAAGGTCTCTGGTGCAACTACATCCTAGCGGGTTTTATTCCCCTGAATTCCATTAGATGAATTCTGGGATGGTTATATTAAATATAGGCTCAGCTGATTTTTTTCTACTTCCCTTACCATTATTGATATTTTTGTAATGGGAAATGGCCTTCCAGGCTATATCTGGAATTTGATAAATAAATACTGTATTTGCTAGTATATAAGACACTCTTTTTTCTTTGAGAATCCAAATATGGAATGCGTCTTATACGCCGATACAGGGATTTTGATTATCTGAATTTCAATAAGTATTCTCGATTCTATGTTGTTTGATGCGTTCCTTGTATCCTTACGATGTGCAATGGCTTTCCAACTAAATGCAATTCATTGATTCACCGATTTCTAATATGTTCGCTTTCCTCTAGTCGCATATGTGATATAGACATTTCCAGATGCGTATGCGATTCCACTTTAAATTAAGCATTGTTAACTCTGCTTGTGTGCATATGTGTGTTTCTTGCTTCGTATTTTTTTAAAATTAATATCGGAATATCCCTTTCTATTCACAAAGAAACACATATGTTTCTGCCCAGGTTCACCAAGGAGCTTACGGATACCATCTCCAAAGAAATACGAAGAGAAAACGAAGAATCACGAAGAGACCTCTACAACCCCTCCACAGGCCCCGCCTCCAAAACTGGCTATAAAAGAGCACGTCAAGGAGCAGACAACATCAGTTGCAGCTGATCATTTTCTAGCTTTCTCTCCGAGATGCTCTGGGCAGAAGAGATTCACTAGCTTTACCTCTCCGCTATTCTGTTCAAGGGGTTATTATCCTATTTCCGTGCTGCACCGGCCAGCAGATATTACCAACGGACGCTTCTATGAAGAAGTACGAGGAGGACAACGGAGAATCACAAAGAGACTTCTAGAACCCCTCCACAGGCCCCGCCTCCAAAACTGGCTATAAAAGAGCACGTCAAGGAGCAGACAACATCAGTTGCAGCTGATCATTTCCTAGCTTTCTCTCCGAGATGCTCTGGGCAGAAGAGATTCACTAGCTTTACCTCTCCGCTATTCTGTTCAAGGGGTTATTATCCTATTTCCGTGCTGCACCGGGCAGCAGATATTACCAACGAATGCTTCTATGAAGAAGTACGAGGAGGACAACGGAGAATCACAAAGAGACCTCTAGAACCCCTCCACAGGCCTCGCCTCCAAAACTGGCTATAAAAGAGCACGTCAAGGAGCAGACATCAGTTGCAGCTGATCATTTCCTAGCTTTCTCTACAAGCTGCTCTGGGCAGAAGAGATTCTCTAGCTTTACCTCTCCGCTATTATACTCAAGGGGTTATTATTTTATCTCCGTGCTGCACCGGCCAGCAGATATTACCAACGGACGCTTCTATGAAGAAGTACGAGGAGGACAACGGAGAATCACAAAGAGACCTCTAGAACCCCTCCACAGGCCCCGCCTCCAAAACTGGCTATAAAAGAGCACGTCAAGGAGCAGACATCAGTTGCAGCTGATCATTTCCTAGCTTTCTCTCCAAGCTGCTCTGGGCAGAAGAGATTCTCTAATTTTACCAATCTCCGTACAGCACTGGCAGGAGATACTAATGCATCTCTGTGCTGCTACGGGCAAGAGGTTCCTATCCGTCTTCATGCTGCACTGGGCAGAAGATTCCTATTCAACAACCACAAAGGCCTCCGCGCTGCTCTGGGCAGGAGATCCAAGTTATAGAGAAAGGATTAATATTAGAGACATCTACTTATTCATAGTACAATGCACATAAACATGTATAGAAACTTTTTATAATACAAAGGCGAGGGAAAAGAAAACGCGTGTACCATTTCTCTACCATAGATTGCATAGTGATCGCGTCGGTTGGACAGTGATCTTCGTACGGGACAGCTTTTGTAATAATCTGAAGTAGGAATTTAACATTTATTAGGAATTTTGGGAAGTTAGGAAAGTTGATTCATTAAAGTGAGGTAAAATTTGTTATGCCTATTACTCGTATGGGGAAAAATATTTGGCAGAATAGAAACAATACAAATAACATGACAGAGTCAGGATCCAGGATTTCATTTAATATGCAGCATTTGACGAAATACTCTAGCCTCATAACGGAGGACCCCGATCGCTTATATATATATATGGTCACCCTAGAATCATGGACAATGGTATACCATGGACCCTGGATATTTTCCCTCAAAATTAAATAAATAAATTAGGATGCATCTTATACAGCGGCAAATACTGTAAATATTCTTAGAATGTTTGTTATTTTTAATGTAAAACAATTTATGCAAATAAACAAATAATCATATGAATAACGAATAATTTACACAATAATTGTGATATACCTATGTGAATGTTATATAGTGACTCCCATTTTGTTTTCCAGTTTAATGGTGCACATAGCTAGAGTGGAAAATCTGCCTCCGAGAGGGAATGGTTACATCTATGACGTGGTTGTGAAGCTGTGTATTCTTCCTGCGGATACACGAGTGCAGACGAGCCGTGTCCAATATGGCAGTTTACATCCCATTGTAGAAGAAGACTTCTGCTTCCAGGTAAAGGAGACCACGGGGAGGGTGCTGAGGATTTCAGTGTTCGACGCTGATTTCCAAGGGAAATACGACGCCATTGGACACGCTCTCTTCTATTTGGAGGACATTTCAGGAACTCCACGGAGGTATAAGATGAACCTCTATAAACAACGGGAGGTGAGTGATATACTCGACTGGAGCGCTTACTCCTCGCGTCAGTTGTAGCTTCCAGAAAATTTTGGGCCGGAGGGGGATTATATCAAATTATGAGCAGGTTGTACTTGGACACTATTTCGATATAGTGGGGCAATAGAGTTCCTGTTATTTATGTAATAAGATGTAAGTAGTAAATGCTTAACGGTACATCCAATGTAGGGTACGTACGCACTTAACATTCTACGCCCTCTACAAAAGACACATTTATTATTTGCCAAGTGAAAACCTTACAAAATTTTCATTTAAGTTTGTGCTTAAATATGAGGTATAAGCCAGTGAAGTACATGTCGTAGAAAAAAAGTTTTAAAAGATACGTAAATCTAACTTAATTGGCAACAGTTGCGATACTATTTATCTCCAAGTTCAGTCTCTGGTGGGGGTAGGACTCGTTAGTACCTTTAGGTGTGTGTAGGAAGGGGAAATATAAAGGTAATAAAAATAATCGAACTCGGAACCCCGTGCCCTAGTCACCACATTGAGGGGAAGGGCAAGAATAATGGTATGTTAGTTTAAGGTTGTAAACATTGTTATGACAGGGAATACTCATAAGCTTTTAGATTTAGAATAGACAAAAAGAAGAAAGATAGATAATTTCACATACTAAATCTAGGGCGAGTATCCACTTAAAAGTGTAGGGAACCGATATTGAGTAAGGGGCCACATAAAAATTTTAAAAATCACTATTAACAGGAAGGAAATGACATCTCTATTCCAGTATATTATATGAATCTTACTTTTACTATTGATTAATATTTTTAAACCAACTTCGAAAAAGACTGAGGTTCTTAATCCAATATGTCTCATATGGATTTCCGATGTTCCATATAGATTTCTTTAGGATCTGATGGTAATCTTTGAAGGTAGACTACGAAATAGCTCAACTATTCCGTGCAATTTCACACGATGCAGTTACACACGGTGCTCTTATCGAGCAATTTCGCACTGTCCTTTTTGGATTAATCATTCTGCAGGTGTCGTGCATTTTTACACAGTCCACCTGTCAATCATGTGATTCATCCTGAAACCGCTTTCACTATAGGGGGGGGGGGGAAGGACAGAAAATATGTCAACTAAGTAAGAACAGAAACAGAGCAAACACAAGTTAAAATAAATAAGAACAATCAGTGCCGGTCTGGAGCAATCATGGGCCCTCGGCTAAAGTTGGTTGTGGGCCCCCTGATCGAGAAACTTTTCACAGTGTATCTTCGGTACTTACGACAATGATTAAAGGTTTGTTTATGAAAAAAAAAGTTTCTGAAGTATTTTAAATCTATCTATGTTACAAGGTAAAACATACTTAAACAATATAATGTAGATATAAATCATGATACAGGTTTCGGCGTCAGTTCAGCATTGTACTATATGATGTAGAGACTATGAGTGAAATAAAGAGAAATGTGTTGATATGGCAAAATTATGGAAAACCCGTATAGTTATAAACATTTTTTTTAATTCTATGAGAACTAATGACAAATATTTAACGTGTATTACATTTATATGACCACATAACTGTAAAAAGACGAAAATATTGATATGCACTAACAAAGTGAAGCTTATTCTAGATTTATATTAATACAAACAGGCAAATTATTGATTACTACTAATAAATGATTACAATATCACAAAGCACATAATTGTAAAATTGAAAATGACTTAAACACACACAGGAATTACAAAGTATCAGGAACATATCAATACATTAACTTTCTTTTCAAAATTTTGCTTGTCACCGCAATTTCATCAGTGACTTTATTTTTGTCCAAATTTATAAACAAGTCTCTCTCAACATGAGTCTGTTCTTTACAATTTTCAATTTCGAAAAACCTCGTTCACAAGTCACCTGAGTGGATGGAACGGTCATTACATATTTAAAGACAGTATATAAATTACTAAATAATCCAGACTGTGACGATAGTTCATAGAGAATGGGAAATGCACATGAGAGACATCTGAAACATTTCCTTTTAGAACCACATTGAGTTTCAGACTTTTTCTTTTAATCTTCAGATTCTTCTTCAGATGTCACACTTTCATCTGAATCACCATCACCATCATTACTTGTTAATTCTCACAAATTTACACACTTCTTTCTCTTCTGGTTCTTCAGACTTGTCACTAAAATCTGCACTCAAATTACGATACTGGCTTGCAAACTGTTTCAGTTCTAACAACAACTCACTTCTATTCACGTTTGCTAATTGAAAAACAGTTTGCAAGCAATCATCTGGAAAATCTTCTACTTCCATTGCAACTATATCCTCTTACCTTTTTGGGTCTAACCAGGAATAATCAAGCAGTAGAGTCTTGTTGGGTACAAACCGTTCTTCTATACTTTTATTCGCATAATCGAGAATGTTAAAGTATAGTGCTTTGTATTTCTGGTCATGTGACAAATTTCTAGCCTCGTCAGAAACTTGATTCACAAGGCATTTTCTTCACCTTGGGAATTCTTTTTTCTGGAAAATCACCTTCTATATCAATTTCCCCATTCCTAAAATAAGCTTTGATGTCTTTAACCAGGGATTTACATTTGTCATGCAATCTTTTAAGATTTTTCTCACTTCTTCTTCTTCTAATTTCGTATAATAATGCATCTACCGACTGCCAGGCCTTTGCATAGTCTAAAGACTTGCTTTGGAGAAAGATGAACACAGGAGAAGTAACTGAAAACATGTCTAGCATGACTACAGTTAGAAACAAATTTTCGAATTTGCACCACTGTCCTAGAAGGGAACGCACTGTATATTTTGTTTTGCAATCGAAATTGCCTGTTGACATATCTAACAATACTGACAACAATGTAACGAATTTAGAAGATTCAACATTATCATAATGTAAATCTATTATGGATGATAAAGCTTTGTGTTTGCTCCACCACCTAGTTTACAATTATATTTACTTTTGCTCACCTGTACTTGAGAAACAGTCAGAACTTTTCTGTTGTTTACTCTGTCAGCAGAACGACGAAAATATGAATGAATTAAAGAGTTTTTTTTTCAAATATTCTTCTCTTTCTTTTCTCCTCTTCCGTTTTGCAGCACCACTTGTTGAACTCATTTTCTACAGCTCGTTACATGTACATTCTCAAAATCAACTCATAGTAATTACAAAGGACTTTTCAACTTACCGGACGTAGAGATTACGAAATACGAATCACTAACAGTTTCGTTTACAAAACAAGCCTGAACGTACACGAATATATTTTGCTATACACCACTTCTGATTTGTGCTTCCGAAATACTATCGCGTGACCTCTGACTTCGCTTCACCTACAAACAATCACTGTTCGCTGGTTTGCATCCACATGCACCTGACTTGAGATGATTCATTGTCCACTGTTGTCAAAATAAGAAGCAAAAAAGGGTGGGGCTTAACACTGAAACGACGGTGACAAGCTAACGCTGACCTCACCCCACTGTAAATATCCAATAATAGACTAAGCTACCGCTTCAATCTTTTTTCTAGTGATTAAATGACTGTTTTAAGGAAGTTATACATGCAGAGAACACACATAGGAAAATATCTTGGAATTAAAAAAAAATGTTTAGTAAACTATTTCACTCTTTTTTGTCGGGAATTAATACAATGTTAATGTTAGAGAATTTTCGGAAAACCTGTGAAAAATACGAAAAGAAAGGAACAATAAATCTATGAAAACTGTCACAAAGGAAAGTGCGCCCACTATAGAGTCCGAAGGGAAATAGTATAACAGATAAATAGTTTTCGGTACTGTATCTAGGTAATGTTATTAGAGAAGATACCGTATGAACTGTGAACTGAAAATTAAAGTTAGATAGGAAAAAATGTCATTATATCCAACTTACTTTTTTAATATTTTGGGGGCCCCTACAAGAGTGGCGCCTTAAGCTATAGCTTGTTATGTGTAAATCTGGTACTGGTTGTTTTTTTAACTGGTTTTCAAGCATTACATTAAACTATGTTGTGTTTTAAAATTATCAGTACCGGTATTTAATTTTGTTTTTGTATTCTAAACATCTGATAATTAAAGTTACTTTTTAAGTTTTAAATATTTATTTTCCTATGCGTCCGGGTCCTCCCAAAGGCTCGGCGATTGCCGAGCAGCCGACCTAGCCAGACCGGCACTGAGAACAATTGAATTAATACTAGCTTCAAGTAATTTTCCCAATTGTACACCGTACCTGCAGATATGGGAACCGCACATGATAAGACATTGGTTATACTAGTTGCGTATGCATTAATGCCAGATAAAATAGAACGAACATGTAAGGTCTGGCCAGAACGAATCTCGAGTGCTGAAAGTGGATTTTGAGTTTGCTGCAATCAATGTATTGCGCGTGTTTTTTTTTTTTTTTCTTTCTAATTCACAGGTTTCTGGTTGCTATTACTATTTTAACCACATCATCTGGTGGAAGCTTTTTAGGTCTCGTCGAAGAATACCTCCACAGTGAAAATGTACATCGTCATGTTCGTATGTATAGTGCCTTAGCATTAGTATCATCAAGCAGGATCGATGAAGGTTGGCTCATCGTCATGAAGAATTGTCTGTCTCGCTAGAAAATCGAAGAGCTAAACAATTATTTCATTTCATTTCATTTTATCCATAAGTCATACATGAAGCTCGAAGGAAGACGAGCATATGAATCGGACATGTCAATAAATAGATACGAAGAAATAGCTATTACATACTAAAAGACAATAACGCTATGGTATTACATGAGACAAAATGGCACTATACAATCTACAAGCTGCATTTAGCAGATAGGTATTCATCTACTGAATAAAAACAATTGTCCAATAGATACTTCTTTGTAACTGATTTAAATACAGTCATTCAATCAATGTTACGAATATCTTTGGGGAGGTTATTATATAATGTTGGACCTAAGTATATGGGACCGTTTTGAAACAATGTTGTACGATGGTTTTGAATGTGGAGATTTTTCCTATATCTAGTATTATGACAGTGAAAGTTTCCTTTATTGGCAAAGCATGTATTAAGATTTTGGCGCGTGAAAATTAATAACTGTAATATATAAAGACGCGGCAGTGGTAATATTTGTAGTCTTACAAAAAGTTTTTACATGGTTCGTTTACTCTCGCATTCGCTAATACTCCAAAACTTTTTTTTTTTTTAAATACAGAAGATTAACTTACTTCTTGGATCATTTCCCCAGAAGGTAATGCCGTACATTAACAAAGATTGAAATATACCAAAATAAATGCTTCTATAGCTATTTATATCCAAAATATTTTTAATAACCTTCAAGGTGTAGGAAACATTAACTTTTTGTGCTAACTACATTATGTGAGTATCCCAAGTAAGGATGTTATATGAAGACCTAAGGATTTTCTTGAAGTTACAAACTTTAAGTCAGAATTCATGATTGATACATTGATGTCTTGAGTATATTTGTTTCGTAAATGGTGAAAGTTCAGGGCCACCGATTTTTCTGTATTTATTTTTAAACCGTGCAAAGTAAATCATTTCTGTAATTGATTGTTTATGTTTTTTTTTAATTTCCTGTTGCAGTGTATCGTATTTTTCACCTGTAATGAGAATACTTGTATCATCTGCATATAAGGTTGACTCCCCTGAGAGAATGTAGTTAGGAAGATCATTAACGTATAGCAGAAAAAGGACAGGTCCCAAAACCGAGCCCTGTGGAACACCGCTTAAAACTGGGTTGGATTGTGACAAGAAATGACTACGGGATGACGTTTCTTTATCCTTGTATATTATTTCGACCGATTGAGTCCGGTTTTCCAGATAGGATTTTAACCAGTCATTTACTACTCCGCGTAAGCCATAGGCTTTTATTTTCTCAATTAGCACCATCATTGAATAATGGATATACATTCCAAACATTCAGAGAAATATAGAACTGCAATGGTCAAAGACACAGAACAAACAATCCAGTGGAAGGTTGGCACAATAAGTTAAATCACAGCATATCTAACAGTACACCACGTATCTTGAAGCTTGCGAGTGTACTAAACACAAATTTCTAGTTTTCATGCTTTTGCGAGACAGGGCTTAAGAATTGCAATTCGGAGAAGTGTAGAAAATCAATTTACATCCATCTCGACCACAGATTGCAATCAGTCCTGGAGAAACTAGGAAATGGCGTGGACTTTAAACAAATGCTTGATCTTAAAGATGGGTACGAGTCGAGCTAAAACTCAACTCGAATTCAAGTCGAGTTTCGAGTCGAGTTTGGTAAATAGCTCGCTCGCTCAGCTCATTTTAACTCGTTTTGAAATCATGACCTAATTAAACTGTCAAGTAAAACCATGAAATTTGAAGCAGTAATATCGAATACTTTTATTGTTGCTCACGAGAGGGGACACTGTTCGCATCTCGTGTCGTCGCGATAATGAGACAATAGAATTTTATGACGAGACAGCCTCAAATGTCGTGAGCACCAATACTTTATCAGTATATACTGTAGTTCTTACCATCAAAGCTGAGATCTGCACGGTCGAATTGTTGAACCCAAGCAGAAGCCCAAACCGGGTAGTGATGTCAATTGGCTCTGCTCGGTTCAACTGGGCGAACAACTCGAATCGACTCGGTTGGGATGAACCGTCGGCTCGGCTCAATTGAGCCGATGGCTTGAGCAGGCTGGGTTGAAAAGAGTCCATCGGATCAGTTTGACTCGGCTCCACTATATTGGGCTGAGCCATAAGCTCGGTTTGGTTCGGCTCAGGTGAGCCATCGGCTGTGTTCAGCTCAACTGAGCCGAGAGCTCGAGCCAGCTCAGTTGGATGAGTTGTAATCCCGGCTAACTTCTCAGTTCGGCTTGATAGTGAATGAGCTGTGTGCCCCGAGCCGTTGACAACCCTAAGCCCGGGCCAGGCAGTGTTGAACATGTTTGCCCGGCTCCCTATAATCCTTGCCTCCTAGACTTCACGACTACCGAGGTCGGCATTCAACTACTTTTTGGTATTCAGATATAAACTGCCTGTCTTTCCAGTTTATACGCTGTGTTATAATAATAATAATAATAATAATAATAATAATAATAATAATAATAATAATAATAATAATAATAATAATAATAATAATAATAATGTTGTAGCAGTAGTAATATCATTCATAATAATTATATTGTCTATGTAGGATACTTGCAAAGAGTACTTGAAACTACACACAGGATTTGACTCAACTCGGATCGAAACTTGACCTGAATTCAGGTCGAGTTGGAAGAAATTTTTCGAACCGAGTTCTCGAGTTGAGTTCAAAGATCTCTGTTTCGAATCGAGCCGAGTTTAAGAAAAAAAACTCGATCGAACTTGCTCCTGCCCATCTCCAAAATCCCGAGTAATAAACTATGAATTATACAAAATGGATTGACGACGTACAGAAGTATGAAAGTTCCACCTTAACAATGTGTTGTTCGCTCGGAAAATAACAAGACCCCAAGGTTCTCCTTCAAGTCGTCTTGGAGTATGGAGCTAATGTTTTGAGTTTCACAAATCACAACGTTTTTCTATGCTCTGGGGCGGGCACATTTTTTTCCATTTTTGAACTTCCTAACTGAATTCTCTGATGTCCTGCTTATTTTATTGTTTATTTATTTTAATTTGAGATTGTTCTACCCCAAATGATTACAATTTTTTATTGTTCCTTTTCTGTTCTTATTTATTTTCATTTGTTGTTCTTTTTTGTTTTCATCTATTTCAATTTGCCTAGTTTTTGTTATTATTTTTCTTATTTATTTCAATTTCATGTTGTTTATGTTATTATTTTCTCTCCTTCTTTACTATAACTTTTGTTTGCTTATCTTTAGTTCTGTCTTGTTCTTAGTTATTTTAATTTCCGGTTATTTTGATTGTTCTTTTTGTGATAGTGAAACATTTCCTAAGCTCTCCTCCTTTAGTAATAATTGCAATTGTTCGTATTTATTTTAACTTGTATTTGCTATTTTTCTGTTCTTACTTAGTTAAGACTTGTTCTGTGTCTTCCCTCCACCTATAGTGAAAGCGTTTTTCGGATGAATCAAATGATTGACAGGTGGACCGTATGAAAGTGCACGACACCTTCTGCAGAATGGTTAATCCAATAAACAGGACCATGTGAAATTGCTCGATAATGTGTACCGTGAGAAACTGCACGTCACCAGCTCTACGGGTGCTAGCTTATTATGGCGAAGTTACATGCTGATAGGCAACCATACATACTTCAGAGCGATTATGGTTGCATAACAGCACAGGGGCTACTCTTTTTTTTTTTTTTTGACAAGTGGGTTACATGTGTGATGTCTATTGAGAATTTTCTGATAAAAATCGTTTATAATTTTTAATTATTCTTTTTGTAGCCTGATGTAAAACCAGGGGTGCTTCACTTTTGCCTTTCGTATAAGGAAGAGACCAAAGAATTGTTTGTTCACATAATCCAAGCTCAAAGGTTGCTACTTACTATGCACACTGGCAAAAAGCATACGAAATATGTAGGTACGTATATTCTCTTATAGTTAGCATGTTATATGCTACGTATAGTTTACCACGTAGTAAACATACCACAATTTCTTATTTGAGATTCATTGCATACGAGACATATTTCTTTTTCCATTGATACGAAAGACAGTCGTAAAAATAATCTTTTTTGGTCTTGTCATTTCCACAATATTATATTCAAAACAACAACAGAAAAATACATCACTTCTCTATTTTTCCACACAATCCTCACCGATTCACAAGTTTAAATATCCTTTTTTCGCAAGTCTCTACTCAGGGCACGGATGAATGTATGTTCGGTAGTTTTTATTCATTCTATTGCCTTCTCCAAAGTAAGACAGAAGTGATAGTGGTGGCACTAGGTTGGGTGCTCCAGTGCTGTGCCGTGGAAAATCAGCACCCGGGGCGAGAGTACACGACGGCACCCCCATATCATATGAGTGACGTCGACATACCAGCCGCGAAGCGCCATCTTGGTTGGCGCGAACCATAAGAAAATTTTCAAAAATAAACTCTGCTTTTCCTTGATTTTGAGCACTTTTTATTACTTTTTCCTTCAATTTTATACATGCGCACATGCATTTTCCTAACATGAGTAACATTATAAGACTACTTCCTACAGCAGGAAGAGAATTTAAGTATATACTATAAATGACAATCCGTTTCTTATTTTGAACAGAGTATAATAATATCCTAAGTAATTTTTCCTCTCTTTCTTTCTTTTCTTTTTCCTCCCGAATTTTGCGCTCGCCTTCGGCGCCCAGGGCCGTCGCTCCGATCTCCCCACGACACGGTACTGGGGGTGCTCCTAGTATTCCCAACCGATAGTTGGCAGTCAACACTGCCGTGTGGCGTCTTGTATTATCGTGGAGTGCTTCCATTGCCACAGGACGTCCTGTAACACAACAAAAACAACTGTCTGTTGTTCATAATTTGAGCAAGGCCTCTGCTCTTTCTTCTTTTCACACAATCTTACATTAGCGTACGATTCGTGTGCCACAAAACGAAACGAATATATTTGGATTATAACAGCTTATGTTAAATTTTATGGGCTTTTAGAGAAATTCTTTTTTAACTATTCATTGTGTTTGAATTTCTATGAACATAACAATAAAATGTATTTTGAAGGAGTTTCATGCACAAATATAGGTCACATGTTTATGTAAAGTAGTCATTTTTCCGGACTTCAACATCACCAGATTACTCACTGATGGCTGTGCACATAAAAATAATGGAAACATTTTGTAGTTCGCAACACGTAATATGCATGAGTAGGCATGGTAACACTAAGGATGCCTATGCAGCGCCTATTGTTAATAGAGATTAGGTAATCGCCTTTAGTACATCAGGCAAGGTAAAACGGAAGCGTGTATTGTAGCGGGCGGACAGTAGTGATGCAATACGGGAGGCCTCTCCGACTTTCAAAAGGGCTAAATTGTGGGTGCGTGATTAAGGTAGCCACTGCATCACGAGCAACAGATTCCATAGTGATGAGGCTTACAGAACTCATGAGAAAGCAATTTCAGTGAAAAGTAAATGAACGGAAAAGAGTCCAGGTACCAAGGATCGCAGAACAAAACATTGAAGAGAGTTGTTACCGAGGACCGTTCAGCGAATGCGGCAAAAGTAACTACAAAACTCAAACCGCACCTGGAACAGTCTATTATCCAATAACAGTCCAACGAAGAGTTGCATAATCCGAACATCCGCAATAGAAATACACTTTTCAAACCAAGAACATGCTAACAAGGGCGCTGATTTTTCTGTAAATTTGAGGGGGGCATTCAGATGCAGAAGGCATAAATGAGGATTTTAAGACAAATTGCATTCAAATTATGCCAAATATTATATATTCTTAAACACAATAAGGGGGGGGCCATCAGCTTTGGGGGGCCCAGGCCCCCCAGGATCCGAGCCCTTGCATGCTAAGTGAACCGCTGAGGATTGGAAAGGCGTAATATGGTCCGGTATAGGTCCATAATAGGTCCGGCATATTAATCAGGTAAGTCTATTATCTTCATATGTCTCCATTACTTTGATAACATTTTACCTACTTGATGATCTGCTACCTGTCGGAACAGGTGCGTCTTTGCTCTTTGGAACTGGAGATGCATGTGCTATTAAGGTGAGTGCTATATGGCGCACTCAATACACAAGGAAATCAAGTATACTTTTGGCCATCTTTTGTGTACAAACTTTTATCTGATTCGTTAACTCCTACCGGTACTGAGTGTAGTTATGCTTTTCCACCATTCAATTTGTCGAAAAGGATTTACTCAGATTTGTTAACTGCATAACGACGTCCCTGCTCACATTACGCTGGTAAAGTTGAACAAGGAAGTTAGGCTAACTCTACACTATGAGATAAATCCTAGGAAATATCTTACGATTTTTCCTAGAGTCAAAATCTCAACGCGTATGGCATCAGATCGCATGTCATTTCCTATATTCTGAACGATTCTATGAGATTTCTCTTGTTTAGAAAATTCTCTATTTCGGAAAGAAAATTCCTAAGATTTCGATTTAAGCGACATCAGGTGACAGAAAGTGAAAACAAATTTGTTTTCTCCCCGCCGGCAAAGATGGTATTTGCGCACTTAGTGCGTACGAGGAGCATACATTTTTATGTAATACAAAGTCAATCTCTGTGCGTACGAGGAGCATACATTTTTATGTAATACAAAGTCAATCTCTATTACAACAGACATGCAAGGTAGAAGGCACTGCAGAACATTGCTGAACGACTATGCGTTGTGAGACCTGGCACCTCTTCGGAGATGTGAAACAGAAAAAAATCTCCATATGTATGGCACAAAAAGGTAGGTTTTCCTACGAGATATGTCGTAACATTTGTCCTACGATAAACTCTACAATATTTCCTAGGATTTATCTCATACTGTATAGTAGCCTTAGAAATGCTCTACATACGCAAACAAAGAAAGTTTTCTATCTCGTAGTTCTATAAAACTATAGTTTGCAGGTCTTTCTTTCACTAAGGGTTTCTTGAAAACAATTTAAAAATAAGTTTATTACTTAAAAAAAAAAAAAAAACCGTCTTTTTCTTGTTTTGCAGGGAAATACAACACTTACATAAAAGCCAATTTTTACTGCAATGGAACTAAAGTGAAGTCTAAAAAATCTGCGACGGTGCACAATGACCGAGATCCCTATTACAACCACACCTTCCACTTCAAGAGGCCATCTTTCACCTCAGGAGACACGTATGTAGTGGTAACTATCAAATTAAAGGACTGTCTGAAGGATAAGCCCATTGGACGTTTTATTTTTGGGCCGTTCTTCAATACAAGTGAAAACACTGTCACTCCTTGGGGAGAAGCAATCGTCCAGGGCAAGCTATCAACGCATTGGTGTAAATTGTACTTGTGACTTTTGTATAATTTGTAGATATTTATTATTTGTTGAAATATACATATTAGTTTATGTAATTGTACTTTTGTTATTTCAACTTATTGTATATCCTACATTTCCTAAGACTCAAAAGAGGCTTTAAAGCTCCTTGTACGCGACTCTAGCGAAGAAGACCCGTCTTCGATTCCCGACTGGAGCTAGTGTGGTCCAAATGTCACGTTAACCTGTAGAGAAACGTCTCATATAGCCTCGCTGCTGAACGGAACGTTAAACTCTAAAATCAACTCTAATGCTTTGTAAAAACAATTGTGTAAATATATAAAATAACTTGTGTTGTAGTTTCATTCTTTCGGACAGGGGTGCACACACGAAGTCTGGACCACCACCCCAAAAAAAATTCCTAACTCAACATACATTTCACCTTTGGTGTGTGGATTTTCTCGGGGTTCTCCCATTTCCTCCCACTTTCTTCATTCCACCATTTCACTCCTTTCTCATCATCACCGTCTCCTTTAGCCTAACCGGCATATCCGTGAAACGTAAAACGCAAAGATTTCAATATAGAAAAAATACGTGTGTATACTTTCTTAATAAAACTATACTTGTTCAAGAAGGAAATGATTGATGTAGCACGAAAATTTGAAATTACACTTAATCTATACTCTTTCTCTTATATATATATATATATATATATATATATATATATATATATATATATATATATATATATATATATATATATATATATATATATATATATATATATATATAAACTATCTAGTTCTATCGCTTTTTTTCTGAAACTACATATGGAAGCATTTTACAATTACTTATCGTCTCTTTGGATGCAGAATAATACCCGTTCAATACTATACATACGTAGTGAGTTGTAGTATTGAAACCTCCCAAAGTTTGTACCCCTTTGAACAAAAATTTCCAGGTGCGCGCCTGCTTTCGAAACAAAATTCTAAGGAAGTTCGCCATGAATGAATGCATAGGATCATTTGGGTTGGTACCTACATTTGGTGAATTCCAACAGTTCTAAGCTTACAACTGTTCTTGCTCACATGAGATTTGTGAGAGCTATATGAAGTTATTATAGTAGAAAGCTGGAGTTCGGTGGGTTGTAATTCTCTTCGCAGTGTTTCCATATAAAAATATATTTAACTAACAGTGGCCAAGCGTTTCGGAGTACTCGGGACATTGTTGAGGAGTTTCAACATCTCTGTAATTTTGCAATTACTACGACATAATGCATTAGTATTAAACCTATGAGGTTGAAATGAACTTAACAGTGTTATATGTTTATCCAGGGTTCCTACTGATCAGGAATCAGGAAAACTTAGGGGAAAAGATGCAGGTAAGGGAAATTCAGGGAAAAAGACTGGAAATCAGAGAAATTTTATAAAATATATATTGTCTAACATTAATTTACACCGATTTCAACTTAGCCAACCATTAATGATCACAGTATGGAACATGCGCACATTTTTATGGATGGTAAGTGGAATGTACGTATGAGAAATTGATTACTATTTGTCTGTATAGAATAAATGTTCTCATTTATAAATATTCACCGTTATTTATTCCTATTTATATGTGAACGTCATCTGACGTCTGTCATGAAAGTCAGGGAACTTCCTGCCAAAGGCCAGGGAAGGTCAGGAAAATAGATTTCTCCAGATCAGTAGGAATCCTGTTATCGCTGCAGGACAATGGCACACAATTATTACTGTAAATCTCAGTTGGCTACTAAGAAATGTAAGAAAAAGGTGTTGTGGCTCTTCGAAATTGAATGTCACTATCAATTACATCAGTGACTGCACGGAAAGTTGAATGATTATCGTTTACTTGAGTCAAAAAACTAACAAACAAGACAGTAGAAACATTTTTGAAGACTCTGGGAAAGTGTTATGAAAATAAATTGTGGGATAAAAAAAATGATTTTTTTTTAACTTTGACAAACAGGTAGTTAATCGATCTATAAGAGTAAACCGGAAAGTGTTATCGAAAGAAGAGAATAATGCTCACCATGAGCTCCACCGTGCACCACCAAGCTTGGACGTCTTCATCGGGCTTGAACTTCTACCCTCCAAGATGATCCTTTAATGGACCGAAGATGTGGAAGTCTGACGATGCCAAATTTGGCGAGTATGGCGGATGTAGGAAGCACTTGAAACAGGTAGTCGATGGTTTTCATTCTTGCACGAGCAGAATAAGGACGGACGTTATCATGTTGAAGCAAAACATCTGCACTTAGCAGTCCCCTTTGCTTTGTGCGTATTCCTGACTTCAAATGATTCTTGAGAAGATCAGTTTAGTTGGAAATAGTGATTGTGGTATGAGGCGGCATGTAGTGTTCCAGAATAGGACCATTCTTATCCCACAATAAAGTCAACATGATTTTCCCTCCATAAGGCTGGCTGCGAAACTTCTTTGGTCTTCAATTCAACTATGATATTAAGGGTTAGGCTACGCACTAAGCAAGAACTAAGGCCATCTCAAAAACATTAGTTAGTTCATTAAGTAGTGTTGTGTGTTCTCTACAAAAGTACATGAAGAAATTATTATATTTCATTTCTGATCTATTTTGAAAAAAAAAAAAAAAAAAAAAGGAGGATGGAATTGATGAACATCTAAGGCTCGAATGCATTCTGCATCCATCCATTCATGCATTCATTCAGAATAAATTGATTCAGTCTGCAGAAAAAATTGTTTTAGTAGAGATTCCTGGTATAAAAAAGTTTTAAAAAATGGCAGAAAATTACTGCCAACGAAGCCAATGCTTTCTGAAATATAAAATCTTACAGCAAAACAACTGGAATGTATATACTGTATATACCGAATTATGCCACTATATCCAGAGGCATAATTACTGATGTAGACACATACATTTCAGTTGAGATATTACAGGACTTGTGTAGTGATAAACAAATAATTACGGTTCAGAGTATACAGCGTACGGATTAACAAAGGAAACTCACACCAACTAAAGCTGTAATAATAAAATTTAACTCACGAACACAGAAGAATGTAAAGCTATGCAGCTTATATTTGTCACTAAAAATGTTTATTCCACCAGTCAAGTGATGCAAACAATGTTGGTTATATGGTCATTCCACATCCAGATGTAAATACAAGTAAAATCGTAGATAATGTAGTTATTTCGACAAAAAAGAATACAAGAACGAAATTAAATGCTTGTATTGTAATGAAAAGTATGAAGCGGATTTCATTGATTGCGTAGAAAGAAATAGACAAGAGCAAATAATACAGAGTCGGATTTAATGAGGCCCTTAAGCTATTGAAGGTAATGGGGTCCTTTATATATTTTACTGCCCTTTGTCAATGACAAATTGTCTGCACTGCGAGTGCAGTTGTATACTACATGCTACCATGTAACCAGTCCATGAAGAACGTGGGCGCCCTATGTGCAGAAATTAGAAAACTAGTGATATTTCTGGGAGCAGTCTAGCAGAAGGGGTCTCAATTACTTACAGCCTATACAACACAAAATAGGGTTGATGTATAAGCTTTATTTTACTTGTTTTTTTATCTTACATTTTGAAAATGTACATCGATTTTTGAGGCCCCTAAGAGAGTGAAATTCTAAGTTGTTTAGCTTAAACGTACAGTGTAAATCCGGCACTGAATGTAAGAAAATGTCACCTTATATATTTCTTTTAAAGAAGTTTCATCAAGAGATTAATCAGGTGAAATCTTTTGGAGCAGTCATGAAAAATAAAAATACTATATATATATATATATATATATATATATATATATATAGGGGAAAGTGGTCGAATTCTGCGCACTTAAGGAAAAATCGTTATTTCTCCGCTGTTTTTGTAAGTATCACGACATAACTTTGCACAGCCATTGTTTGCTGTGTAGTAGACAAGGTAAAGATGTAGTTTGAGTAAAAGCTCACACCAGTACTCGATAATAGACAAAAAACCTGAACTATACATTTGCGCAGAATTACCCAACTAGGTGGGTAATTCTGCGCGTAATATGGGGTAATTCTGCTCGAAGCAAGTCTATATGTTTAAAGCAAGGAAACATTTTCATAATATATAACATACTTAGATATATAGATGGAATGGGTTCAGAAAAAGAACGACAAGGTGGGCTACAAGTTTTACTATATACTTTATTCTCTATTTGTTTTATAATTGAAAAAAATATTACATATTTTTGAGTGTATTGAAAACATAAGCGTGCGATGATAAGGGAGAACAATGTCATTCTGAGATGTGACACCAAAAACTATGTTCTGTTGAAGTATGAGTTCCACAATCACTACTAGTGTCCTCGACGTTTTGTACCAACCTGTCCTCATCATCTCCAGAAGTAATGACTATGTTAGCTGTCTCCATAGCGACATTGTGAAAGTCTGATTCTGAAAATTTGTCAGGGTTTAATGGTATTATTTCCACAGCTCTAAATCCAGCTATGGCTTTTCCATAGTTGTAACTTCGACGTATGCTTCATCGAAAATATTGTTGAGATCGTAGTGCTACGCCGTGGGAATATAAACATAGGAGGGACGAAGATTCCAAATGCACTACAAGCACACACAACAGTGATTGTCTTTCCACGCTCGCACAACATAGCAGTTCTTACTTGTTTCTGACCTTTAGGTGCCAAAATTCTCACAAGTTTTTGTACGTTCGAAATACTCCTTTCGTCCACGTTGAAAATTCTACTTAGGGGAAAATACTGCTTTTTCATTACTGTTTCCAAGTTATTGAAGAATAGTGTCACCGCTTCTTCATTGAATCAATTTATCCTATTCAAACTTACTCCCTCAGGTTTTCTTAGACTTATTCTTGGATTTCTTTAAAGAAATAGTCTCAACCAGTCCTTTCCAGTAAGTTTGGTAGTTCCATCAAAATTATGGGCAATTCGACTTGCTTCAGCAAATTCGTATGCCAAACGCCGATGGTCTATAGGTGTGATACCAAAAAATAAATTTGCAACGCTTATCACATAGTCCACCAATTCGTATTTTGTTCTCGCGAGAACACTTCCGAGAGTAGCATGTTCCATATTTCCAGTTTTCATCCGTAGACTAATAGTAGATTCTGCTATTTCGTACAATCTTCCAACTTCTCGAATCGCACACTCACTTTTAACAGCACTGATAGCTTCTCTTAGTTGTTCCTCTGCATAAATACCTCTCGTAGTTGCTCTTTCTATTCTTCCCGGCATCTTTAATCCGAGAGTGACGATATTTTGCAGATCTATTACGTACGCTTGTCATTAACATAAAACTTCTTCAGGTGCAATTCTACGCACTGCGCAGAATATCCCATCGATTTTGCGCAGAATAACCCCACTCCGCCATTTAACAAAAAACACAAAATTATGACATATTAAAAAATTGATTAGAACTACGAATTGCCGTGATTGTAATGTCCATTGTACAATATAAATGGAACATAAAAGTAACGATCTAGAAATATATAAAATATAGAACGTACCTCTTAAATTTTTTGAAGAGAATTTAACATCAACAGGGACGAAATAATTCAATTGCCACTTACAGCCTAAACATTTGACATAATTGCTTCTCTCCTTTACTGTTAGTTACTAGTAACGGTCGCTTCATAGCAGCAGCAACCAATGTGTCCTAAAGAATCTCCGAGTTGAAGAAACACGTGTGCGCAGAATTATCCACCGCGCAGAATTCGACTACTTTCCCCTATATATATGTAACTAGACAACAGTAATTAAGACAATGATCCTTCTTTAGAAAGGAAACTCTAAGGAAGTGATCATAATATTCTTGCAGAAGTTAAGAATAGAAGCCACCCCACAGAATATTAAGAACATTGTATTTTTCAATCACAACGCAAGTAGTCAACAATCCAATCAAGTTCACAAAATTGCTACAGTTCAAATAATGTAATATTTTACTTTCAAGGTAATGGCTTCAACTCAACCTCTAAACCTAAATAAAATAATAGGTCAAGTTCTGAAACTTTTCACATTCAAGGCAAAGTATACGTACAATCAGTGGCAGCCGGTGGATTGTGGTTTCGGGTGTTGCAGTACGAACGATCGGAGACAGAAGATATAAAGTGGACTCATTGACTAATCAGCATAACTTTAGATGAAAATGATATGTGACATGTTAAATTAAATAAAAATCTTTTTTAAAAAAATAAAAGTGCACAACATTTAATCCGATTAATCATCTTATTTAATTAGTAAGTTCATTCTTCTCCCTTTGATTGGAACAAATCTGCCTAATACATGCTGGTTGAACTTTAGTATTCTTATTGCCAGGTCTTTTTTCGATGGAAAGCATAACCAATGGTGATAACCTTTCTTGGGACATTCAATTTCTTGAAAGTATCAATTCTTTTTGGTGTGAAAAAAACTTTTCTTCTTTCACTGACGCCATAGGTACAGTTAATATTAATTTCAGAAGCTTTGTAGATTCACTAAATATTTTTTCTAGATTATTGTGAACAATTCATTCTAGCAAACTCAGTCCCTGACAGTGATCCGAATTCCTCTTCAGTGTAGACTGAAGAGAGTTCGTAGCAGAGATCAATGTTATAAAAAAAATGTACATTGAACACGCTTTATTCACAATTTATCTAGGAAAATTTAAAATAAATTGTAGAAATGTATCTAGTGCATACAACATTACTGCCATAAGATGTCCTGTAAATTTAAACCTTTTTTTTAAAACTCTCCTGAATTGCACTCTGCTTATTTTGTCTAAGCCTTAATTGTAAGTTTTTCCTCAGTTAAAAGCTGGGCAATATTTTTGTAAGTTATTTACAGAAGTCATGGTATATAATTCATTCAGAATTTGTAGGTTATGTACAGAGTTAAAGCGCACACAATAAAATTAAATCTAATAACTAATAACCAAAACAGCTGATTAGGCATGGGCGCGAGACGCGAGAACGCGAGAAGTCTCGTCTCGTCTCGTCTCGCAAACGAGACGAGAACGCGAGACAAGACTTATAATATTTTGCGAGACGAGAACGCGAGACGAGACCTGATATCTTTTGCGAGACGAGAACGCGAGACGAGACTTCAGCAAGTCTCGCGCGAGAAGTCTCGCGAGACTTCTCGCGGTCTCGCATAATTTACATTTGTGATATTGATATGGTATTCTTTTGCAAGTACCATCATACCTATTGAAGAGAAGATAGTTAATAATGTCAGGATCGAGTTTTGTAATAAACATCGGTGTACCGACAGTAGAGCGCCAGCAAAGAGAGTGATGGCAAAAGAGCGACGACCAGGAGAGCGATAGCCAAGAGATCGACGGGTCAAAAGGCGACGCACAAAGAAAGCGACGGACCAAAAGGGCGACGCACAGAGATCGATAAACTATGGATCAAATGCTTGAAACGTGGTCATAATTCAAAATCAGTAAAAATGGACAAAAAATTGCTATAATGAGGCTTTGGTCTTGTTAATTATCAATTTGACATCAAATAAAAAAAATGGAGGACCAAATTTGGAAAAAGTAAAATTGGCGAACTGGACTTGGTAAATTGGTGCATTTGACTTTGTTGATTACAAACTTACTAATTTGACATTAAAATTTAAAAATACAAAATGGCGGATCCATATAGCGGACTGTGTGTGAAAAAGTTTGAGATTCGAGAAGGAAAGATACTTTGTCTACTTCAATAGCTAGGACAGAGTCAATCTACCAGTCATTTATTAATTAAAATATAACTTAATGAAGCCATTTTAATTTTTCAGTTAAACAATTGTTCTTCTCCCCCTTATTTTTCGAAAGCTTGCTCCTCAACCATATAGAGTCATTCCACCTGCAAGCGAAAAATCGAGCAAGACGTCGATTATGTGAATGATAATAACCAGAAATATATATAAAGTTCTAAACCGTGTGTAACAAAAAGGTACAGAGGAATACTAACAATATTTTGATTCCAGCAAGAAATATGCTTCCTCCACAAGTGGTGAAAATTTCAATTTGTATTTCGACTTACTTCTGTCCCGGCATGTGTTTACGTGGCTGCACGTTCCTTGCTGCTTCACGTTCATTAGCAGCTGTAAAATTCCACAAAACATTCTTGTAAACAAAGTCCGGGTGTAAAGAGGAATGCAATCACAAACGAGAGTCGTGTTTTTCTGTTTTCACTCCTTTTAGTAGACTCAGTTCACGATTGTTTGTAACTGCTTGCAAAATTTGATTTTGTTTGTAGCGGTTTTAGACCCTGGGATGCAGACAACACAACAATCTTGATGTAGCGTTGGAGCTTCAAAAGGCTGTAATGGTCACATCTGTTTTGGAGATTGATATGTATTGCTTTCTTTTCTTTCTTTATTTCTTTCTATCTTTCTTTCTTTCTTTCTTTCTTTCTTTCTTTCTTTCTTTCTTTCTTTCTTTCTTCTTCTTTTTTGAATTTTGGAGCAACAACAACAATATAAAGTGACAACATGAAAACAGATACTTTAGTGAGGCTCAGAAACACAAATTTGAGCGTTTTAGTCATTTCCGATCAGAAGTTAGAGGGGGCATAGCTCAACATCCGTTCTCTATGCACTATATATTTTATACCACTAGCATTAATAGGAATTAGAAACACAAAAGATGATTTTCTTTTCTATAGAAAGTACAGATGATACTTATTATTCTCTCAAAATTACGTTCCCTTTGACACAACAAATTTTTCAATATTTCTTCCGAAAATATAATTTTGGTTTAATTCATCGACTTGGACTAAAAAGATCCAAATATTTCGTAACCCAAAATGTGTATTTGCGTCACTACTACGTGGTAAAAAAAAAAAAAAAAAAGGACTGTCCACATATCTATAGTGCAATTTTCAATTTATTTATTTATTTATTTATTTATTTATTTATTTATTTATTTTTTCATTTTTGATAGAGCTCCAAGAAAATGAACATAACTTAAGATTCAACTATGGCCGTATCTTCAACATGAATGGCGTGCATTACAAACCATTCCATTTTCCTTCCTATCACATATTGATAAGTGTTCAGACAAACACTCAAATCTCCAATGCGACCGCACGAAGATTTTGGCATAATTTGTCGTTTCCACATGGAATAACTCTATAGGTATTGTCTACATGTTCAGCCGAATCTCCATGGAAGTTATTCCCTTCATCACCTTCCTTTGAGTCGTCTAAATTTTTGTCAGCTTCCGTGTTGGAAATAGTTAAAAGGTTTACAGCTTCAGATGACAAAGTCTTCATTTTCTTATGAAATGATTTGCCCAAAGAAGAAATGAAAGAATCTGTTGTTGCCAAAAGCCTTCGGAACTTATCATCCATGTTTTCAATACGAAAACAGTTTCGAGAGAAATTCTGACAAGCTGACAAGAATTCAGATGGTTCAGACGATGAATTCGATAAAGATTCGACTGAACGTGTAGACACTTATATGGTTGAGGATGAAGCTTTCGCAAAAGAAGGAGAACAACAACAATTGTTTCGCTGAAAATATCTTCAGTAAATTGTCCACTGATTTCGCGTGTTTATTCTTTATATAACTCCTCCTGTACCATTACCACGCTAAATAAACACAAAAAATGAATTGAAATCAGGCCTGGTCATATCGAAAGTGAAAATGTTTACTATTTGCCTAAACAAACAGCTAAATTTCCGTATTTTGTTTTGTTTAATCTTGTTTTTGAGGCGAGAGATAGAGACTGGGCGAGACAAAATCAAATCTGTCTCGCCTCGTGACCAGGACTGGTGATATTCAAGAAACAGTTCCCATTTGTTTCGAGATAATACATTAACGACATCTCAAGATAGACTAATTTTTCCTCTTGTCGCATCTCGTGAGCATCACTAGTTAATATAAAAACTACTAATACTATAGAATTAAACTCGTTTGGACCCGACACTACTCGAAACTTGAGCAATATCGAGTCGAATTGGAGATTTTTTGAACCGAGTTCTCGAGTGGATATAAAATATTTTTATTTCGAGTGAAGCCAAATTTAAAGAAAATTTGTTTAAACTTGCTCGCCCCCAACCCTCGAACAGAATGGGTCCAGAAAAGGTAAATCAATAGTGTGCGTTCGTGCTGTACTTTGCAGTAAGGAACAATGCTGTCATAATAATGAACTCCCCAAAGATGTTAATGTTCTACAAAATTGATACCTTAGAAGTGCATGGTTTTTATCGAAACATTCCTTCCACACATCATCACCTGAAATCGTAGAGACAATCGCAGACGAAGGCAAGTCAGTAACTAATAGTTTATTTCTAAACTTTTGGGCTAGCATTTATTTGAACATTTACTATAAATTATGTCGACTAGTGGAAATAAAAAAAAAATACAATTTTTCTTTGTATTTTGAAATTTGTATTGATTTTTTAATGTTTTACTGTCATTTTGGTAGTTTCAAAGTATCTAGTTAACGAGATAAGTGTTGTGACTTTTCGGCAACACTGATAGTTGCTTAGTTAGCTGTTCTTGTTTCTTGAAATGGTTTGGTCAGGTTGTCACAATTACTGATTTCATGATAGGTTTAAGTTAACAAGGTTAATCAAAATCTAGTTATTTTAGGAGATTTCCTCATAACAAAAGATTCGAGAAATAAAGATAGTGTTAGTTTTTCTTTGTCACTACTTCCCCAAAATGCAATAAAATAGATTCTTCCATTATCTACTCTGTTTTCTTTATTTTCTCTTTGGGGTCGTGAGCCAAGATCCTTGGTCATAAAGTTCTTGAGGAGGGGGAGGCAAATAGGAGAAAAAAAACACGTTTTGTCTTGTGTATCCACCCTCCTCCTGATGATGAGACATCTTGACAAATCATAAAAGTAGGATAGCAAACACCAATACAATACACTTTTTTTTATTTCTTTATTGAGGACATATTTGGAAGCTGTCTTTTCGGAAAATTTTGTAGACGGAAACAATGAACTTAGGTAACATTGCATATTCGCGGCTGCGGTTTCCGGTCTTCTGTTATTGCACTCTCGGTAAAAATATCCTAGTTCAAAAATATACGGCTCGCTTTGATTTTTCCTTCAGTGCAGAAATTCGAGGCGTCCGTCAGACGATACCATATCTTCTCTCTCTCTCTCTGTTTCTGTCTGTCTCTGACACTCTGACTTTCTTCTTCCTATTTTCAATGCATTATACATACATATATATATATATATATATATATATATATATATATATATATATATATATATATATATATATATACAGTGGCGGATCCAAGGGGAGGGCTATAGCCCCCCCTTGACGCGCAGGTTTATACTGGATAAAATGGGCTTCAATCTTGGTTTACACTGGATAAAACGGCAAACTCTGGTTTAGCCCCTCCCTTGATCATGTCCTGGATCCGCCACTGTATATATATATATATATATATATATATATATATATATATATATATATATATATATATATATATATATATATATATATATATATATATATATATATATATATATATAATATACGAGGGAAAAAGACACGTGTTTAGTTCCAATGTGATGTAAAGCCTCTGGGTTTAGAACAGATTTGTTCCCCCTGCCCACCAAATTGTTTTCTTACGGTAACTTGTTTTATGAAGGCAGAAAAAAGACCTATTGGCTTGTTTAAGAAGGAAAATTTTTTAGTCAAAATAAAGCAGTTGTTTCTTTCCGTAAACATAAATTTAGGATAAATGGATTTATGGCTGCAAGACGGATCCTCTCACCAAAACCAGAACTGATATCTGCTTAGCTTTTATTCGTCAGAAAAGGAGGGGGAGAAAAATGCTGTCGGTACTCCACTACTTTTTTGTGGTTTTGTTTTGATTTTGAGGAAAAAAACTAGTGTTTCAGATTGCAAACAGTTTGAAATATTATTTCAGAATAATAATAATAATAATAATAATAATAATAATAATAATAATAATAATAATAATAATAATAATAATAATAATAATAATAATAATAATAATAATAATAATAATAAATTTTTATTTAAGCTCATTGTAGTCTTTCTTGTAGTTATTAAAGATGAATCTCTTAAGTCTCAATTGTTAAGAAAACGTTTAGATGAAAGTGCATTTAAGTTGTGAAATATATATTACTAACGCTGCATGTTTACTATAAATACGGCTATTTGAGTCACCGTTCTTACCAAGTTATTTGAAAGCTTTAATCTTGCAAGTAAGATTACTCAAATATAACATGCCAATTTCATTCATACTTCACATAGACAGAGACTACACAAAACGCATTTTTTAATACCGAGAATGTGGGGTGTAAAATCAAGCATTGTGAATCGGAATGAGTGGATAAGCATTGTGTAACAATGCAACTATGAAACAAAACTATGTAAACTTTGAGTATACATTATTTTAAAAGGGTCGAATGAAGACTACATTATTCCAGTATTGATTTGCGAGACCGCGAGACCAACGCGAGAAGTCTCGCGCGAGACCGCGAGACGAGACTTCCAAAATTTTGCGAGACGCGAGACGAGAACTTAGGTCTGCGAGACGAGACGAGACGCGAGACGAGAACAGCTTTTGATTTTGCGAGACAAGACGAGACTTGTTTCAGTTCTCGTCTCGTTTGGTCTCGCGCCCATGCCTACAGCTGATACAAAAGAGATATTGGTATATGAATTGCGAATGCCACATATTCATACATAGGGCTGTCAACTGGCCGGCTTTTCATTGCCCTGGGCGGAAAAATTGCTCTTATTTTGATTAAAGCCGGTGACGGGTACAAACTTCTCACCAGCCCCTTTATAACCGTTTTTTTAAAATTTGTATCTAGTTCGAAGTATAGATATTGAAAAGTAGCTGTCATTCTGTAAACTCAAAACTGTTACCTTTCACCATGTATCAACGATTAATATATTTTATTCACCTGTTTAGAAAATTTTAGAGATCTGACAGGGACTGTATCAGGGAAAATTTGAAATTTACTTTCAAGGAATTTTATACATTTATTAAGAGCGGAAAAGGACCTCTTAAAGCAATTTCCTCTAGTTGAAGTAGAGACTATATGTTTAAAGAGTGAATTTCATTTTCCAAATCCAAAATTGTCACGTAAAGATTATTATACTTTTGTTCATCTGTTTCGATAATTTTAAAGAAATGGTAGTTACTGGTAAATACAATAAATTGATCAATGCCGATTGATCATTTTCTGTTTCTCATTTATAGCACAATGTATCTACTAAGCTTATTAGTGAATGTTCTAAGGACATACAGAATTATGTGTTAATGCATTTTTGTTCACGCTAGTACACTTCCTTTCCATGGATAGGTCCGGACAGAATTACTTCACGCTGAGACCTATATCATTGAGAATTTTGAGAAAGTGCAATTTTTATTTTATTTTACAGAGTTGACAACTCTATTCATACATCAACACACACACACACACACACACACACACACACACATGTGCGTAAAAGAAAAAGAAACTACATTCCAAATCATCCGTCTTGGTTGTTACGCAATGCACGATGAACACAATATACTTCCACATGAGGAGAAACAATATTTATCAATGTCATACCTTCTGGAAAGCAACCTTAAAACCCGTCAGATATAGGAACAACATGTTAGCTGGGAGGGGTCCAAAGTATTTGAGGAAGGTCCAATACGTCTACGTAATAACGAACCTGTCTTATACTGTACCCGAAAAGATAAGTAATTCTTAATTACTGTCACCTATATTTTAAGAAAAAATGATAGAACGATTATTTATATAAGAAAAGAAAGAGTAGCCCTACATGATGAGGTGTAAAATAAAATATTTAGCTTACATCAATCATTTCTCTGTTAAACAAGTATAGTTCGTTAAGAAAGTCTACAAATGCTAGTCGAGTTTCGAAATTTTGGGGAGGTCCGGACCCGGTGGACCCCTCTCGTGGCTACGCCCCTGAGCATTGCTAATTAGTCCCAAATTCAATGTGGCGTTCCCCACCATACAGTTTTATCAAGAGTATAAAAGGTACTTATTTTATAAAAGAAATATGTATATACTAAAATACTATCCACAGATGCGGGGGGGGGGGGGATTCTGCATATTGGCTTATTAATATTTGGTTCACAAATTACTGTAGAAGAAACCATTATCTATATAAGCTAAGAATTAACTTGTAATTGCGGATCTACTTTCATTTGATTTCTGATCTACTACATATTTTCTTTCTTATTTTGTGATTCTGCTATCACTTTTTTAAATTGTCATTATATTGATTTGCTCCAGTATAAGTACCGTAATTTAAAATATGAATGCATAAAAACAAATTCCATTTGTTAATTGCTAGTGAAATAAAATTCAGAAAGCCTATTTAGCGCGAAAAACCTTCTCATTCACTGGAAACCGTGCTGTGTTGCAGTAGCACTGCAAAGACCAGACCCTTTATCTTCTGAGATAGGGGAAAGGAGACTTACTATTTGCTTCAATTGCCGCGCTGAAGGAATCTGGTCGTTGTATGCTCGCTGCAACACAATATAAATTAGAGACTTTATGACGGATTATTTTTCGCTTTTTAAAACGGATTAACAAAAGGGACAGTTACAGAAGTAAAAAAAAAAAATGTTATTTAAAGTATATATGGGAATATTACAAAGTATTTCTTCTGTTCTTTACTACTATTGCTAATAATATTTTTTTCTTGAAATCAGGGGCGGCTTGCCTATAAGTGCTGCAGAGCTGCAGAACTACCTGCTATTTTAGTGGCATAAATGTATTTTCAATCGAGTTGAATTGTGTTTAATTTAACCAAGGTAATAACATGTAATGATAATATTTGGTCTAACGGTGTCCTGAAATTGTACTGCTGATATGCTACATATCGTAGTATTACTCGAAACACATTCTGAAGCTTAATAATATTGCAAGAGCTGTGCACGGATTGCCCTATGCTTTACCATTGAAACCAAAATCTTCACCAGCCGCACTGTATTACGTTTTCCTTGTCTCTTACATAGGATTTACTAGAGCTGCACTCCCAGCAGCTCAGAACTCACGAATACTTCCGAAGAAGCCGAAGACACACGACGTGATGTACATGAGGCTCCCTTCTCTTGTTTTTGATAACGGTGTTCAGTATAATTGTTGTGCACTTTAAAAGTAATAGTATTCCATGTTCAAGTTTGTGCAAATTTTCTGAACAAACACAAATTGTGTGACAATTTTAATGAAACCATAAACCTTCTGGAAATTCTTCTAATTACCCCAACGACAATTGCTGAAGCAGAACGTTACTTCTCTAATTTTAAAATAGTTAAAACATTTTCGAGAAGCATAATATGTCAGGAAAGAATCAATGCTTTGGCTGCCTTATCAATCGGGCGTGATTTCATATCCATCATGCCGAACTTTAATGATAGAGTAATAGGACATTTTGTACAGCAGAAAACACGTAGGATAGACTATTTACAAACGATAAAATATTTATAATCCAGCAGTATTAATACAATTTCTACCTGTAGATATTAAGTGAATCCGAAATTGTTATGGTATCTGAAAACAGTGTTTCTTACGATATGGGTTTGGTATTTTTAAAGTTTGTTACACGCAACGGTGGCGTATTTAGAGAGGAGCTATAAGGCTCAAGATCCCCCGAAATTTATTTAAACTTGTAGGCATCCTAAAGGAAAAATTAAGTGCTTATTCATATGCTGTGCATAGCTCCTCCCGGAACAAAATCCTAAATACGACACTGACACCCAATAAGCAAAACAATAGTGTTTTGGTTGCGATACAGTAAAGTTGTATATACATTTGTTAATTTCAATTGTAATTGTCATTTACGTATAACGATTAGAGTGCTAAAAGATAAGCGGTTCGTGAAGATTTTATAATTAATTACTTCAAACGGGAAATTTAATATACAAAAAACACACTGTGCAGAACTACCTCAGATTATGGTATCGAGCCGCTAGTGCTTGAAATACTTTGGTCGTTGCGCAACCTGCAACACTATCATTAGCCGCCACTGCGTACAATCTTTAACAGAGTGAAGATAATGTAAAATAATCCAGAGATTTTACAGTAGGTAATTTCAGCTCGTTACTTACAAATTACGTAACTGACTTGAGCAAAAGTTATTGAACATTAACAAAAGAAAAGAAATGTTACAAAATTGCATAATATGTTACTTCACAAATAATAATAAGGATTGTCAAGTATCAAAGTACGAAGCTTTAATTATGAATGTATATAATTTCCTTAGTCTTAGCAAAAATTAATTATAAATTAAGATATATTAGTGTAAATAACTTATATACGACCTAGTGGCGTAACTAAAGTTTTGAGGGCCACCCCGTAGACCCGTAGAGTGGGCCCCTTTTCTACTTCCCACTTCACCAGTTGGGGTCCCCTGATAGCTTGGGTTCCCCGCAATGTTTGGACTGCGGGGCCCTTATTTACGCCCCTGATACGAACAACATTCAGGCTTTAAAAAATATTATTCTTACGTAAGCTTGAACCATTATGACCGTGTCAAGTCTAGACTTGTAGCTTAGATGTTTAAGTGTCTGAGGCACATATTCACTTAACTGTTAGTGGTTTAGGAGAAGAAGAATAGAATTTTTTCGTGTGAAGTTCACAATTGAATAACGAAATGCAATACGTAATGTGCAAGTGAGACAAATTTCATTAAAATGAGTTAAATGTAATATATTTTTCCAATGACAAAACTATTACAGTTAACATTAGCCATCGTAAAGTCTCATGCAGTTCAAAATCCTTGTATAAGACAGGTAAAGGTTGTGCTTTGTATCTGTGTGTGTAATGTTATAATAATTACCCTTGCACTGTTTTGTTGTAAATCTTCGTTATACTCTTTGGTATCTTAACTACCGGTATTAAGCTCTGTGGAAGATTTTAGGAGTAGGGTAAGGGACATGAGTATATGAGGGAACGTATAGGATAAAATGTGTTAATTGGAGAAAGACAAATAATAATTAAGAAACTAGGACCTTATATATGTATGCGACCGACCTCTTAACTCAAGTATTAGAATAGAAGGAAGTGTAAAGTTACCTGTATTAAAATGATACTGTAGTATGTAAACAATTCAGCAACTCATACAACATATGTATTTAGCATATTAGTAACAGAAATATACATTTATAAATAATTCACTATACCAAAACTACCTTTATAAGTAATTTAACTTGTTAAAGTTTGTCCTAGCTTGAGGAAAGGGCAAATATATGGAAGTGAGAATAACTAAACATCGTGCAATAACGTATCTCCTTCAGTGCTCCACTTCAGCGAACTGGTTACATTCTTACGTTTTAGTACCAACCTAGTACAAGTTGAAAAGCTGGCAGAGGTTAACAGATTTTTTTTTTTTTCATGACCAACAGCTTTCATGGCTGGCATATTATCAATCTGTACATAGTTATTTGTAATTACTACTTGCAGTACGTAGTTATTTGCCCAAGAAAATAACACTAGAACATATTGGGCATTATTTAATGTAAAATAAATCTATAAAATGGTTTTCAATATACCATAACTGCACGAGATTTTACAGTGCAGATTTACAATCTGGGACCATACATAAATTAAAGTTATTTTTGCTTCTTCATAAAATCGACTTTTAGTACATTTAAAAATTGTTTTTTATGAGAGGGGTGGTATTCCTGGGTAGAGATTCACTTTAAAAGGGATTAGCCGTTATGGGTATGAATACAGAAATACTTGATCATTTTCTTCACGATTACGTACAGAATCAACGATCTATAAGAATTGAAATTAACATAACTGGATACATTTGAGTTTATTCATATATCGACTGGGATTATGTCGGAGAGATGGGGGCCAGACTTATGTGTAGAACAGAACCTAACCAACCCCTGCGGGGCTTCAAACCCGTTCTACTACTACTACTACTTTGTAATAAATGCTGGCCCCCATCTGTCCGACATATGCCTATCTACTGTTTATTAGATAAAACAAATATTATTAACAATCCACGATGACCATAAAGTCGCTTTCCCATATATATAGTAAAATCTGGCAACTTGGCAACTTGGCAACCTGCTCACCTTGGCCTGGTTTGTCTGGACTCTGCATTTTCCCATTATACATTCGTTACTTATTACTCTGGATGTTGGCCACCTCTCTATCCTGGAAGTTGGCTACATTGAAGCAATGTTTACCCTATGATGATAATGATAATTTTACCTGTGTATCTTGGCCGTGCAAAGTACTACTATTTTTTTCTCTCTCTCTTTCGTATTTCCATATGAGAGGCAGATGTTCTGTATTTGTGACTGGAGACAAAGAAGCATGGATTCTTACGATTTGCTCTTGGAGGTAGGGGTGAACGGTTACTGAAAACGTAAACCGCGGTTTCGGTTTGAAACGGTTAACCGAAATCGAACCGTTCCCAAACCGTACCGTTCAGAAAGTGAACTCAACTGTCGTCAAACCGAGTCAAAGTGTTTGAAACGTGGTTTCTACTATTGGCTATTGAAACGTTTACTGTTGGCTAACCAAAACTCAAGCGAACTCCGTCAAAGCGAATTCAGCTGTGTTCAAATGGAGCTGAATTTAATATTTAACTCGCTCGTAACATACGAACAGTTAGCAGATTTGTGTATAATAAAATATTTTACATGCCAAACTTTTTACGTATAAACAAATTATATTGGACCATTATGGATTATAATTTTGTTAAATTTTATATTAAATATTGTATTGTTATGTACGAGTTGATATTGATCCAAACAATAACAATTTACAAAATTATATTGTACGTTATGATAATATTAAGTTTATTTTCATGGTCTTTGTTAGGGTTAGGTAATGATGCATGTTTATGATTTAATACTTAACCCTCCAGAGGGCGCATGTTGGTTGAAAAGACCAAATTGAGCCATTTTGGTCATTGCTAGTAGGAGATTCACCCTCTCAGATACTCCTCAGGGAGGGGGTGAGCCAAGGAATGCAGGTGGTGGGGAGGAGTTAGTTCCAAAGTGCCCGTCACAGTGATAACAAAAACCCAACGTCGGTCATTTCCACCGAAGCGCCCAATAGGTCAAAAAGACCGATGCGCCCATTCGTGCCCGTATGACCGATGCGCCCTCTCGAGGGTTAAATAATGGTCTTTTCCATTGTCCTTTACCTAGGGTACAATATCACTAAGTCCTAGGAAGATGAACTTTGCTAGGCAGGTAGCCTATTGCTCAAAGGGGTGGACAAGTATAATATGCATGTGAAATTCCCAAACGGTGGCCTGCGATTTTTTTTTTTTTTTTTCTCAATGAGAATGACAAACTCCAAGCCCCAGAATACCTAGAAATACGAAATTTGTAGGTAGATATCCTGTTATTCAAAGGAGTAATACAAATAATTAAATTATAGATAAGTTTAGTACTCACTTAAATAGTATGACCTATAATATTTTCATTGTGCAGTAATATTTCCTTCGTACTAGAATATGATTTAGTACTGTTAAAGTACCCAACTACCTCAGTTGATTAGCATGAGTATACGATTCTTATAATAAAATATTAATAGATAAAAAATGAGTCAGTTTTTACTCAAAATTACTTACGTAACTTTCTTTTTCCCTTGCATTATATCAGGTAACAAAAGAAGTTGGTGAGGTTTTCGTCACTCCAACACGGCCCAAAAGTCTTAAACACCAATTTTATTCTTTGAAATAATCACCATTGGCTTCAGTAACATGTTCCCAACGAGACACAAGCTTATAAATGCCTTTTCGGTAAAGAATCCATTTTTCTGGAGTCTAAAAATTGTGATATAGCCTTTGTGACATCGTCGCGTTTTTGGAACTGCTGTTCCTGCAGGTGGTTATCCATGGCCAAAAACATGTAATAATCCGATGGAGAGATGTTCGAGGAATAGGGTGAATGAGGCATAACTTTCCAGCCCAATGTTTTGATCACATCTTTAGTTGCATTTGCCGTATGAGGTTTGGCAAGATCATTCAGAGGAACTCCTCTTCTGTTGATCTCGCTGGCTGCTGGCTGCTTCTGAAGCAGTGCAGCTGAAACTTTTTGTTATTGTGATGAGTAGACCTCGACTGTTATGGTTTTTCGCTTTCTAGATATTCATAATGGATTATGCCAACGCTGGTCCACCAAACACATAGTATTATCTTCTTTTGTTGAATGTCCGGTTTAGCAGCCAACGAGACCGAACCAGAAGTCGTCCCATTATGTTTCCTCTTCCAGTTATCATACATGGTCAATTTTTCTTCATATGTCAAGATTTAGTCCAGAAACGAGGCTTTATTATGGCGCGACAGCAACAACAAGCAGATGTTTAATCGTTGAGCATGTTTCCCTCGGACATAACATGAGAAACTCATTTGCTTAGCTTTCATGTCATCCCAAGGTTATGAAAATATGATCGAAGGGTTTCGTCAGATACTTCAATCCTGTGTGCCAACTCCTGTAAAGTTTGATGAGGATTCTGGTTGATTTCCTCTTCCAGTTGGACTTTGTAGAAGGTGGATGGACGATCAACACGATGCCTGTCTTCAAGGCTCTCGTCTCAGAAGAAAATCAGAGTTCCTTCGTGCCCAAGCTGTTAGCGTACGTGCCTTTCGCGTGGGAGACCCGGGTTCGATTTCCGGCAGGAGCTCAGTAGGGTCGGATTCCACGTTAATCAGTAGGTCCCGTCTCACGTAGCCTCGCTGCTGAAAGAGACGTTAAACTCAAAATCAACTCAACTCGGAAGAAAAGCAGCTGAACCACTTTTGAGAATTCTGTTTACTCACTGACGTCCCTCTAAACTTGAAGCACATTCTTCTAGCGGCCTTTGCATCTTTGTTTCCTAATTTGTGCTCGTAAAGCAAAATAGGCATCAAAATCTCCCTTTCCAAGAACTTACTCTTTCGAAGATTTCGCTTCCTACAAAACCAATAGTGAAATGTGTGTTGCATTGAACAACTCTCTATTAAATAAGGTTTGAAAGGAATGTAAACATACAGTATGACGCTAAATTCGTTGTACAAAAGCAGAGGGGTGATTCCGGAGAGCAAAACAAGCAGAAAATTCCAATAAACATAGGGCGAAAAACGCGTCCTTTACGTGTTATGAGCTGCCGAAAGCGTGGGAAAACAAACTTTGGAGTTAAATATTGCAAAAACTATTGATCGTATACGTGATGCGGCATGATATCGTCAAAGGATCCTAACCTGCTCTATCCAGATTTTCAGTTTTTAGATTTGTGCAATGGCGTTGCAAGGGTTTCTCCAAAGGACGTTAGGGATTCCCGAATATTTTATGACGTAAATTGAGTGGATAACAGTATGTAAAGGACGTCTCACTGCCTAGAAATAATACTACTTGGCAGGCCAATACTCATACGTGCAGATAAAAGATAGTGGGTGAGGCAATAATTACCGTTCGTGGTTGCATATCTCCTCAAAAAGTACTAGTAAAAACGTTGTACAAGAATTCACGGGAAACGTCATGTCACTACAATATAATAATATTGCGGTTACGCTATGATCTACATAGAATGGGATGTATGCAAGAGGTGTCATAGCAGTAACCAAAACTTTCTTAATAATCTAGACATCGATAAGTTTGTACACCAATAAATTCGTGATTAATCATTTCGATTGAAATAAAAGAATAGGATCTGTGGGGAATGTTTTTAATGTGTGTAATTTTGATCAGTAGTGTCTATTTGAAACGTCCCAAGCACTGACTCATGACTAGGCATTGACAAATATGAAACAGGTACATACCTTTTCTTATTGATGTCGTGTAGATGAACAATATGATCCACGCTAGTAACAAGGTGTTCCTCCTGACAGGTCTTCGAAACCACTGCTGCCCTGACTTTGGAAAAACCCAGTAGTTTTGTTACTCGACTCGAGACGAGGTTATGGAACTTCCTGTACTCATGGTGAAATACTGTACGTAAAGACGTGAACCTCTGAAATTCACTTCTGTCATCATATTTGTCAATGCATGGATCTTACATGTTGAATTGCGAAAGCTAGCTGACTTCAGTGCTTGGCAACGATTTCAAAGACGGAATTACATAGCAGTTTTACAGATAAAGAATTCATCAATTAATCACAATTTAGTTTTGAATATATCCATCATTTCCTTTCGCTGTTCGTTGAATGTCCTTTGAAGAATATTGAACTAAAAGTACAATCACGGACAAGGTTTAACGATGATATCGATGAGCATCCGTGACAATACGTACAACACAAGCCGATAGGTAACAGAAGATAAAGAAAGTCCGATTGCTTATCTGCATATATTAATGACATCCGAATGCTATTAATGTCGATCTGTTACTACTGCTACTGTCGTTTAGGTTATTTGTATTTCGTAATGTACATACTCGTCTGTCGTTGTCTTCAGTATTTTTTCAAGAAACAACGAAGTTATGACAACTTGATATTTGTTTGGCTCTTTTACTATCCCCTTTTATTTGTTTGTTGCACTGTGCGTGCACTGGAGTCATTACACATGAGTGAATGAGCTGGTTTGTTCGTCACTTGCGCAAGACCGGAGATCGACCTATGGACAGTTAAATGAATCATTCTTTGATGGCTAGTTCTGCTCGTGTGTTTCTCATTAACCGTTTCATAAGGAAAAACTACGTATACCATTTCTATTAAATGCTGTGTTTGTTTATTTGGGTTCATTAGAGTGTATTGTACCTCTAATTTGGATGTATTGTGTTGTGTGTGCTTCTTTAATGAGCGGAACCTCGTTTGTGACGTTAAGTGTGCCTTAGAGGAGGGCGATATAATATTTATTAATGTGTTCGAGAAGATATGAAGGTACTACATTTGACGTACAAGTGGTGTGTGCACCTTTTTGTCTTCTGGTGTGGTATCTTCTCCGTCACGATAGGTCTTGTACATTTGCTAACCAATACACACAAATATCACTCTCTGACAGAACAGTTGAACTAAGTTGCAATCTCGCTATCTTCGATTCTGGACAGTAAACACAATGGCGAGATAGCATCTACCATTTCTTACTTTTAATTTCGCTTTATTTCATCGTCATACGGTGCGCATGCCCAGTGACTGTGATTACAGAGGTAATGGAGGAGTATACACGTGAGGAATTGGCACATTCATCTGGCATACGGAAAGCGGACGATAATGGCCGTGTGCTTCAACGGCTGTACAGACAACAGTTTCCTAATCTTAGAATTCCACACCACGCAACTTTCTCCAGAACCACTAGAGACTGTGCCACTGGCTATTTATCAAAACATGTGGTTTATGCACGACAGTGCTCCAGCACATTTCGTTGCGGAGGTGCAAAATTGTCTCAACGCATTCGTTCCGAACAAATGGATCGGCAGAGAAGGACCGGCATCTTGGCCACCTCGCTCATCTGACCTTAACCCTCTAGATTTCTTTTTCTGGGACCATATGAAACAACTAATCTGCGCGACGCCTGTGCAATCAGAGGAGGATTTGGTTGCTGGGATTGTTGCTGCAGCGTGGAGCATTCAGGAAACGCCAGGAGAGTTTCAACGCGTCTGTTGCGTTGGTTCCTTCGCCGCCGCTGTAACCTTTGCATTCAAGTAGCGGGTCGAAATTTTGAACACCTTTTGTAGTGTCCGTTCAGACAACCATCCTCTTACAACGATATGTTGTATCATTTTCTTCTAATATTGTAATAAGCTTGTAATTTTATTTGGGCGATACTTGATTTTTATATGCACTAGCCAGCTTTCTTGATAGGAGAAGAAGAATATATTAAATTATGATTTTGTGTTTTTGAATGTTGTCATAGATACCTTTAATGTATGTAATGGAAGGTTTTGGTGGCCTTGACGACGGATTGCTTGTTTATTATAAAAACGTAAGTTGTTATAATGCTTTAAGTTGTCCCACGTTAAGGATCTGAACTTAATGAGCAGATCAGCAATTGGAATTTCTTTATTTTATGTTACCTGTCGGCTTGAATTGTACGTATTTTCACATTCTAGCGACGCGACGTTTCCAGTGAATTCTTGTACAACGACTTTACTAGTACTTTTTTGAGGAGGTATGCAAGCACGCACAGTAATTTTTCCTCATCCGCCATCTTTTATCTGCATGTATGGGTACCTGCCAAGTAATATTATTTCCAGGCAGTGAGATGTCCTTTACATGCTGTTGTCCACTCAATTTACCTCATAAAATGTCAATGAATCCCTAACGCTCTTTAGGGAATCCCCTGCGCCGCCATTGCACAAATCTGAAAACGGCAAATTGGATAGAGCAGGTTAGAATCCTTTGATGATATCATGCCGCATCACGTCTACGATCAGTAGTTTGTGCAATATTTAACTGTACAGTTTGTTTTTCCACGCTTTCGGCAGCCTACAACACTTAAAAGACGTGCTTTTCGCCCTATGTTTAGTGGAACTTTTTTGTTTGTTTTGCTCTCAGGAATCACCCCTCTGCTTTTGTACAATGAATTTAGATCCATACTGCATAACGTCATCAGAATCAATTTGACCACACTAACGCGACAAAAGTAACTGTTCTCAAAAACAGCACGAATTTTCTTGATTACCTGATAATATAGCACCACGATATATTCCACATTCAAGGCGTAAAGCATGGGCCTCGCCCTCCCCCTCCCTCCCAGTAATTTCAGGATGAGTTTAATGTTTCATTCTAAACGTAGCTTCCCCTGGAATAGCATCCACTATTCAAGTAACTGCCCCCTCTTCCAGGGTATATATTCAAAATCCGCTCATGCCGTAAAGTTGTCTTCCAACTGATATTAAGAGTTTTCTTCCAATTTACAAAGCATCAGTAAAAGTACCCACACAGTAGAAACCCTCAATTGCTTCAGTAATATCGAAATAACTAATCTGAATAAAGTTATACTGAAAAAACAACATTCAGCCTTATTATAATGTCTGGGTGGACGGTTCCTAATAACGCAAACTGCGTTTCCGTCGATTTCGAATATTGAACTGAAATCGAACAAAACAGCCCTCAAAAAGAGCCCAACAGTTCTTAAACCGAACCGAACCAGCTCATGCCAAGCGTAATTCGTGGGGGACAAACACCGTATGCGTGGGTTTTCACGGGTTCTCTCGTTTCCTCTCACTGTATTCATTCCACCATTGCATTCATTTCTCATGATCACCGTCTCCTGCAGCCTTGCCGGCATAACCGTCGAACGTAAAGTTTAAAAATTTTCATTTCATGAAACTTTAACGTTACGAAGGGTGAGACGTCCTATTTATGTTGGCTCCAAACCACAAGGGAACTTGAATCTTACGAAGTCGGTGAGTACACAAACTATTCTACAAGATCAGTTCACACAGAACTAGCCTTTTCTCACCATATTATATTACCTCCATAGGATTTCAATTATAATCCACAGTCTGGCCACGAGTCTGGCTTGGTTTCTTTGTGAAAACTTGCCGAAGTAATAAACAATACAAAGTTCTTAAGTAAGATAGATCATTTCAGTGTTGTAGTATGCAAAATTTACGTTATTGTTAAATTTTGTTCTTAAGAGATAGTGAGTTATTTGTTGGAAATAATAATTAAATATTTAATGTGGATTGAGACTTAATCATGTCTTTCTTTTAATAGATTGTGCGTGAAACTATTCTAGCTAATTCATTCTATGTTGTAAGATCAAAGAAGATTATAATGAGTGAGAAAGAAGCCGAAGATTTTTATGCAGAGCACAGAGGAACATTTTTCTATGACAGATTAGTTAATTTTATGTCTAGGTAGGTTTATACTTTTTTTTTCCTTTCTTGTACGCATGAGTGAATTTGTGCTGTAGAAGCATGGACAGACATACTCTTTGTATTTTCTGAGGTATATGTTTTGTTTATGTTTTACCTGGAAGCACCTTTCTGCTCTTTTCATTGGCCTATAACGTAGTTTATAGTAAAGTACATTGGTGTATGCTGACTAATACATTTCTAACCATTCATGCCGTTCTAAAGATGATGAAAAGGCTTTTAACCGCGCGAAATGGGAATTGGTATTGGGAGTTCTTCAGAAGAATGTGTTGGAATGGAAAGATCGAAGACTCATAAGAAACTTATTTATGAATCACTGACAAAGGAGAGTGTAATTGGAAGGGGAGTTCGACCGGGATGCCGCCTTGGCCAACATTATTTTATATCTATCTAGAACAGATAGTGAAAAAGAGCCTATATAATGAAGACGGTATTTCGGTAGGAGTACGATTATTAGATGATGTGGTCCTTGTTGCAGAGTCTGAAAAGAAAATCAATAGGATCAGTGTTCGAAATGGAAAAAAAAAAAAAAAAAAAAAAAAAAGCAGAAGCGGTATGTTTTTTTAGCTACCTAAAGGTTGAAATGCAGTGAGGGTATGTTGCCTAAAAGATTGCATTTATATTTACATAATGACTAAAAACCATTGGAGAACTTCTCTGAAGTAACGCGGGTGGAAGGGGACATGGAAAGGCTTTGATCCCCTCTAATTTTGTGAAAAAAATGTCCCCTTGTATTATTGAGAATGTTGTATTATGGAGAATTATACACGAAAATGCTCAAAAACTGAGTGAGGATATTAATAATTTCCTACGGGAAAACTGCCGGTCTCACACTCGACTGTGTGGTATTCCAAACTCCCGGAAGGTCCACTCCCACAGCAGACAACATTCTAAACCCGCCCATGCTCAAAACACGGCATTTATATGCATTAAGGCAAGAAGACACACACATACAAACATTCATAACAAAGAAACCATTTAATATGGCATATCAAAATATAAACTAGGTAAATTTCTTTGCAGACACCTCATTTTAAAAACAAAAAGTAGAAAAAGGTAAGAAAAGTGTCGGTGTTGTCAACTTAGAAATTATTTCGACATAAGAAATAAAATCTTTTTATGTGCAAAGTTATTCGTGAATTACTGTGTATAAAAATGGATTTATTAAAGATATTTAGCGTCTACTTTCCAGTGACGGTATGTTTTAATCATTGGAAGACCAGAGGTGGTATGCCTTCATCACTGAAAAACCGGAAGCGGTATGGCATACCACCGCATACCGTCTCACTTCGACCACTGACTAGGATGTTAGAAAACTTGAGGAAGGTCTGTGAAGAATATGGGATGAAAATAAATGTTAGAAAAACATAAACCATGATGATTGGAACTAAGTGGTCTGTGTCAAATATAAAAGTGGAAGGGAAGAAAATAGAATAAGTGAATAGTTTTCGGTATCTAGGTAGTATTCTTAGTAATGATATAAAGTGCGAACGTGAAATAAAAGTAAGGATAGGAGTGGCGAAAGAAGCCTTTAGGAACATGAAAAGTTCGTTTTGTGGGACCTTGAATAAAGAGCTGAGAACAACTCATAAAATGCTTCGTGTGGAGTGTTGTACAGCATGGGGCAGAAACATAGACATTACGCAATCGTGATTAAAAAAAAAAAAAAAAAAAAAAAAAAAAAAAAAAAAAAAAAAAGAAGATTGGAAGCTTTCGAAATGTGGTGTGGAGAAGAATGGAGAGAATTAGCTAGGTCGAACGGAAAAGGAATGAGAGTGTGTTAGAAATAAGGGGGGGAGAGAAAAGAACGATTCTAGATACTTTAAGAAGCGGAAGAAAAACAGATTTGGACATTGGCTAAGAAGAAATTGTATCATGAGGTACGTACTAGAGGGTATGGTGACAGAGAAAAAAGGGAGGAGACGAAGGAGACTATAATTAATAGACGATATAAGAGCGGAAAGATCATACGTGAAGACGAAGAGGTTAGCGCAGGACCGTGAAGCATGGAAGCTTCTCAGCTGCTGCAAGTGACCTGCAAATAAGGGCAGAATACCTATGATGATGATGATGATGATGCCGTTTAGGCGATCTCTGTAGACAGTTAGTCAGTGGAATAACACCATTACAATTCGTTCAAAAGTTCCAGTGCTTAACTGACTATTTAAGTCATAGCTGACGTTATCTCACGTCCGTTGCCATGACAACGACCGAGTTCAGACTACTGACTTTGTTAGTCACATTGAGACTGTATGATCGATCTATGAACTGTTTGTCATATGTCGCGTCCGTCCTGTCAGTTGCAATGGCAATGATCACGCTGTGACTCAACTGACTGAGTTAACCATATAGAGATTAAAACTGGAAGTTCACAGTAAAAATCGTGTGCGTTCGAAATAATTTCAAATTTAAACAAGTGAGTTTCGTTTTACTTTGTTAAACCACTGTGGACTTCCAAATTGTACAGATTCAATGCCGAAATCGACTGTCAGTTTCAGTAGCGGGATAAGGGCAAAAATGGAAGCTATTAGGACACTGAATGCATATGCAATATGTGGTTTGAATCGTAGTTTGTTGAGTGTGCCTTGATAACATTTTTATTGGCCACGAAATGTGAATTGTCAGGAATTCATATACTTTTTTTTTTCGTTCTTTCTTTCTTCCTTTTTTCTGTTCATTCGAGGGGCCACGGTGGCTCAGTAGTAGAACATTGACCTCTGGTGCAGGGGGTCCTGGGTTCGATCCCAGCTCGCGCCAAGTGAGCTTTGTGGTGGAACAAACACCGTGTGCTTGGGTTTTCACGGGGTTCTCTCGTTTCCTCCCACTTTCTTCATTCCTTCATTTCTCATCATCACCATCTCATTTAGCTTAGCCGGCGTAACCGTGGGGCGTAAAACTTAAAGATTTCATTTCATTCCTTTCCTGTTCATTCGTAGAATGGCATAGAGTCAATATGAAGAGAATGGCAATAGAAAGGGATGAATTTTTAACATAGGTTCAACTAATTGAATAACAACTTGTATCCAACAATGATTATATCTTCTTATATCATTTCGGCATTAATTTTTCCGTAAAATAATGAGACCACTTTCGAAAACACACTATCCAAATTGAAGAATCATTGTAAAGGTGAATTAGAGACTTCAATGGTTCTTCAATTCTTGCTTCAAGTCATACATAGGCATGACAGAAAATAATATTTCTCCTAGAGTGAAAGAACATGTGGGGGATTCGAGGTGCGAGGAGCCCCTAACTTAAGAATTATCCGAGCACTTACAAGAAGAGGACGTCTGATAGGCAGGGTTAAAGTACTTCTTTCTTGTTCCACGAATACAAGTAGAATCGTGTTTCAATCCCTTTTTTCTGTCGGACTGAAGATTCACTAATCAACTTTGATAAAGGCAATTTAGTTCATAAGTAGGATGACATTATAAGTAAATTCAAAAAAGCCACTAATTTAAAGAGACTAATCTGTTTTTTATATTTACTTTTCCTCCTCTATAAAAGTTCCACAGTATTTTTTTTCATCACAAAAATAAATAAATTCTACAGGGTGGACGGAAAGTAACTCCCTATTTTTAATATTTTTTCTCCTAAAATATTGTAGATATAAAGTCAATTTTTTGCACTCAAGTAATTTATTATATACTATTATCTTTCGAAAATAGTATATAATATCTTCTTATAACTCAATGTGTGCGATGTTTTCGAGGCACTGTCTGCGACCTTCCTTAAGACCTCAGCAAGAATACCACTTACGACCTTACGGATCTTATTCGCAAGTTCTCCAATAGTTTGTAGTTTCGCTGCGATACACTTCTTCCTTAGCCAACCTTCATAGAAAGAAATCGCATGGGGTGGGGTCTGGACTTCGCGCTGGCCATTCTGTGGGACCCCGGCAAACCTATCCAGCGTCCTGCGAAGCGTTTATCAAGCCATTATTTTACAGACAAGCTCTATCTTACATTAAATAACAGTTCACGACTCGTCCCATTCAAAATTGTAGGTCATACAAAATTTTCTAACATTTCCAGGTATCTTTTAGCGTTCATAGTATCTCTCAACAGATAGGGTGCAGCAATAATGCGGGAAGAAGTTAATCCACACCACACTGTCACTTTTGACTTGCCCTGCATTTTTTTCAGCGGTCACTTTCAGATCACCTCCTGCTTAATAATGACTGTTATGACGATTAACGACCTCCCCCCCCCCCTTCCACATGAAACAAAGTTTCGTCACTTCATAGAATTGTTTCAAACAGGTGTGGATGATCTTTATCATTTTCCAAACTTTAATACGCCTATCACAATCATCTGGGTACAGCTTTTGGGCATAATGAGGCTTTCATGCTCTGTAATCTAATTCTTTGTGGAAAACTGGACACACAGAATAGCGTGTAATGCCACTTTCTCTTGCAACCTGCCTTGTTGATTTTGAAGGACTTCGCTCGAATATCTTCCTAACTGTGATCACCTTTTCCTCTGATGCTGCGGTTGAGGACCTACCCGATCTCATAGTATCCACGACACTTCCGTAGTCATTAATTTTCTCTGGCAATTTTTAATTGTTTCTGCATTCAGAATATCTTGCCTCCCATATTGACCCCTCCACCACTGCTGGACTTGAATTACAGACTGCCAAACCTCAAATCTTGCTGCAATTTTAGCTCTCTCTTCAATGCTTAATCGTACTGACATCTCTGTGGCTTCAAAGGAACAACAAAAGCTCCACAGGATCTTAAAAAAAGTAGGGAAAAATGGCATACTTTAGTCTACAAAACAAGGTAACTTTCATTGCTATCTACTCATAACATTAATAGAAATTCACAATTCAAAATAGGGAGTTACTTTTCGCCCACCCTGTAGTTCTTCATTCTGTTCAAAGCTGTGTTAAGTCCTGGAGGAACAGACTGTTTTTCTTTCTTCCTTTTTCGTTATCTGAAGGAAGCAGAATATTTGGCATTAAGGGATTTGCCAACATACACACATATGTCTTGGAATATACATACACAGCTTACCTTTCGTTAGTATGTGTAGCACACTACTAGAACTTACACCGCTCTTACGTGATCCTTTCCTCGAAGATTTTTGTAAACACTGAAACAATTCTAGCACCGCAGCTTAGAATTCAGCACTTTTACCCATGCGAAGACGCCTTTACCGGCCTTTCGGCACATCACACACTGTTCCATTAATTTGGTATTTATCTCGTAGACGTTTAATTGTTACCCGTGAAGAAGGACCAGCTCCATAATCACGTCTCCACTGTCTCTGAACTGCAGGAACAGTTTCAATCAAACGTCCGTCTACCATGTTGATGTTACTATCTTGCAGCTAGCTGGGCTGCTTAGCTAGACCGATGATTCTGCTGCCACCTGTTGAGAAAACATAACCATTTTCCCAGAAATTTAACCCTGTAGGTTGGAAAATAAATTTTCTATTATAGTTTAAAGTGTGTATACATATTTTGACGCAGCCGATTTATATGGTATTATAATTTGTGTAATATTAACTTTTAATTTGTGTAATCTGTTTTTATATAATCTACATCAGTTTGAGACCCTTACTGTAACTATCTGCTTCGTGTTAGCTTTGCTTTACTTTAGTAACTTTACAAAACAAATAAAAATCTCTGAAAAAAGCAAGTTCAATTTAAAATTATAATTGTGTAACAATTTCGCCAACTAACTAAACCTCTTGATTTCATCAGACAGAGCACAGTACCGTTCAGAGATTTTTATTTTTATTTCGTTCGTGATCTTAACTGTAGTCGCTTGAATCTTAATTTTTCTGTCTGTTTTTGGAGTAATGTTCATTCTAAGGGGGCCAAAAGGTCATACTTCAGGACCACAGTTTGAGAAACACTGCATTGTGGAGTTGCCTTCAAATCATCAATACTGAAAACTATATACAGATAGAATGGTAGAACCCGAACAACTTGATCTTAAATTTTTATTATTTTGTTTCTTAGTTCATGTGGCTTACAAAGTTTATTACAAATTACGTCATACTTCTGAAGTTTACTATTTTTACAGAAAAAAATGGTGGCCTTTTTTCTAACAGCAAGAAACTATCATCAAGAGTCTTTGCCTCTCGATTTCGCGTTCAACTTTTCATTTATGTCGATGCGATGCACTTTCTTCTTCTTCTTCTTCTTCTTCTTCTTCTTCTTCTCTTTTAACTGTAAATTCGTATTTTTTTCGTTTTCAAATTGGGAAGCATTGTACAACCATTTAACTTCAACTTCAGGTGTGTACTAATACTTGATATACTGAAACTACTGGAAATTTGTATCGGTACTGGAGATATTGAAAATGTACTGGAACTTGTGAAGTACTGGAGAAATGTAAAAATTCCCTTTGAGACCCTTCAAGATCCCAGCTCCGTCATCTGGTTGTAGGTGGTGATAGGGCTAATTGGCCAACCACTGAAAAACTATCTAGTTCGAGAAAAAAAATAAATAGTGTTTCTAATATAATACCTTAATTAACTTGGCACGAATCTGTCCTGTTCACTGAGATAATATAAAGAACTAGAGGTGCCCTGATGCGAGATCTTTGATGGTATCGAACGCACATATATCGAATCGATCCGCCATATTGGAAGAGGATAAAGAAGTGTTTTTTCACGTAAGGCTCCATAGTAATTTATGTCTGTTTTATTGTTGATTGTCTGTGCTCCTAGGAAAAATTTTATGACGAAAAAATCAACGTTCTTTGGAATTTCATAATATGTCAAAGGTAAATCATTTTCTTCTTTCTTTTACCCTGTAACAGTCAATAATATAATGTGGTTGTGTACTTGTAATAACATTGGGTAAACAGGCATATGCTTTGTATTTACACTGTCAAAAGGCTCGTAAAGACTACTACCTACCTAGAGAATTGTCAAACTATTATTAAGTATGCTTAATTATTGCAGTATAATTTTATGAGTTGTTGGAAATTTTACCAAAATTATGTAACGTTCAAGTGTTCTGTGACACCTTAGCAACGCAACTGTTTGGTTGTGAAGGGAGTAGGCCTACTTTGCCTACGTTAAAAATTGCTAATGATAACAATTATTGCATAAAATAATCCTCACTCATTGTTGAAAGGAACAATAGGCCTATCTTTTATACAAGTCGCACTATTTATCGATATTCTGTACAAAAAAAGTATATTTGTAAATGGGTTCACGTTTACTTTAGCAGACAGTTCTTCCAAATTGAAAATTTGTATTTCGTACATACAACGTCTGACAATAAAGTTCGGTGAATGGCCCCGTAAATAGAAAGTAAATACAATATGAATGAAACTTACCTTACTGTCCTTCGAAGTAGTCCCTTACCGCAGCTACGCGATCCGCTGAGCACGGCTGTACGTGTCCTGAAAACTTTTTGAGAAGTCTTCTTTTGGGATGGTGCTCAGGAGCCTCGTCACGTTTCGTTGGATGTCTGAAATATCGTGAAATCTCTTTCCTTTCAATGCGAGTTTGAGGCATGGGAACAGGAAGAAGTCGAGAGAATTCAGATCCGGCGAATATGGAGGATGGTCAAATTGCACCACTCCCTTTTGAGCTAGGAATTGTCTGACGATATTGGCTGTGTGAGGGTGAGCATTGTCCTGAACTAGAAACCATGAACCTTGTTCTGAGTAGTTGGGTCGTACCCTTTGTATACGTTACATGAAACGTCTCAAAATTTTGAGCGCACATAGCAGCATTCAATGTTATTCCCTCAGGTGGAAATTCCTTGTGGATTATGCCATTACTGTCAGAAAAAGGTGATTAGCAACGTTTTGGTGCGTGATTTTTCTGCTTTGACCTTTTTCCGACGAAGTGATGCAGGAGAACGCCATTCCATGCTTTGGCGTTTGGTTTCCGGATCGTACCTCACACACCAGGATTCATCCTCAGCAACAATACAGTTCAAGAAATTTGGATTTTCATCCGCCATAGTGTTAAAATCTTGTGAGGCAAAAACACGTGCGTGCTTCTGGTCATCATTCAAGTAATGTGGCACGAGTCGACAACATGTTTTTCTTTTCCCTAAATTGTTGGTGCGGATAAGTCTCGCAGATTCACGGATAATGTTCAATTCCTCAGCAATCATTCGCATAGTTAATCGGCGATCGTTCGTTATTAATGTCCTCACATTTTCAATGTCTTCGTCTGTGCGAGAGTTTGACGGTCTTCCGGTACGGGGGTTATCAGAAACACTATCCCGTCCTTCACGAAAACGGCCAAACCACTCGTAAACACACTTCAGGGACATTGCTTGATCTTCATAAACTTGTACGAGATATCATGGATTTCTTTTGGTGTCGTGCCAAGCTTAAAGCAAAACTTCAAATTGATCCTTTGTTCGTTCATTTTACTGTTACTAGTTTGGAACCGTACTCACTAATACTCACTTGATATAACGCGTCTCACACAGACCACAGTTGACTCACAACTGAACACGGTGAAAACACAATGGCGGCACCTGTCGCTACTCGTGTGCAGTGTTTCGTTGCGCCAGTGTTACCAGGTCAAACACAGCGACTTCATTCACCGAACTTTATTGTCAGAGGTTATAGTATGTAATTATTTTTGTTTTGGTCGAGTTTGTTAGTTAAAAATCACAGGCTATACGATTTACCTTTAAAAATAATAATTTCCGATTTAGTGTCGTAAAGTGTAGAGCGGATAGCGTGAAGGATTGTAGCATACATATATCAGCTGACTGAAAATTGCGAAATACGCCATCTTGGGAGAGGATATCTTGAATCAACCGCTGCAATCGAGTCCGCTCGAATCAAATACTGCGACATAGGGAAGGGCAGCTCTAGTTCTTTATATTATCTCAATGGTCTTGTTTGATAGTGTAGCACGTCTAAATTTGTAAACATGAGCATTGAACATGTTACTCTGATATTTGTAATTAATTGTTCTTTTACTTAACAATTGTGTTTCTGTGCTAAATAAGAGAAAAGTAGATAATAAAATAAAGAACAAAATGAAAAAGTAAATATAAGTAATACGGTGAACCAGGTGAGGAAAGAGTTGGCTGTGAGGGGTGAGTAGAGGCCAACACAAACAAAAAATTAAATGTCTATTTTGGGATGGGGATTTTGAGAAAAATAACGTCAAAAAACCTTTGTTTTTTTCTTTTTTTGGTTTATATCATTAGTGTCTGTGCATTTTTTTTCTATTAAAATATTGAAGAAGACTGCTTTCTCAACATATTTTACAGGATGTTGAATATCACAGCGTACAGTCATATGTGGCACGTTTTTAGTTCACCGTAGTATACTGGAAATTTTTCTAACAGGATATTGGAAATATGTAGAAATATCCAAGTCAACTCCAGTAGACATCCTGACTTACCAAGAATTGTAAACCAACATTTTTTTTTTTAATGTATGATTTCAGATTAGATTATTTCAATGTTTTAGAACGTATTGTTTCCTTCAGAATTGTTTGCCAAGATTTATTCCTATATTGAGCTCTCTTGGACTATATCTTAAGCGTACGCACCTTTGTTACGGGAGGCCCGGATTTGATTCTCGGTGGGAGCTTCGCAGCCTACGGTAAACAGTACCTCCAAGTCTCATATAGACTCGATCCTGAAAGGGACACTAAACTTCAAATAAACCAGGAGATATGGTGGCTCCACCAATGGTTCGAGGGGTCTGATTCGATTTCAGACAATGTGACTTTCTGGTGTACAGCGTATCCATCGGTTTTCTAAAGGTTGCCGTCTCCTCTTACATTTACCTTCCATCAATTCTTTCATAATAATCCGTCTGCCTTAGCTACAAGACATGATCGTGAGGCGTAAAATTATTAGTTTTATTTTCTTTTTCCAATTTAACCAACCAACCAATTTGTTTCTGCAGCGATAAACATTTGTATTTTTATTAGATGTACGGAAATACTGTGCTACATTAATATAATGTAGTGAGGTCACAAATTACATAAGCAACTTTTTAGAAACAAAGGTGGTTTATTGAAAATGTGTAAATATTTTAAACTTAATAAGTAAAGACCGTTTAAGGGGAGAAGAGCAGAAATATGCTGTTGCATCCTGTACAACTCCCCGTCCAATTACTCTTGTACGGGTCCAAATTTGACCACATACTACATTTCATACTAAATGAAATAAAGATATATACTTTTCACCGGAATTTTCCCGTTTTCTGACAGATTATTAAAAGTGGAGCAGTCCTTTTTCAATTTAAGATTTCCATTGAAATAGCTTGTTCATACGTGAAATGGGTCTGCAAGCGGATTTTATCTATATCTCATGAACTGACGGCTCGATTTTAATATTTCAAAAACAGAACAGTAGACCTTATTCAGGGGTGCCCACAGGGGGGGGCTATGACGCAAACTGCGTCATTGAAATTTTGGGGGGGGGGGTTAAAATCTATATAAATATGTTTGATGAGGGGGGGGTAAAATTAATCGAAAAGAAGATTTTTCATGGAAGAACACCTACGGATAGACAATTGGGGGGGGGGTGCGTCATAGACATAAGGGGGGGTGGGCACCACTGCCTTATTATCTAAACCGTTCATAAAAAAGAATGTTTCTATAAGTTCTCTTTGTTTGTTTTTTAATTTTATAAAGAAATTTCAAAGTGAAATCCGTTTATTAATAACAAATCCACTTTGTTTTGTGAAATTTGGTGTTTACAAAGTGAAAATCAAACATTTGCTAAAGTCTGAGAGCAATAATGCGAGCGTATGGAATTCCCGCGCCGTCATCTTAAGACGCTATTTTGAAAGTGAAGCCGGTGTAGGATCGATGGGGACGTTTAGTGTGTTGTAAGGATTTGTCTGATATATCAATTCTGAAAAATTCAGCGTTCATGTATTAAGTTAAATACCTCTTGGACATACGTTAAAGTTTTAATCACAAGATACTTTTATCTTCAATTCAAGAATTTCGAGAATTCTGTCATTTCATCTGATGTAATTTTCAGAATTGATGAGTTGAAGGCATGTCCATAATGTTGTTTAAAGTTTTTACTCTGCAATTGATGAAGGCGGAAGTTGTATATTGAAACAATTTGATCAATTAAACAATTCTTTAGCTGAGTTTCTTAACTTTTTATTCTGTTTCAGTTCTCTCGAAGGTTTTGGTGGTCTTTCCTAACTTCGTTTGCATTATTTTCTCATTCGTCATTTTTTTTTTTTTTTTTTTTTTCAGTGGCCCTTCAGAGGTTCATGTTCTAGCACGAGAAGATGCTATTAAGAAGTGGCGAGAGATCCTGGGTCCTACAAAAGTTTTCAGGTCTATGGTGACTCACCCAGACACCTTGAGAGGCTCCTACGGACTCTCGGATACAAGAAACGTTGGCCACGGTTCTGGTTAGTAAGGTAGATCTAATTGTGTATCAATTAGTAATACAGGGTGAGTCATCATTCCGTGAACACTATTTGAGAGAAAGCATTTGGTTAGAATTTTCGTTATACAGAGTCTCAACCTGCTCAGCAGCACGATTAATGCACATGAACTAACATTCAACAGTACAATTGAATGCCCGAACACACATTGGGAAGGGGGGGGGGTGTTATATATAACACCTTTTATTCTGTCTTTGAATTCTTCGGTGTCTCTCACTTTTGTACTATACATGCGCTCCTTTATCATACCCCATAACCAGAAGTGACAGGATGTGAGGTACGGAAATTGGGGAGGCCATGCCAACGGTCCGCCGCGACCAGTCCAACGATTTTGCATCGTTTGATTTAGATAAGCCCGAACAGCGCGAGCAAAATGAGGCGGTGCACCATCATGTTGAAAATAACCTCGTCTAAGTTGTTGGGGCATTTTATCAATGGCAAACTCTTCCAGCATTTGCAAGTAGTCATCTGCAGTCACCATTAGGGTTGTTAATCAAAATGGCCCAATTATACCAGTAGCCGTCGTGGCACACCACACATTTACTTTTGGGATGCACGTTCATGCTTACGAACGATACGTTGCTTTTCAGTACCCCAGAAAATTGCGTTATGTCGATTAACGTGACCACTGGTATGAAAGGTACCTTCATCACTGAAAATCATTTGACTAACAATGCCCGGTTGCATGCGTGACATTTCAGCTAGAATCTCACAGCATTCTACTCATACATGTTTCTAGCGAGCAGCCAAAGCTTGAACGATTTGTAGGTGATATGGTCGCATGCAAAGGTCCTTGGATAGAATTCGGTTTACTGTCCTGTGTGGAATCCTTGTTTCCAAACTGCAATGTCTCGTCGATTTTGTTGGACTCCGTAATATGGCCTCCTGCACTGTAGCAATGCTTCATTCACTTCTGGCAGTTCTAGGTCGCCTCACATTTCCGCGATAATTGTCTGCTACTGATCCAGTTGCTACAAACTTCTGGAAAATGCTGTAAATTGTTAAAGGAGTTGGTGGCAGTCGTTCTGCAAACTTTCGATGCACTTCTATTACCGACTGCATAACTTCCATTGTGCTTGCCACCAATCTTCTGTGCTCCAATGTTAGTCTGTCAGCCATGGGTCAGCCTGTAATAGAAAACAAAACAAACTTAAGATTGTTCACATAATTTAACTCATCCTGTATAGGGCTCATGGGAACTCGAAGTTAGTTAGTTGGTGATTATTTAGAATGATGAGTGAAAAGTTAGTTTTATCTTCTTGTTGTCTTTTGAATGAATTGTGTTTATTAAATGTTTCTGATCTTGAAAAGGAGAGAAAACATTTCTTAAGATGAAGAAATCTTATTTTGAAGATATTGGCCGCAGAATTGGAGACGTGGAGTGCTTTTTGAGTCAGTTGTTTATTATAAAATTTAATGGTGTTCGTTGTGAGTAGTTAAGAGTTAGCTAAAATGTTATGAAATTTGACATATGCTTTGAGAGTAGGCGGGAGAGATATACGAGTGCATATGAGACATGTGAATGTAAGCCATTTATGTGAATTATCTATTGATAGAAGATATTGTTAGGCTTGTAATTAATCCGATAGAAAGTTAACCATTAAATTAATCAATTAAAATTTTAAATTACAATCGTTTTAGAAAACTGTTTAACCGTAACGTTTAATGAGAGAAGCGTTAATGGGAATTGAGGATTTTAAGATTGGAGGGCAGATCATTAACATCAGGTATGCAGATGATACGGTTATTATAGCTAGAACCAAGGAAGGACTACAGGAGATAATTGACAAAATAGTTGGCACTGGAAAACTATATGGAATGGAAATCAACATCGATAAGTCGAAAGTCATGAGAATATCTCGTGGAAACGCTCTCTTACGGGTCAGAGTAGAACAAAGAGAACTTGAAGAGGTCGATAATTTCAAGTATCTGTGAAGTATTTTGACAAGAGACGCTTACTGCACCAAAGAGATCAGGTCAAGAATTGCCATAGCCAAAGAAGAATTCAACAGGGAAAGATCAGCCTTAACTAGCAGGCTTAACATTGGACTAGGAAAGAAGTTGGTTAAGTGGTGTATATATATGTATATATATATATATGGAACATTGGACTGTATGGTTCAGACACTTGGATATTAAGGAAGTTAGAGAAGAAATATTTAGAGAACTTTGAAATGTGGTGTTGAAGGAAGATGGAGAGGATAAAATGGACAGAGAGAACAACAAAGATGTTTTAAAACGGATAGGAGAGAAGAGGACGCATCTAGCCACCAAATAAATAAATAAATAAATTCTTCGTAGAAAAACCAATTGGATTGGACACATTTGCGAAGAAATTGTCTTGTTCATACCGCCATAAAACGACAAATGGAAGGAAAATGAGGAATAGGAAGAAGAACACCAGTGATCGATAATTTGAAAAATATAAGAAAATATTGGGAGTTAAAAGAGGAAGCTGAAAATCGAGAATCATGGAGGAAACATTTTCAGGCCCAAATGAAAATTAAGAAAAAAAAAAACTCATTAGTTGTAGGACCTGCCGAAAGGCAGAATACTTACAATAATAATAATAATAATAATAATAATATAATAGTTTTCCCATGTCCGTATCTTTCTAAAATTTTCATTAACTTTCACAATTCAAGACAGATCTCATTGCAAACTATTATCGTATCACTGTATGAACCGTCCTCCGATGACGTAGCACTAACGTCTGAAACAGAAGACATTGCCAGACAACGTGCTTGTGTTTTGGCTGTTGATGACTTTATGTTCTTAAAAGCAACGAAGTTCAAGGATGAGCGGTAAATTGTAACACTGCATTAATTGGGTGTGATTGCAGGTAAGCGAGGGTGAACAAGTGGGTGGGACCAGGCCGGTTTTAACAGCGGCTGAAGTATAGAAGTAGAAATCGTTAATTTTTAATCAATTAATTTTGAAGTTAACTTAAAATTTTAACCATTGTTTTCTTTAGGATTTTTTTTTTTCAATTTAATCCGTTGTTATATTTTCGTAGGCTTAATTTTTATTTTTAACCTGTTAAAATTTTCATGAATTTTTCCAACTATGGATATTGTTTCGTGTGTGGAAGGAAAGTCAGTCAGTCATGAAGTAGATAGTGAATCTTGTCAGCGTATTGAATCATGTATGGATTTTTAAAAAAGTAAGGGACTTAAATAAATAGAGTTTATATGTGGAAAGTTCTGGAATGTTTTTGTATTAACTAGCATATATCCTTTTGCAGTAAATAGTCGTATGTTAAATAGATCTATCACAGTCTCTATTAGTATTTATAAAAGAACGTAGAAAAGGAATTCATCTTCGTCTCCTTGATCCAAGGGCGCCGATTTCTCTGTAAATTTCGGGGGCCCATTCAGATGCAGAAGGTATATATATGAAGATTTTTAAGACAAATTGCACTCAAATTATACCAAATATTGTATATTCATAAATACAATAGGGGGCCCGGGTCCCATCGGCCCCCAGGATCGGTGCCCTTGCCTTGATCCTGTTATGAATATATTTCAAAACATCACTAATCATCCCATCTTCGCTGATTATGATATCGGCATTGACAACACATAGGCAAGAATAAGTAACAATATCACGTGTACACCATGTGATAAGATTTGATTTGTATGGCGTGATATATGTTTTTTTTTTTTTCAATTAATTTTGAAATCGGAAGTAGTAGATGAAATTTATTGTTCGGACGCTTAATTGGTTCCTCTATTGATTAGCTATGTGACAATTAATGTATGAGATTTAACCTTAATGCACTAAGTTATGTTTTTCATGAATCCTTTTCAGTGAAATCTTATTAAATAAGGATTTCGCACTTTAGAAGATTTCACTGGAAAGGATTCCTTTAAAAAAAAAAAAAATGAATTATCAAGTTTTTAGTAATCAAGCTAGTGCACTAACGTTTAATCTTCATACATTAATTGCCACATAGTTGATAAATAAAATAATTTTATCTACTGAAGCACACATACATACCAAAGAAACAACTCAATAGGGCACATCAAAATATAAATTAGATTAATTTCTTTGAAGACACCTCGTTTTTAAAAAGAAAAGATTTTTAAAAATGTCGATGTTGTCAACTTAGAAATTATTTCTACATAAGAAATAAAAACTTTTTACGTGCGAAGCTATTCCTCAGTTACTGTCTTTAAAAATGGATTTATTGAAGGTATTTAGTATCTACTCTCCAGTGATGGTATGTCTTGATCACTGAAAAACCAGAGGCGGTATGGCATACCATCACATACCTTCTCACTTCGACCACTGATTGAGATAGAAGAATAATGTGAAGACGGTGCATAAAGAAATGACTGAAGCCTGTGTGGTCCTGATGAAAAATGTCCGAGGGATATTTTTTTAAATATTGGAAAGAAATATACATTATATATATTGGAAGGAACATTATTTAGGTGAAATTAATATTTTTTTAGGTTTACAAAAATTTTTTTGTTCTCGAAAACTACGCATGCAAATTTACATGCGCGCACATCATTTTGTGAAGCTCAATGAGATTATCGATTGGAATATGTCTCATCTTTGGAGATTTTATTTATTTTATTAAATGCTAAGAATATTATAAGATATAATAAGACTTAATCTAAATATTTTAAAAGACGTGGAATCTCAAAACTCACCCTCTGCTTGAGTCCATACCCTTTCTAATATATATATATATATACACACACAGGGTGTTACAAAAATTTTCCACAATATTTTGGAAATAATTTCCCACATCAAAATAAGAAAAAGGTTCCTATGGATCTGTGGTCAGAAGTGTATAGTTTCGTAGTTATATGGTGCCGAAAACGTGAAAAAATGAATTTTAAAGGTCCATAGTTCCGCTACTATAGGACCGATCGTAGTCGGGTCAAGACATCGCTGACGAACTAATATGTGAAGTATTCAAATATTCATCTTTCAGAACCTCCGGTACTTGCACAATCATTTTTAGAGAAGCTGTTTGGGAGGACTTGATCACTGTCCACTAGGGATGGCCAGAACCGGTTCCTGTTGGAACCGGTTTTCGGGTCTGAACGGATCCGGTTCCGGAACCGGTTTTTCGGATCTAGGTCTGGAACCGAGTTTTCGGATCCAGGTCTGGAACCGAAACTTTGTGACGATCCCTACGCTAAACCCGAGCTGCTGAAGGGCTGTGAACAGTGTGCTAGATGAAATGGTGGAAGCGACAGGCAGGCGCCCAGGCGGCGGCCGCTTGTCTCATATGGCTAAATACACTGGGTAACTGGCAAACTCAATGGTTAAACAGGCAAACTGGCCAACTCATTTGGCTAAACACCCACTGGTGGACCAAAATTAAAAAAAAAAACACTGGTGGCCCAAAATTTTTTTCTGGGGGCACAAGAGAGTCTGGGCAGGGAGGGCACAAGCGCATGTTCCTCTTTGCAGTTTTTTGAAAGTGAAATTTGTGCCTCCTTTACGGGTCTTTGGGGGCTTTCGGATCTAGGTCTGGAACCGGTTCCTAAGATCCGGTTCTGGAACCGGGTTTTCAGATCCAGATGTGGAACCGGTTCCTGAAATCCGGTTCTGGAACCGGATTTTCGGATCCAAGTCTGGAACCGGTTCCTAAGATCCGGTTCTGGAACCGGGTTTTCGGATCCAGGTCCGGAACCGATTCCACAACCGGTTCTTAAAACCGGATCTCCGAGAACCGGAACTTTGTGGCCATCCCTACTGTTCACCTACCTCTCGAAAAATTGGTGTGCAAGTACTGGTTCTTAAACGTGGATATTTGGATAAATCACATACTAGTTCCTCAGTGATGTCTTGACCGACTATGATAAGTCCCATAGTAGTGGAGCTATGAACTTTTGAAGTTCACTTGATTCACGTTTTCGGCACCCTATAACTCCGAAACTATCCACTTTTGAGTACAGGTCCATATGAACTTCTTTTCTTATTTTGATGTAAGGAATCTGCTCCCAAAATATTGAGACACATTTTTGTAACACCCTGTATATTAGAAATCTATGATTAACATCTTTGTTGTTGGTAACATCTGTAATAGACCCCAAAAGGTTGAGGACGGAACGTATGAGGTTATTCATCTCTGATCTCAATACAAAAAGCGATAGAAACCGTACTCATAGCTCTGTATTAATGAATACTTTATTTTCAGATTCCGAATCATCCGCTCGTCGAGAAATAAAGTTTTTCTTCCCAGAGTTCGACGTGGAGAAGTGGTATGAAGAAGAAGAGCCGGCATTTCGTAAAGGATTAGTCATATTTGATAAAGAACAGTTTATCCATCGGATTGCGGAGAATACATAGTTACAGTAATGAGCTGAAGGTATTCAGTTGAAGACGTAGAGGAATTTTAGTGTGAAAAGAGGACCCTACACAGCACCAATATTCGTAGAACGTTCTAGGAATGTCCCAAAATCTTTTAAATACCAATAGAACATTCCTTGGACATCCTTGGACATTCCTTGGATTGTTATGGTGGCTCTTAATCTATTTTCCAGCCAGTGAGGAAGACTTGGAATTTTATTATCTTGTTATAATGCAACAATTAATATCCAGTACCTGAATGGAATGGTGAAGCGTAATCGTACATACAGGGTAATCAATAATTTAAAAAGGAAAGTAAATAAGTGGAGTACGTAAGGTGAGTATGAAGGGATGTATTATTTTGTTCAGTACTCGTTGAGTCGAAGGCAGTAATTATACTTCTTACTTTTTCTTTGCAATGGATGAGTGAAGTAGTTTCGTCACTTTTGATAACAGCGGAATTGCAAAGGTTTTTTTTTCTTTCTTTCTTTTTTTTTAAAAAATTATACTTTTCGCTCCAGATAGTATTGTTGCTAGTAAAGAGCAAGGACTCGAGAAAAAAGGACTTTAAAAAAAGGGAAAAAAATGAAAAAGATGGCTTTTTTCAAGACTTTCCTGCCTGGAAAATTTTGGGAATTTTAAAACAGTGCCATATTAGTGAAGAAACAACGGTTCTTTTCACCTCATTTTCCCATTATATCATGAAAAAACATTTAAAAAAAATAATGTGAGAAATATAACAATCAAGAATACCGTATTTGCATAAACGTAGGCCGAGTGCGAACATAGGCCATATCTAAACTTTTGACACGATGTTATAGAGAAAAGTAAATCTCGAACATAGGTAGCACTACTAAATTTACCAGAAAGTTCAATTAGACAGTACTTTGAGTTGCATCTCTCTTCTTCCCCTTCTTCAGTTCCCGCATAACTAAGGGTGATTCATCACCAACAGGACACATTTTGCATATTAGGAGGTCTGGTGACGTGACTAATTTAAGCGAGAGTGTAAGGAATTTCAAAGTTGATTTATTCGAGAAAAGTTACTCATTTGGTTTCTGGGTGACGATAGGAAAGAAGCAGTACGGCTATGCAAAGGAACACGGTAAGCAGGGAGCTTGACACAGATTTGATGTTGATGAAAAAATCTTCGTCGGTGGTGTACAAGTGAAGAGAAATTCTTAAATAGTTTGAAAAGTCGGTGTTCATTTCGAGGGCAAAGTGCAAATATCCAAATGTGGAAAAAGACACGCTTGATTTTGTAGTTTAAAACAGGAAATGTGGATATACCGTTACAACTGAAATGATTCAAATTGAAGGCTGCCAAATAATACGTGTACACGTCATTTTGAAACTGATAATTTATGATCTGAGGGGCAAAATCTCGATTATAGGCCGCACCATGATTTTTCAAGTTAAAATGTAAGAAAAAAAGTGTGGCCTATTCTCGCGCAAATGCGGTAATTGGTTACTCGATAGCAAAGAATAAGGGCAAATCGGTGGACGCAATGGGTTTTCTAGTTCGCAAAACTTTTGTAGAGCTATCAGAGTAATTTTCTACGATAAAAACGTTTCAGTAAAAATTTTGAAAAATTCAGTAAAAACGCAATGACTGTTCTGAAGTAGCAAGACTTAGTGGAACAAATTTATCATTTAAAATTATGATTTAATTCGTAAACTAAAACTTCAGCTCTTTTGGAACTAAAGACACCTTTTATGTAGGAAGTTATTCAAAACAAGTGTATTTATTAAACTTGTTTATATAGCATTTATTAACGCTGTTAAAATTCGAGCAGGAGAAGGTTAAAAACCCTTCCGCTATACCCGAGTTTCCTGTTTCAGGCATATTAACACGATACAAGGAAAGAAAGAAATTGCGGAAATAATGAACTTTTATTCCGTTAAACTAACATCGTTCCCAAAATAGCCGTTTGTGGCTTTAATTTCGTAAACTGAACTTATATTAAGTTTGACTACCTCGAATTTGGTCGCCTGAGGACTTTTAGTCTAGAAATACGTATCTTCTATCCTAGTAATCTTTAATAATCAGGAAATTTCATTTCCAAAAACTAGTCCATCAATGTAAATATAAAAAGAAAGAAATAAGAAATATATTTATTCTGTTACGAAACTATGTCAATCAATTTTGTTAATTTAAATTGCAATGATATTATTATTTGCTTGAGTCACGTGACTGACTAAATTACAGTAAAACTATTCAAGTCTTTAGAAGGCAGCATCAGTACTTTTAATAGTATACCAAGTATACACAGTTACCGTGCAATTCAAATTTTGCATTTGTGACTGATTTCTGCCTTGATGCCTCTCAACTAATCTTGTCACCACAAAAACCGAGAATATTTAGTAGCAATTGTAATGCATAAGAAGTATAATTGAATAAAGTAAGGTAAATAATGTATACAAAAAATTAGCAGGACTTCAGGGTCTTTTATTACGCTTCGCCATTGCCTGAATGACAACAAATACTATTGTGCCAAAGTATTGTATTGTTACCTTTATTACGAGGGTTGGGTAAAAATATTTCGATTCTATCGTGTAGACAATTTAACAGTAGTTTATCTTTCTTAATCAATTCGCAGTGCGGAAAAGTTAAGTTGGTACCCTTTAATCGAAGTTGTAGATACAGGATTCTTCTTTGCTGTAAGCAGTGCATAGCAACGCAGAGTACATTTTCAAGCTAAAATATTGGGGTTTTAATCCACTTTACTCTTTTACTTATACAGTCGCCTTTCATCTTTCCATTTTCGTGGTTCTGTCCACAAGATAAGATTGTAGTGGTTATCGATCACTGTACGTCATAGCTCAAGATCTATAGCGGGAGACTCGTAGCTCTTATAAGAAAAGAAATATCCTTTGTTTTTTCTCATGTGTAAAGCCTAAATAGTGTTCTGACAATAATTTTAAGTTGCACTAGAAGGAACATTACATACCATTAAAAAAAACATGTACTTTTACTGGATAAAGTCCAATTCATATAAAAAATTATGTATTCTATATTCACAGGGTGTCCGTCGGTCACGAAAGTAACGAAAAAGTCACAAAATCAGAAAACGGTCATGAAAATCAAGAAAAATTCACGACATTTAGCTTTTGGATCACGATTCTTTTATCTGTGCAAATAAGTTGAGACTAGAAAATTTTGTTCTATAAAACGTCAAAATTCACCGCCAAAAATATCTGTTGTCGGCTTTAAACGCTACCAAATTACAGGTAAAGCACGCCTCTATCGCATGCATGAAAATTCGGCCTAATTCGCACCCAAATTCGCTCTTGAGATTGTCCTTCAGCTGGCATCAGTGAGCAGTGGCAATGCAAATCACACCATATTGCCGAAACCACCTACGCTTTTAACCAGTTTATTCAACTGTGAAAAGACACCAAGTTTTTATCGCTCCAGGGCACGGGCGTCTCTGGCGGGGGGGACAGGGGGACGCGTCTTCCCAAATATTTTGAGTACGAGATAAATGGATCAATGCTAAAGTAAAAACATAGATAGAACAAATTAAAGGTATGTCTGTTCTTAAACATTAGGTTAATGTGATTAGAATGTCCGCCTGATGTGTGTCACTTTCAAAGAAGGATTTTTTAAGTTACGCTTCTTGGTTAGTCAAAGTAGTCTCGGCTGCAGGCACACAAGTTTTTCATTGCTTAACTAACAACAATTGGTTTCCATGACGAAGGGAGACTGGAGAAGGGAAGGATGTATAGAAAGTTTATGTGCGAATTAAAAAGGGAAATTACAAATACAGGGAAATATACAATAGATGCGAAGGTGACAAGAGTAATTTAAAAAGATAGAGAAATTTGAATATTATATATGAGAGTAAATTTCATGCGAATACTGTAGAAGGGCAGCAAGGGACAACTACTATGAAAATATAGAAACTAAAGGTAGAAATGAGTGTTTAATGAGCGAATTGAGTTTGAGGAAGATAGAAAGAATACATTGAGGAGGCGGATGACAGCAAGAATAAACTGTACATTTTAGGCATTAAAACGGAAAATGAAGTAAACGAGGATGGTGGATCGGACAAGTTCAAAAACATACTGCGAAATGAACAAAAAGGTAGATAATATGCCTTTTGAGTTTATTACGAATACAGAAGAAGAATGAAAATAAAAAATCGAACTTCGCAGTCAAATCAAGTGTCATCGTAAGACTTCTTTCAGAGAGTTAAGATTTTGTTAGCTAAAAAATTGAAATATATGAGGACTATAAAACTACACTGCTGCAAATGCTTTTAAGAACACTGAGTAGGAATTCACCGATAGGACTGTCAAGGTGAAGAAATTACCTAAGAACCATATTATATATATATATATATTTTTTTTTTTCGGCAAGTAGTTTACCAGTGATGGAAGAAAATTATGATGAATTGTGTTACTAAAGGTAGAAAGAGCGGGTGCCATTAGTAAAGCAGATTCCAGTTTACTCATAATTTTGACATAACTTTAGTTAGGGTCTACTAGCATTGAGTCGTCCCCGTCCCCCTCAATTTTAACATGCCAGAGACGCCCATGCTCCAGGGAACAGCCTTTGAAAGTAAAGATAAGGTAAAGAAAAGTGCTAATGAATATAGATGCTGTTATCAGTTTTTCAATGTTATGAAATTTTATGGTTTGGTAAAGAAAAGGTCACGAAAAAGTCACGAAATTTCATTTCGGAATTTTAGTAGATACCCTGGTTTTTCAGATTAATGGATTATGTCAGACTCAGATAAAACATTAGGGACTGCATTGGCTCAGTGGTAGAGCGTTCACTTCTGGTGCATGTGGTCCTTGGTTCGATCCCAGCTCGGGCCAAGTGAACTTTGTGGTGGACAAACACCGTGTGCGTGGGTTTTCTCGGGGTTCTCCTGTTTCTTCCCACTTTCTTCATTTCACTCACTTCTCATCACCGTCTCCTTTAGCCTAGTCGGCATAACTATGGGACGTAAACTTAAAGATTTCATTTTCAGGTAAAACATTTTTTTTCTTCAGTTTATTCCCATATCTTCTCAGAAAATTCAAAGTTATAATTGAGAAAAAATTTAAAAAGTCAATTTTATTTTGTTTACAAAATAAATCTCATATCCCGTAGAATAGGACTGATGTTGCACCCAATATATCCAAAGACAGCGAGATATGGTCACCCAAATCGGGACTGTAGACATATTTTTCACTTTGGTCATAGCATATACATCTAGGAGATATATTCGATTTCTACGAAGCAAGCCGAGCACCTCGCTTCGGAGTAGTATTAATGTCGTGGATGTAACATTGTCATATGAAATAGCCCGACAGCTATCATTGGCGGTGTAAGAATTGTGTTACATCCCCATTTGTATGTACTGTTAATGGTTGACTGGCCTGTAGTAAGAATAAGTTATTGGCTGCCAACATTCATGTGTTCTAAGCATGCGTTGTTATCAATGATTTCACTGCTACTATGAATCGCTTGTCATCCGTGAAATTGTCATGTTTCAAAACTTCATACTATTCGCGTTGACCAAATCTAATTTATTTAGGATTTCTCTTGTACGAAGCGTGTCCTAAAAGTAAGTACCTTTTTTTTTTTTTTTTTTTTTTTTTTTTAACGGGGTTGTTCAAGCCAAATTTATTTTTACATGAAAGAGCGCACCTTAAACTTATTTTTTGACATAGTTTCCACCAATGTTCAAACACTTGTCAAAGCAAGTGACAAACTTGCCCAAACCTTCCTCAACGAAATATCCCGCCAGTGTTCGGCAAGTATAGGTAGATTATTTTCGGAACAGCTATGACTTTTGGCGCGAAGCTAGTCAGCGAGTCGAACATGGGAGCGGAGAGATGAATCGCGCACAGTGAAAGCGGTGTGGTCAGTATGTGTGAGCTGTTAGCCATTTTTTTTTCGCGCTGTTGTAGAAACGTCATGCTGTGGGACTGGATTCAGAGGTGACTGTACGAATGCTCACAGCTGTTCCGAAAATAATCAACCTATAGGCACCGTTTTGTTTGAACGCCACCGCAGCGCTAGCCATTCTTCTAGGGCCGGCGCTCCGCGCATGCTCGCTAGTTTCACTAGTTCATTGCCTCTCCACTACCGCCAGTACGGTTGAATTGTGATTATCTTGCGTGGAGTGAGAAAAACACCGTAGAATTATGATTGTCTTCACTGGCGGTATGTTTCCTTGAGGAAAGTTTGGAGAAGTTGGTCACCCGCTCTGATAAGTGTTTGAACATTGGTGGAAACTATGTCGAAAAATAGTTTAAGTGACTTGAACAAACCTTTTGATTTTTTTTTTTTTTTTTTTTTTTTTTTTTCGAAACGGTACTTACTTTCGGAACACACCTGTAGATACATGGACACAATTGCTGCCATATCCTGACAGTGAGGTCTCACAACCAAGTATTGCGTAAAAATAATGCTAAAAGCAACATAACCTTAAATATCGATACCGTTCATCATGTAATATATACATATATTTATCCAACCTTCGTAATAGTTTCCAGTGATGTTAATGTTATACCCATGTGTTCAGTCGGAATGAATGAATGAAAGTAAATGTTTTGGTTTGACATCCCAAGAATCTGCACTGTAACAGAATACATGGGAAAGGATTCATCTATATAAACATTCCTTACACTTTGTTGTCTTTTCTTTCGTTTACGCCTTTGAAAAAAAAAAATCTAAAATAGCAGCTTGTACTTTTGCTATCAAGAGTTCCAATTTGTCTATTATTTTTCAAATGTACGTCATGGGGAGTAGACGTACACCAAAATCAAACTTGAGTTTACGTGTACCAATGACAAAAGTTCCAGTTCTGAAATTAAAGTTAAGTGAAGTGAACGGCAATCATGCGCAAGAAACACATAGTTAATTAAAACACATTAATAGATGCATCTTCACTTCTGTAACCATTCTTCTTGTGTGCTTGAAGCCAAAAATTAGAAAATGTTAGGTTGGATTTAGAAGTAAATGCACCCGATAAAGTGGATACTTTCAAATATCTGGGATCAATATTAACAGGCCAAAATCATATTCACGAAGAAATTAAACGTCAACTAAAACAGGGAATTCGTGTTATTATTCAGTTCAAAATCTTTTGTCGTTGTAAAACCTATCGAGGAATTTAAAGCTTAAAATATATAAAACGATAATCGTATCTGTTGTCTGTATGGTTGCAAAACATGGTCGCTTACTCTGAGGGAAGAACGTACCTAGGCAGACTGAAAGTATTTGAGAATAAGATCCTGAGACAAATTTTCGGACCCAAGAGAAAAGAGAATGGGGAACGGCGGAAACTTCATAACGAGGAACTACATAATTTAAACCGTTTACCAAACATTGTTAGGGTCATCAAATCTAGGAGGCTTAGGTGGGCAGGTTATGTAGTCAGAATGGAAAAAAGTAGGAACGCTTTCAAAGTTTTAACTGGGAATTCAATCAGAAAACGACCATTAGGAAGACCTAGGCGCAGATTAAAGTGGATCTCACAGAAATAGGAATACAAAGTAGAAACTGGATCCAGTTGGCTAAGGATAGAAGTCAGTGGAGAGCTTTTGTGAATGCGTCATTGAATTCTCGAATTCCATAGGCCATAGAGTTAGTTAGTTTTTATTACGCCCCCTAAGCCAAAGAAGACTATCATACGATAAACATTGATCAATGATGATATGATAAGAAATATATGACGGAACGATGACAAAGTGGGAGGAAACCTAGATCTGTATTCACCGGTTTTCTCCAAATAACCGAGGCTCAAACCTATGATAATCTACTTATGAGATCTGAGTACTGTGCCATTGAATCACTGTATTCATTGATTGATTGTCTTTACAAGCTATACAGTAAACGTTAAAAAAGCATTCTGTCTGGTATACAGTTCACTAACTGTATAGCTTACGGAAATTCCAGGTTCAACGCCACAGAAACAGCAGGTGGCTATTGGATCCTATCCTATGGTAACGAATCTAGTCAGAAGTATTTCCTCCAATTTCTTTCTCGGGAAACCTTAAAAGCCTGACATACTAAAAATAATACAAAATTTACCATTTTTCTTTTTTTTGTTTATTCATAAGTGAAAGAAGATAATGAAACGCAACTGACTCAATTATAGATAATGCTATTCTACAATAGAAAATATAAACCTGAAGAATCTTCAGTGTTGCCATCCGTAGAAATTACAGTGTTGCCAGAATAATATTTCCCCCAAAATCTAAGTTAAGGCAGCCACTACACGAACGAACTCAACTGCATTTGATTACTTATAATGTTGTCGTGGAATCCTGTGAACTACTTTTTAAATAATAGTTGTACTTAGTTTGTAATAAACAAAACAGTTTTAGCATACAGTTATTAAAATTAAATAATAATGTTATTTAAAAAGTAGTTCATAGGATACCAAAACAACATGATACGTAGTTTCCTCTAGTTCGTTGTATTATTTTTAGTAAGTCAGTCTCTTAAGATCTTTTGTTGATGTGACATGAGGGTGGGAGCCATCCTTACTTATGTACTAGATTGTCTCTAGTACCTGAAATTCCCTAACTCGTACTTATTAACTTCTCTGAAGAAGACATCAGCATAAGTTGATTGAAATTATAAGCTGCAACTACAATAAGGAATAACTGTTACTACATAGTATGTTGGCATTTATTATAAATAATGTGTGTTTTTCGCGTACAATTACTCTCAACTTTTATTCATTTCTGCAAATGAGTACCCAACTTTCGCATCCATACAGTACAATAAGCAAAGTAATGCTTTTATAGATTTGCCAGTTTTAAATTCCTCGACAGTACTCTCGACGATAAAACACCTTACATGTATTACCTTGAAAATCATAAATATGAAAAATTTGAATAAATTGTTCTGTGCTTTCAAAGTAAGATTATAGTCTATTAAATTATAAAATAAATGTTATGAAATCAGTTTATCAGTTTGAACTTACACAATGAATGAATTGACATCAGTAGATGTATAAGCCTTTGCAGTGGCTAGTATACTCGTCTTTGGTATACGTAACCTTGGGTTCGATTCTGGTGGGATCCTAGTCTGTATTAATTTACATGGCATAATTGTGGGGGAGATATTAGATATATTTTAGTTACGTTGTAGAAAAGTAACACCAAAAGTCATGTAATTAAATGTACAGAAATATATATAATATGTAATTTTTCATTTATAATTGTTAATAATAACATGTGTATCTTGTTACTTGTAGTTTATCTTGCACCTTCACGTTCAAAATTGAAGTTCCACTGGGTAAGGTACATGGGCACTCGAAGAAAATTTTCTGGGAGGGTGGAGTATCATTTCCCTGGTTGCTATATTACGTTTGGTAATTTTATATTAATAAAGTCTTTAAAAAATTAATACATTTCCGTGAGCCAGGGAAGCCCCCCTCCCTTCGGCCGCTCATGGTAAGATATATTTTCTCTAATACTTTTCGATATATACAAGGAGTATTCAAATGGAAAAGTACGAAACGTTGTACAAACCAAACCGGTTGAAATAGGAATATACCTCTTTGGGGTAACTTCGTGCGACGTCAAGGGAAGAGAATGTAGTGTTCGGCATAATTGTGCGCATGCGCAGGCCTTCTCACATGACGCAGGAGAGAATCAGGCAGTTATGTGCGAGAACAGCATGGCGTTCACATTAAAAATTCGACGGTTGAAAAGCAGCGAGGTGTTACCAGATTTCTGACTGTGGAAGCGGTTAAACCGTCCGATATTCATCACCGAGTGGTGGCCGTATACGGGGTAGACTGTGTATCCGACAAGTCTGTGAGAAAGAGGAGTGCCCGTTATCGTGAAGGCCGGGAGAGTTTGAATAATAACCCGAGACCAGGCCAAAAAGTGTATTGAACAAGTTCAATTAGGAACAGCTTGAGCATCTGCCCTACAACCTGGACATGTTGCCGTGCGACTTCCAGTTTTTTTTCTTTTCTTTTTTTTTAACTGAAAAGGAAGCGCTTCAACTCGGACGACGAACTGAAGAACACAAGGGAGAACTGGCTGCTGTCACAGCCACAAGAATTCTGGGAACAGGGATCGGCTCGTGAAACAGTTGGATAGTTATGTTCAGGCCTTTGCTGACTACTTTTGATTAAAGACTTCGATTATACCCAGAGTGTCGCTTCGTACCTTTTCATTTGAACACTCCTCGTGTATATTTAGAGAGAGATTAGAAATCCGGACAATACCTGATTTTTTTCAACACTCAATTTTTACTATAGATGAATCACGTTAAAATTTAAAGGAAGAATAAGTTCGCTTACGCCGGGATTGAACCCGCTACGTCTGATTTACCGTGCCAATACCTTAACCACTACTTTATTCAGTCCACTTACAGACAATCCACATCTCTTTTGAGGAGGTTCTCCACAGTTTAGTTCAAGAGTAGAGTAGAGTAGAGTAAAGTAGAGTAAGGTATTATCTTCAATGCTACTTGGATCTTTAGCCCAGTTGTACTTAAATTTGTCTATAGCAAAAATTGGACTTTTAGAAAAAGCGATTTTACTCTTCTGCATTTTACCGAGAAATTAATTCGGTGTCGTAGTAAAAAAACAAACACTTGCTGATGACATTTCCAGCGACGAAGGAAATTATGAATTTAAGGAACACACAAGAAGGCACAAAGTATAGATCACTTTTCTTATGAATATATGTTGTAGAGCTTCTACCAGTAAATAAACCAATTATTTAGTGAACATGTATTATTTAAAAAAAAAAAAAAAATCATAATACTATTTTATTCTTTGAAATGACATTTTAAAATTAAACAAATGTTAAAATTATATTAGCTGCAGCATTGCCAAGTAAGAATTGTCCTATGTTTATGGTGGTGGTATTCTCCATCCCCACTTGGATGGGTTGATGTCGGTAATAGGTGGCGTCGCAGGTTGCTCACACATATCAGGTAGGTTTGTAACTCTTACAATTTCGCAGCAGCAGTTGGGACAATAACACCTGAACCTTCTCACATTCATGTGCCTAGTTTGAGAGAGAGAGTACAAAATATACAATTCATTATAGGCTTAAATAAGATTAGTGGCGAAGTCTGCAAGGGAAACAAATAGACATTGTCTACGCAAATCTTGTCAAGTGTCCATTTAATATAGGCTTATTCATATCTGAGTTTAAAAAAAAAAAATCGTACTTGCTTGTCACGTGTGTACATGAAGCAATATAACTTTCTTTATATCTTGTCTAGTTCTAAGTGTAAAGCTTTGATTAATAAACATAAAAGCGAATTCTATGAAGTTTCATAATATTTGGGGGTCTTGTGGTACTTGGAATCCAATGTACACATTTGTTAACATCAAGTACCTCGAAATTATAACCTACATACATCATTATTATTATTATTATTATTATTATTATTATTATTATTATTATTATTATTATTATTATTATTATTATTATTATTTTATTTATTTATTTATTTATTTATTTTTTAATCATTGTCAGAATATCATCAGAATGCACTTCTAGTGTCAAAAATCAAAATGAAGTTTGTTATTAACAAAAAAACTGGTTACTTTGTCCATCTCTCACGTTATTTTTATTTGGTGGTATGTATTCCTTTTTCCATACTATATTTCTCTTATCCTCTTCTCTTGTTACCTTACCAGTGAAGACGGAACTAACTTGTTGTTTCGATACGTGTGGAGAATATTTACTTTTTCCACGGGAGGATTTATTGTTATGTGAATAGGACATGCAGTCATCTCCAAAGGCTTTCTTCAGCATGTCATAAGCATAAAGCGACTCTACAGAACCGAGCGGTGCTACCAGTGAAACGGAATGGGAGGTACCTTAAGCTTTCCAACGGTGCCCGGGTTAATCGCCTTCGTGCTCTCGGCAAGTCAGGAAGTGCTGCAGCGTGAACCACTGTGCAGTGACCTTGTCATACTTATGATGGAGAAAATATTAGAGCAATGTTATGCGTTGAAATTTTAAGTGAAGCTGAACAAGACACCAAAGGTATCTTATGACATGCTGAAGGAAGCCTTTGGGGATGACTGCATGTCCTATTCACAGGCAAAGAAGTGGTACAAAGCGTTCCGAGAAGGTCGGAAAAACGTCAACGACGAGCCCCGTTGTGGACGCCCCTCAACATCGCGAATGGAGGAAACTGTCACCTGTTTGCGCGAATTGCTCAAAACAGATCGTCGCATTACTATTCGTATGATGGCGGAACAGTTAAACTTGCCGAAAACTGTTGTCCACCAAATTGTATCGGAAGAATTGGCCATGCAAAAAATGTGTGCAAAACTTGTGCCGAAAGTCTTGACCGACGCGCAAAAAGTGAATCACGTGGAAACGTGTCAGGAACTGAAAGAACTTTGTGAGGATGATTCCATATTTCCTGGATAACGTAATCACTGGTGATGAGTCATGAATTTTTGAATATGATCCGGAATCCAAGAGGCAAAGGTCCGACTGCCTCACGCCATCATCACCGCGCCAGAAGAAGGCTCAAATGAGCAAATCCAAAGTGAAGTCTATTGTCATTGTCTTTTTATTATTATTATTATTATTATTATTATTATTATTACGCAAAAGGAATGGTGCACCATGAGTTTGTCCCCGTTGGCCAGACTGTCACTGCTCAATATTACAAGGGAGTGCTTCAAAGACTTAATGCAACGGACACCAGAGTCCGAAAGGAGCTCCAAGTGTCATGAAAACTGCATCATGACAATACGCTCTCTCACAACGCCTTTGTTATGACGCACTACCTGACCTGGATCTTCGTAACAACGATTTCCCACCCACCTTACAGTCCCAACCTAGCCCTGGCGGACTTCTTTATGTTCCCTCAATTGAAACGGGTGCTTAAAGAACAACATCTCGCGTTGGCAAAACTGTATTGATGCGGAAGGTATGTACTTTGAGGAATATTAACTTTTTCTATGTGTTAACGATTAATAACTTGCGAGAGGAAAATGAGGTTCGTTACTTTCCGAACAAAACCATGTATTACATTAACTTGCTTTATATTGTATGTATTGTTTTAGGTGAATTGTCCCGACATACCACTGTACGAGGCCAACATTTGGAATAATTTCGTAGGGGGGGGGGGAATACGGTGACTCAGTGGTAGATCGTTGACATCTGGTGCGTAGGGTCCCTGGTTCGATCCCAGGTCGCGTCAAGTGGGCTTTATGGTGGACAAACACCGTGTGCGTGGGTTTTCTCGGGATTCTCCCGTTTCCTCCCATTTTCTTCATTCAACCACTTCATTCATTTCTCATCATCATCGTCTCTCTTAGCCTAGCTGGCATAACCATGGGACGGAAAGCTCAAAGATTTCATTTCATTTGATTTTGGTTTTGTTTTGTAAACGCAATATTATTAATTTTTATCGTCCAAATGATCTCAATGATGAAATACAGTTTTTATATCAAATAGAACAAAAAAATATTGTAAGTTGCGTACCTTACAAAAGTGGTTTAATCAAACACGCAGATCGGTGCAAGCCCCTAAAACAGTTATTCACAAAGAAGCAAAAACTTGGATAGGTATTCCTTACTTTCCACAATTAGCGACAAAAATTCAAAGTATTGAAACGCATAACATATCTGCTTCCAGTATACTTATATTTATATTTACGTTCCGTTGCCCCAAAAAGTTCAGAAAAGCATCTCATCGGCTTTAAAAGTTATTTTGTTGATTCACTAAATAAGTCATGTATCTATCGTGTGCTCAGTGTGAATGTGACTCTTCATATATAGGTCAAACTAAACGCAACATTAACACTCGAGTTCAAGAACACACTAGACGGGCAAAAAACTCTGAAGAAGAAGGTATGTCGGGATTGTCACTAAAACAACATACACACAATATAAAACAGGTTATTGTGATAGATTCAACAAAAACAAAAAATAAAAGAAAAAAAGGAAAGTAAAGAATCATTCTTTATGAATAAATATGAACCGGCTTTAAATCTGGATTCTGGAAACATTGATAAAATCTGGCTACCTACCTTTAATGTTTAATGTGGATCTAGCTACCTTTAATGTTTAATGTGGATCTGGCAACAGTGACGTAGCATAGGCATAGGCAGTACACTTTTTCTAACTCAACTCTTTCTTTCTTTCGTCCACTATGCTCTGCTGGTTGTTTCTAGTATTCATCTCTCACGTTATATTTGTTTGGTGGTATGTATTCCTTTTTCCATATCATATTTCTCTCATCCCTTTTTATTCTTGTTACCGTACTATTGAAGACGGAGGTAGCTTGTTCTGATACGTTTTGAGAATATTTAGTTTTACCACGGAGGATATATTGGTAACTTTTTTTTTTTTTTTTTTAAACTTGAATTCTGCGTCTACATATTTTTAAAGAATTTTGTTATAACCTAAAACAAAAGTGATGTTTATGAAGGTCACACAGTGGGACGATTTGTACGTCCATCCGTTCCTTCGCACGATAACTATTGAACGAAAGGGAATTTTTGAATTCTGTTTTTGTGATAGATAGCAAAAATAACTATTCCAGCAGAAGGGGTAACGGTGGCTTTAACGCGGTATTCTATATTTCATATTCTCTACATGCAAGTTTCCCATGATCCCCTTTACATGATTCATGCAATATATATATATATATATATATATATATATATATATATATATATATATATATATATATATATATGTGTGTGTGTGTGTGTATAATTGTATATTACCTTATTTACTAATTTAGTAAGAAAATATTGAAACCTCTTTAAGGCGGACACTTCTCTAACAGATCTTATTAAATTGTGTGTAATTAATTAAAAAGAAAAACACTCCGTGTAGTTGATTTTTGTAGCGTTCTTTACCCCATAATTACCAGTCTACACAGGAACGTCATTTCAGGCTTTGCTTGCAAGGGGAATGGAATAACATCCTTCCGGTGTAAGTATAATTAGCAATTAGTAATTATATTTGTGGATTTCCTGCATCTATGGCCATTTTAGCCTTTCACTTTTGAGGGATGACTCTGTAAGAGATCACACTACCCAGAGAAGTAGAAAGGAAAGAAGGGCCCTGGGACCAAGGGCGCCGATACTGGGGGGCCCAGGCCCCCCAAAGCTCATGTGGACTCCTATTGTATTTATGAATGTACAATATTTGGCATAATTTGAATGCAATTTGTCGTAAAATCTTCATATATATATATATATATATATATATATATATATATATATATATATATATATATATATATATATATATATATATATATATATATATATATATATATATATATATATATATATCTTCTGCATCAGAATGCCCCCCCCCCAAATTTACAGGGAAATCGGCTCCCTTGCCTGGGACAGCTTGTTAGATACCATTTCCTCTGTTGTAATAAGGAAAAGTCAGGAAAACCTTCTCAGGATGGCTGGCCGGAATAGGCTTTTACCCTTTCTGACCGAGTGTCCCGTCGGGAATCGAACCCGGGACCGCAAACAGCAAATGCGAGAGCTTTGCCGACTACGCTATTCAAGGTCACCCGGTGTAAGTAGTTTTTCACGTTTTTCCTCATAACATTATTATAATATTGATTAATATACATATGTTGCACACGTACTCCCCCTGAGTCTATACGTAACTACAGTGAATCCTATAATAACGGACACCTCCCGTAACGGACATTAATCCCCAAACACTGTAATAGGAAAAAAAAAAAAACATATTTGCAAACCTCTCTAAAGCAGACACTCTAGTACGAACACAGACAGTCTTTTCTGTCTTTTATAGGTATTATTTAACTCCGTATTAGGACACTTCCTCTAGAAACAAGTTAAAAAGTACAGTAAAAGTACATTTTTAGTAATTCATACATGTATCACCAAGGAAGCATTGTGACTATTTTGCTTCCTCAATTGTGTGCTCAGCAACCCAGACGAGGCATCTCTGTTTAATAACACCCTCATATCCTTTGCTTGCATTCCACTCCCACCTAACCTGTTTTAGACATAAAAGTAATTGACAGTTGCCCGCCGTTTGGAATGACGTGTCATTCTACTGTCCCGCTGGAATCTCTAACCAAGCAGAAGACAAGTTTAGTATTTTTGCCCGCGAGTACGCATATTGTCTCAAAAAATACACTACTAGACTGCAATTAAACCACAAATTAAAGCAACACACTGATAACGTAGTAAGTAGTGGTAAGTGTAAAGTGTAGAGAATTATAACATCTTATTTCCATGTTGTGCCTCGAACATAGAGTATTGGATGGCGAAGGATAATGCAGGCAATATTCGTAAATACATGATTCATTCTTTTATATATATATATATATATATATATATATATATATATAATTGCGTATTACCTTATTTACTAATTTAGTAAGAAAATATTGAAACCTCTTTAGGGCGGACACTGGACACTTCTCTATAACGGACAATTTTTGATTCCCCCACCACTGTCCGCTTTAGAGAGGTTTCACTGTATTTACTTTTTTTCCTTCGTTACATTCGAACTTAAGAGCCTGCAAAATGAAACATAAAAGACGACACAGTACTTGCATTTGCCGTTTGTATATTCATGAAGACATGATTAGTCACTACAAGTGAATTTTATGCACGATATACACTCATGTGCAGTTGAATTAGCGATAGCTATCGTTCAGGAGAAATGGCGCTGTGCTTGGCCTGGCGAATGTAATAGGAGTGGTTGGCATATGACAATGAGGACGTCGGACCTCGTACAAGCTGTATGAGTAACAGCTGATCACAGGATTGGTAAGACATGATACCTCAACGCATTTGATTGCGGCGAGATTTGTCGGGACCAGACGTATGGGCTACGTGTATCTCTGAAGTCGTGCAAGCACTGAGATTTCCAAAGACCACCGTATCAAGGGTACCATGAGTACGTCGATATCGGGCAGAAACGTTAGCGCCAGGGTCAACTGTTGTGATATATGAGTGCGTTGATGATAGGAGTCGCCATCGACTAGGTCGGATGGTAAGAGCGAATAGACTGTCTACAGTATACTAGATCACTTGTCAATTTAATGGTGGAGAACAACAACGACGTGTGAACAGCCATACCATTTATTATACATATATAAGTTTTGCGCTGCATTTATTGTTACTTTTCTCCCTTGCACTCTTATCGACCCACTCGTCCCATTAATTTGTCTTCCTCCTCCGTTACTCTCTCTACTTTCAACCTCGCAACATTACACGTAACCCTGCTTTCCCACGTGGACTGTTCGGAGTTTTTTTTTTCTTCTCCGATTTCTTCGCAACCCTATCTGATGAAGTATATAGCGAAAGTGCAGAATCTTAGATTAAATTTACAATATACACGAGGAGAGCTCATTATATTGTAAGCCTAAAAGTGGTGCATCAATCGTGGGATGACGAAGCTCAGTGAAGCGATTGCATCATCCTTAATTAGCATACAACCAAAAGTACAAAGCGCTGTCAGTTATCATTCTGTTTAGTAAGGTACGGAACGTTGGTACTTAGTGATGTCTGCGAAAGCTTTACGACAATGATCCTGTCCACAGCCACTGTTTCCAAACTTGATATTGAAAGTGCCAATTCTAGCTTCGTCCCCAATCGTCGTATTCTGTAGAGGATAGAGAGGGAAGAAAGTGGGTAGCAACTTTGGAAATAGAGGGTATGGTAGACATCGTTGGGTATCAGTGTTCTATACCTTGCTAAAACTGAACAATAAATGGCAATGCTCTTTGCTTTTGTTTTTATGCTAATCCCACTTTCTGACGAAAAATCCATACTGTTCATTTATGCAAATAGTGACCATTCGTTAAGAAGCGAGATTTTACTAAAGTTTACGGGGAAAGAAATGGTATCATCACTGCCGGAGAACGCGCGTAAAATGAATTGTTATTTTTCAGAGCGGTCTGCTAGATTTATTTTTTATTTACTTACACAATGCACATAGCAATATTGTTTATACATTTGATATTGCTAAATTTTCTTAAATGGCAATTCATGAAAAGGGATTGAACATACGAGGGTAATACGAAAAAAAAAAAAGTTTGCGCATATGCTAGAAATAGTGGAGAAGAGCGACGCCAGTCCTGTGGCACTGTGTGCACTAGTCCAGTAGACAGTGAGCAGTAGAAGGAGAAGCGCTCGTCTGCTATAATAACTGAAAATGAATGCTCCAATAGGAAAACTCGCCAAATTTGAAGTACGTGCTTTAAAAGCTTTCGGCAGCTGCGATTCATCGCGAACTATGTGGTGTTTACAGACCAAACGTAAACTTCCGATGAAGTGTTGCTTCATGTTAATGCTCATCCCGCATACTCAATAACTTTTGAAGAGTTCCACTGGGGCGTTTTTGATAATCCTTTCTATAACCAGATTTGGCGCCGAGCGACTAACACTTCTTCAGACACATGAAACAGTGGCTTGCGTCTTGTCATTTCAATCAGTGGCGTACCGCAGGGGGTGTGTCCTGGGGGTCCGACCTCCCCCCCGAAATCCCGAATTTTTTGTAAATGTAGTCTACTTTTAGGGTCAATTTTAGAAATTTTCATCTAATTTAGCCTCAAATTGTATTTGAACCCCCCCCCCCCCCGAAACGCTTTAGACCCCTCCCGAAATAAATTCCTGCGTACGTCCCTGACTTCAATAATGACAATGCGCTTCACAATGCTTTTTTTTTCAGAAGGAATTTCAAACCTTGTAAAACATTATGACAAGTGCCTCAATTTGAATGGTGAATACGTTGAAAAGTAATGTAATGTTGTACAGAAAAGCAATTTTCTTTCAAAAAAATCTCAATTCATAAATACGTCATAAATTCAACGACATAATAATAATAATAATAATAATAATAATAATAATAATAATAATAATAATAATAATGATAGTGATTTACCTTACAGTGTACACTAGCTCGAAGATCCCATAAAAAATAGCGCAGGTAATTATAAGTAATACAATGCAACAGCATGCACAACGCACTCGTCTAGGTCTTCCACATTCCTGAAAAAGAAAAATAGTTTGTGGATAGACTACCAGACTAATGTCAATACAGATTAAATAATTTGCATAAAACGGAAGTCCATAGCTACAAGAAAGGTTCAAAAAGTTTCCGTATTCCCCTACTTCAGATAGTCGAAAAAAGTTGGAACTTGACAGAAATACTACTCATTTTCTGTATAATCATCACTCAAAGTTGATGCAAATCAGTCCCACCGTTGCAAGCACTTGCGAATGGCAGCTTTGTAAAACTGTGTAGATTGGACATTGAGCACGCCTCTTTTGCGAAAATGACATCATTGTTATCTTGGAAATGCTTGGCCTACGGAACCTTTCTATAGTAAAGAAAAGAGGAAGAAGTCTGAAGGTGTACGATCTGGGGAATATGGAGGATACGGGTAAAATATAATTCCACGGTGACGTGCTTTGTCAAGAGCAAAATGGGACGCGTGTAGAGGTATGTTTGAGCACACATTTGAACAGCATTTCTCTTCTGTAATGTTTAATTTTTTCACGCAGTTTGGCCATATAGTTTGTATAATATTGCGCAAATTGTGCGATCTTTTAGTAAATAACTGTGAGGATAACACCACCTTCATAAAAACAGATAACATGATCTTCTGTGCAGATATTACACTTTTGCCTTTTAAGAGACGGGAAGTCACAATGCTTCTTCTGTTTTGAACTTCCTTTGCTTTCTGAATCGAAGCAATGAAACTACGTCTCATTCATTATCACTAGTCGGGAAAAAGCAAATCTGTGTCCTGATCAAGAACCAACAATCGTCTTTGTTGCTTTTGGAATGGTGTGAGTAGACGCGGGATCCATCGTCCTGTGAGGCATGCAAGTGATCATGTATGATCGTTAACACGGACCTATGCTTAGGTGAACGTCGTGGCATTTTTCTTTCATGATATCGCTGTTCATCCGTAGGTTTTGCGCCTACATTTGAAGCATCTGTACCACTCAGGAACAATACTATACGAAGCACATAGTTCAAACATATCCTAATGAATTTGTTTGGAAGTTTCGCCTTGCAGAAAAGGGAGTTAAATTTCTGCTTTGTATTCCACTTTGTCCATTCTTGCACGTTCATGAGTTGCACAGTTGTAAAGGAAAGAGTATATTATTGCACTGCAGCCATATATTGCCTAACATACACAGGGTTATACCTAATCAAGTAACATAAATGTTTTGATCCTACCGTGAACGTTTTCTACATGCTTATGAAAACTTTGTAATCTCCCTTCCCCCTTGTAAAAGCAATTAAAGTAGGAATTCAATTTGTATTTCACACAACTCTGGTAACTCCAGTAATACATGTTAATCAAAGTTAGTAAAACAGACCACTAATGGGAATATTTTTGACATATGCACTTTTGAATAACTTTACTAGCATGAAATTCAACACTTTCGTTCCCTTTGCATTGTTGCCTAATGAAGTCTTTGCATTGCAAAATTGGTTAGATATGAGATTTTCTGTAGTTTAAAATTTCTACTAATTTTCTCTGTGGAAAATTTCTCATTTTCTGTATTTGCGCGCACTCTGTCCTCGACACAGCAATTTTCTCTTTGTCTTAGTATAGGGTATTTTAACGGTAAAATCGTCATCATCATCATCTTCTTCTACTACTACTACTACTACTACTACTACTACTACTACTACTACTACTACTACTACTACTACTACTACTACTACTACTACTACTACTACTACTCGGGGGGCGCGGTGGCTCAGTGGTAGAGCGTTCACCTCTGGTGCTTGGGGTCCCGGGTTCGATCCCAGTCCCCGCCAAGTGAACTTTGTGGTGGACAAACACCGTGCTCGT